>NC_092720.1:52718422-53018422 GCF_047496885.1 Scyliorhinus torazame | reverse complement strand
CAGAGATGACTACTCACCTCCTTGGCTCCCCACAGTAGCCCTTCCGCCAGGTTCACATTTGTCAAAAGGAGTACTAATCGGCGCCTACGTGAGCACTTGCTGGGAAGACTGCTGAATGACAGGACGTCTCTGGATATGGATATTGGCTCTCATTAATTGTATGGAAATTGGGCTTAAGTGATGAGAATTGGATTTTCGCCACATTGCAGCAAGATCCTGAATACACCTACTGGAATGAGCCAGTTGAATCGCAAACTGTTTGGCACCAAGCGCGGATCTCGTTTTTGGCCTCTCCAGCTATTAACCACCCTCGTTATGCTTGAGCGAGAGCATAACGAGGCTGGAGAATCTCACCCTCTGTCTTAGTTATCAACCCAGCTGGGGGAAGTCAGTTTGTTGTTAGTCATCTAGTTTCATTATTACACTGTGGCCTCATAATGGGGCGTGAGATTCCACAAGGATGAGAGTGGGAACTCTTTTGTTCTTGTAACCTTTGTTATAAGCTTTCAGAACAGACGACCAACGTGAATCTTGTGACCTGTAGCAGCCAACTTATGGTTCAGCAGAACGTTCATATTCAACCAGCAAAAAGGAATAAAGTTTTGATAGACACAGTTTTGATTTTTTTCATGTCTGATTGACTAACAGTTGCATCATGCTGGAGCTGGCAGAAATGGCAGAGGATGATCTGTTGAATATGGAGGTTGGTGGAGTGGAAAGTGAGGACAAGGGGACCACCATCATGTTCTGGGAGGGAGGGAAAGGGGTGAGATCAGGGGTAGGTTAAGTGGATTGAACATATTTGAGTACGACATCAAGTACACTGGGTGGGAATCCTCACTTGGGGCAAAAAGATGGCAAGTCAGAAGCGTGACTGGAAGATTGCATCATCAGAACAGATGCAATGAAGATGGAGAAACTGGGAGAGTGGAACAACATTTGTTTCTGTACTAAACCTATTATCACTTTCTTTGGCTGTTGCATTGTGAAATGTTTTGTTATTTAATTTTTCCCAGCCTCAACACTATCTCAGACCTTCTCCTTTATTCTTCCAATCCTTACCCCCTTCCACTGGCTTAAAAACCCTTACGTTTCTATCATTCTTCAGTTCTGATGAAAATTCATCAAGCTGAATTGTTAACTCTATAAATAGGATTGCTGATTTATAATTATTCCAGACCTACTCTGCTTAATATCTAAACCAATATAATTTAAAGCCCACAAACCTGACTCTCAATTTTAAATTCTGTTCTAATCTTATGAATAACACATTTCCCAAATGCCACAGTACCATCCCATAAGAAATCATCGCCATGAATCCTGAGATGCCTAAAAGTTTCCTTTATGATGGCAATAAAACATTGCAGGATCTGCTTTTGATTGGACACAACTTATTTTCAGCAAAATAGATCTCATTGAAAAATGCCATACCCTAGAAGCATCATTCAGGTCAGTAACATCTGTTTAATTTCCATAGCTTTCCTTCAGCATCTGTTCCCTCTTTAGTAGGATCCAGAAACATTTCTCTCTGCAAAATGTTGCCCTGCAGAAATGTGGCTTTTCTGCCAATTGATCCACACTCCCATGAATATGTAGCCAAAAGAGCTAAAAATATATTCAAGTTGACTTTCCTGGCTGTTGGAGAGTCCTATCTAACATCTGTAAGATCGAGGCACCCTTCATAAATCCTAACAAATAGCCTTACAGTTCCGTCTGCAAGGATTTATTAAGTACAAATTCTCCTGTGTGACAAAGTTGGTTGCCCTTTATCTGGTACCTCAGAATAAACTCCAAACTCTGTTTATTCTGCCTTTCGTATTGGTTTATCCCCAAATTTATTGGCAACCACCAAAACTTTCCAATCAGGAGGCCTTCTGTTTCTTCTTCTGTTCAGAGACTGTTCTGTAGCCTTTATTTCATTGTCTAATCTATGCAATCATGGCACATTTATATCTATGGGACTGCAATTGTGAGATCTTCCTCTTGCACTATTTGCACTTTCTTACTTTTCACTCTTTCACGCCATTCTGCAAACCCATGGACCTCTTGGCCTTCAACCACTCAACCAATTCTTAAACTTGCTAGCAGCTTTCCTGCATGTCCCACAGTTGTTGCATCCCTCTATTCACTAGACTACCCCTCTCCCTCTTCGACCTTGGATACATATCACCTGAGTACCCACTTTGGGTAAGTTGGCTTTTACATCTGATAGTTCTATCATGTTTCTCATTTTTTTTCAGAGTACCCAATTATTATTTTCTAATTAAGGGGCAATTTAGTATGGCAAATCCACCTACCCTGCACATCTTTGGGTTATGGGGGCGAAACCCACACAAACACGGGGAGAATGTGCAAACTCCACACGGACAATGCCCAGAGCCGAGATCGAATCTGGGACGTCGGAGAGTCAGCAGTGCCAACCACTGTGCCACCGTGCTGCCTTCATCATGTTTATCATGATCACTTACATCAGCAATATCCTGCCCATGATCTATTGTATTCTGTTCCTTAGGATCTTCATGACAAAATATAAATACATATTTGCGGCACAAGGTGCCTTGTTTACTCGTAATAGCTGCTCAGAGTCTGAGATTTTGTTATTAATTCTGATTAATCAGGAGGAATGAATCTCAACAGTTTGTTTGCCATATTTGACAAGCACTATTTTATCACCACAACCTATTACCAAACCGTGGCGCTTCTATGCCTTATGGCTCACTCTTTCATTATACACCAAATATCCTGAATTAAATGCTGTCTCAAATAGTTTAAAGTCCAGTGCTCGCCACATTGTCTGAAACTTCAGTCTTGATGAACGCCCATCTCTCTGCTTGTAAAGCATTCAAATGAGAAGAAACAAATTGTAGTAAATTCTAGGGAAAGAGGGCTACTGCACACCACAGAATCAGTTTGGCATTTTGCCCATAGACGTCTTGACAGGGAATATATACTCAAATCATCTGGAGTAAATTATTTTGATGAACTGCCCATGCCAAGGCAGTTTTCAATTTGCAGTCTAGTTGATCAAATAAAATTTGATGCAATACTTCATCAATCATCACATGATTCCTTTCATAGATTCCATTGCAAAAAGGACTTTTAGCTGCAGTATTCATGATCGTAATGTTAATATTTCAGAAGGCAGGATCTTGCTTCCCAAGAGTCAGCGGGGAACACATTCCCACCAACTCTGAGTGCCCCACAACCATTTCAAGCTCGAATGGGCATTAAGTGGCTGTAGACGTGTCTTCCGCCCTTCACTCTGGAGGATATCCCACCGTAGAGAGTTACCAGCCAATCTGATTGTTCGGCAACTCTCCTGTCCCTGCAACAACAAGAGCTGCAGTGAACTGAAGAGGAATTGCATAAGGATGCCAGTGACTAAGTTCAGCTACCAGAGGCCAAGGTAAGTTCAAGGAGTCCCGAGGGAGAGGGGGGGGGGGGGGGGGGGTGTGGGGGATGAGGAAGACGTAATGGGGGGGGGAGGCGAAGCAGAGGAGATGATTGGTGTCTCAGAGAGAGGCCGGGGTGGGGAAGGAAGTTATGGAGGCTTCGGCGGTCACCCAACTTCAGAAGGGAGCTTCTGATGGAGGCATTCATTTGAGGATGGGGGGGGCATTCATTTGAGGATGGGGGGTCATTCATTTAAGGATTGGGACCATTTCTTCTGATCCATGGTCACTACCTCATTAAAATCATGTGCCAGTGGAAGGCTTACAATAAGATATGGCGTCATCTTCTATTATATTAACAAATTTCACACTTCTTACTAAACCGTTCTATTAGGCCTGTGTAGTTTTCATTGCATCTTTTAGTAGGATTGTTTTTTTGAAAGTTAATTTATTGAAGGTACATCCAAAGCATATAGAGGATACAAAAACAGGAACAGTCCATAACACTAAACAACAACGAACACCGCATAATGTATTAACAATACAAATAACAATAAAATACAATAGGAACCACTTATAATACAAGTTCGTCACCAACACCCTCAACAGGACCCCTTAAGAGTCAAAAATTACTATTCACCGCACCCCCCCCCCCCTCCCACACACACACACACTCCACTGATGTTCTAGTCGTTCTTGAAAAAGTTGATGAACAGCTCCCATCTCACGGAGAACCCCTCATCCGAACCTCTAATGGCAAACCTGAAACTCAGCAAGGTCGCATACCCATGACCCAGTACTTGGCGGTTCTACAGCCCTCCAATTAAGCAAAATTCTCCTTCAAGCCAGTAGGGAGGCGAATGCCACGACATCGGCCCCCTTTCCCACCATGACACCAGGATCCTCAGACACACCAAAAATAGTTACCCATGGAGAAGGCGTGATCATCACCCCCACCACCCGAGGTAATACATCCATAACACCCTTCCAAATCCCCACTAGATTTGGACAGGACCAGAACAGGTGAACATAGTTTGCATGGGATCCAGCACATCATGCACATTGATCAGCCACTTTTGGGGAGAAATGGCTCAGCCGAGCCGGTGTCATATGTGCTCAACCTTTAGCTGTACTGAGCCTAGCACACGATGAGGATGCATTAACCCTCTGCAATGCTTCCTCCCAAATTCAGCCCCACACCGCGGCACGCCTCCCAAATTCTCCTCCCATTTCTGCCACCCCGTCACCATCGAAACGTCCTCCCTCCTGGCCAACTCAGCATACACATTGGAGATCTTACCCTCTCCAATCTCATCATCCGAGAGGAGCCTGTCCTGTAGGCTCAAGGGTGGCAACATTGGAAACGAACCCAACTGTTTACAAAAAAAGGCCCTTACCTAAACTCATTACCACTGGGCATTTGATAGACCATCAGCTCAGTTAGGTCCACAAACTTCCCACCCAAAAACAGGTCCTCAAAGCATTTGATCCCCAAGCGGGCCCATTCCTTAAACCTGGCATTCAAGCTCGCTGGGATGAATCTGTGATTACCACTAATTGGAGCCTGCCTGTACATACC
The DNA here is from genome assembly GCF_047496885.1 of Scyliorhinus torazame. Classification (NCBI taxonomy): domain Eukaryota; kingdom Metazoa; phylum Chordata; class Chondrichthyes; order Carcharhiniformes; family Scyliorhinidae; genus Scyliorhinus; species Scyliorhinus torazame. Next base: position 53,013,451 of record NC_092720.1, on the reverse strand, counting down.
CTCCAAGCCAAAATGTAACCGCCACTGGGTCCAGATCCTTAAAGTGGAAACCACCACTGGGTTTGATGAGTACCTACTTGGCGAAAAAGGAAGGGGAGCCGAAGCCTTAAGGAAGTCTCTCTGCACGAGGCCTCCTCCACTCTGCACCATACCGACCCCTGGTCCAACAACCATCTTCGGATCATAAAAATATTAGCAGCCCAGTAGTAGCATTGAAATTTGGGACGGTCCAGGCCACCCCTCGTCTACTCCTCTCCAGACAAACTCTTTTAAAACGGGGAACCCTCCCCGCCCACACACAGTCTAGGACAAGCCTATTAATCTTTCTGAAATAGGATTTGGGCAGAAAGATTGGGAAGTTCTGAAATGCAAAAAGGAGCCTCGGCAGGATCACCATCTTAATAGTCTGAACTCTTACGGACGAAGGTAGAGGCAAACTGGTGCCATCTTTTGAACTCCTCTTTCAGCCCCTCTACTAAGCGTGTCAGATTGAGCTTGTGGAGCTGGGCCCAATCCCGCCCTACTGGAATCCCCAAACAGTGAAAGCTCTTTCTAGCCAGGCGAAACGGGAGCCCACTCAAATACCCCTCCCATCCTCCAGAGCCAATCAAGAACATCTCACTCTTTGGCGTCTTAAGGTTATATCCCGAGAAGGAGCTGAATTCAATCAAAATTCCCAGGAATCTTATCAATTGACTTCAAGGGGATGGAAACATACAGTAGGAGGTTATCCGCATACAAAGATGTTCCACTGCCCCCCCCCCCGCTTAATACCCCTCCACTTTCCAGATGTCCGAAGAGCCATTGCCAAAGGCTCGATCGCAGGGGCGAATAGCAAAGGACTTGTAACTCACTCCCAGTGAGTTCTCCCAGTGAGCCAGAGAAGACTCAGCCAGAGAGAGACACAACCAAGAGTGAGTTTGGGAATTTGAATCTAGGTGGGAATTGAATCCAATCCAATCGGTAAGACTGTTCCTTTTAAATTTCAGGAGTTTAAATTAATTTAAATTAATCTAGAATTGTGCAGTGTAGGTTAACAAGGGCTGCCCCACCCACTCACATAACTGGTTGGCAATTAAGTGTCAGTCACTTTAATCTACTTTGATCTAAAAGCAGGTGGGGGAGGGGAGGCAACTCAGGCCAATTTAAAAAGAGCGACTTGTAACTCACTCATAAAAACATAAGAACATAAGAACTAGGAGCAGGAGTAGGCCATCTGGCCCCTCGAGCCTGCTCCACCATTCAATTAGATCCATGGCTGATCTTTTGTGGACTCAGCTCCACTTTCCGGCCCGAACACCATAACCCTTAATCCCTTTATTCTTCAAAAAACTATCTATCTTTATCTTAAAAACATTTAATGAAGGAGCCTCTACTGCTTCACTGGGCAAGGAATTCCATAGATTCACAACCCTTTGGGTGAAGAAGTTCCTCCTAAACTCAGTCCTAAATCTACTTCCCCTTATTTTGAGGCTATGCCCCCTAGTTCTTCTTTTACCCGCCAGTGGAAACAACCTGCCCACATCTATCCTATCTATTCCCTTCATAATCTTATATGTTTCTATAAGATCCCCCCTCATCCTTCTAAATTCCAATGAGTACAGTCCCAGTCTACTCAACCTCTCCTCGTAATCCAACCCCTTCAGCTCTGGGATTAACCTAGTGAATCTCCTCTGCACTCCCTCCAGTGCCAGTACGTCCTTTCTCAAGTAAGGAGACCAAAACTGAACACAATACTCCAGGTGTGGCCTCACTAACACCTTATACAATTGCAGCATAACCTCCCTAGTCTTAAACTCCATCCCTCTAGCAATGAAGGACAAAATTCCATTTGCCTTCTTAATCACCTGTTGCACCTGAAAACCAACTTTCTGCGACTCATGCACTAGCACACCCAGGTCTCTCTGCACAGCAGCATGTTTTAATATTTTATCATTTAAATAATAATCCCTTTTGCTGTTATTCCTACCAAAATGGATAACCTCACATTTGTCAACATTGTATTCCATCTGCCAGACCCTAGCCCATTCACTTAGCCTATCCAAATCCCTCTGCAGACTTCCAGTATCCTCTGCACTTTTTGCTTTACCACTTATCTTAGTGTCGTCTGCAAACTTGGACACATTGCCCTTGGTCCCCAACTCCAAATCATCTATGTAAATTGTGAACAGTTGTGGGCCCAACACTGATCCCTGAGGGACACCACTAGCTACTGATTGCCAACCAGAGAAACACCCATTAATCCCCACTCTTTGCTTTCTATTAATTAACCAATCCTCTATCCATGCTACTACTTTCCCCTTAATGCCATGCATCTTTATCTTATGCAACAGCCTTTTGTGTGGCACCTTGTCAAAGGCTTTCTGGAAATCCAGATATACCACATCCATTGGCTCCCCGTTATCTACCGCACTGTTAATGTCCTCAAAAAATTCCACTAAATTAGTTAGGCACGACCTGCCCTTTATGAACCCATGCTGCGTCTGTCCAATGGGACAATTTCCATCCAGATGCCTCGCTATTTCATCCTTGATGACAGATTCCAGCATCTTCCCTACTACCGAAGTTAAGCTCACTGGCCTATAATTACCCACTTTCTGCCTACCTCCTTTTTTAAACAGTGGTGTCACGTTTGCTAATTTCCAATCCTCTGGGACCACCCCAGAGTCTAGTGAATTTTGGTAAATTATCACTAGTGCATTTGCAATTTCCCTAGCCATCTCTTTTGGCACTCTGGGATGCATTCCATCAGGGCCAGGAGACTTGTCTACCTTTAGCCCCATTAGCTTGCCCATCACTACCTCCTTGGTGATATCAATCCTCTCAAGGTCCTCACCTGTCATAGCCTCATTTCCATCAGTCACTGGCATTTTATTTGTGTCTTCCACTGTGAAGACCGACCCAAAAAACCTGTTCAGTTCCTCAGCCATTTCCTCATCTCCCATTATTAAATCTCCCTTCTCATCCTCTAAAGGACCAATATTTACCTTAGCCACTCTTTTTTGTTTTATGTATTTGTAGAAACTTTTACTATCTGTTTTTATATTCTGAGCAAGTTTACTCTCATAATCTATCTTACTCTTCTTTATAGCTTTTTTAGTAGCTTTCTGTTGCCCCCTAAAGATTTCCCAGTCCTCTAGTCTCCCACTAATCTTTGCTACTTTGTATGTTTTTTCCTTCAATTTGATACTCTCCCTTATTTCCTTAGATATCCACGGTCGATTTTCCCTCTTTTTACCGTCCTTCCTTTTTGTTGGTATAAACCTTTGCTGGGCACTGTGAAAAATCACTTGGAAGGTTCTCCACTGTTCCTCAACTGTTTCACCATAAAGTCTTTTATGGAGAACTCACTCCCCGTGAGTTCTCCCAGTGAGCCAGAGAAGACACAGCCAGCGTGAGACACAACCAAGAGTGAGTTTTGGAATTTGAATCTAGGTGGGAACTCAAAGCTTGGGGGGGAGGAGGTGCTTTTTATCCCTGGTAAGTGACTGGTAAGTTGTTTTTCTTTTCATTGTCTAATTTATTTATTTTCTCTTTCGTTTTTTGGAATTGTAGTTGTATAAGTTAACCTAAGGTTTAAGACATGGCAGGAGATCCCAGACTCATGTCATGCTCCTCGTGTGCGATGTGGGAGCTCAGGGACACGTCCACTGTCTTTGGCTCCTTCACGTGCAAGAGGTGTGTCCAGTTGCAGCTCCTGTTAGACCGCTTGACAGCTCTGGAGCTGGTGATGGACTCACTTTGGAGCATCCACGATGCTGAGGATGTCGTGGATAGCACGTTTAGCGAGTTGGTCACACCGCAGGTGAAAGTTACTGAGGGAGATAGAAAATGGGTGACCAAAAGACAGAGCAAGAGTAGGAAGGCAGTGCAGGTGTCCCCTGCGGTCATCTCCCTGCAAAACAGATATACCGCTTTGGATACTGTTGGGGAGATGGCTCATCAGGGGAAGGCAGCAGCAGCCAGGTTCATGGCACGGTGGCTGGCTCTGCTGCGCAGCTGGGCAGGAAGAAGAATGGCAGGGCTATAGTGATAGGGGACTCAATCGTAAGGGGAATAGACAGGCAGTTCTGCGGACGCAATCGAGTCTCCAGGATGGTATGTTGCCTCCCTGGTGCAAGGGTCAAGGATGTCTCGGAGCAGCTGCAGGACATTCTTGTGGGGGGAGGGTGAACAGCCAGCTGTCGTGGTGCACATAGGCACCAACGATATAGGTAAAAAAAACGGGACGAGGTCCTACAAGCTGAATTCAGGGAGTTAGGAGTTAAACTAAAAAGTAGGACCTCAAAGGTAGTAATCTCAGGATTGTTACCAGTGCCACGAGCTAGTCAGAGTGGGAATATCAGGATAGATAGGATGAATGCGTGGCTCGAGAGATGGTGCAAGAGGGAGGGATTCAAATTCCTGGGGCATTGGAACCGGTTCTGGGGTGGTGGGACCAGTACAAACCGGATGGTCTGCACCTGGGCAGGACTGGAACCGATGTCCCAGGGGGGGTGTTTGCTAGAGCTGTTGGGGAGGGTTTAAACTGATGTGGCAGGGGGATGGGAACCGATGCAGGAAGTTGGAAGGTAGTACAACAGGGACAGAAACAAAAGGCAGTAAGGGGGAAAGTGTAAGGCAAAGAAGCCATAGTCAAAATTTAAAAAGGGCGACAGTACAAGGTACAGTGACTGAGGGGAGCTCAGTGAATAGGCCCAGTAATACTGAAAGGAATAAAACGGGAAGTAAAAACACTAATGGTAAGCGACGCGGCATGTTGTTACATGAAGATATGGGTCCAACGACAAGGAAAATTAGGAGAAAGGTTAAGAGGAAATATAACTTAGGAGAGGTTACTGATCGAGGTGTTAAGATTCAAAACTGAGGTAAAAATGCCAACATAAGTTTACTTTACCTGAATGCTCGTAGTATTCGGAATAAGGTAAATGAGTTGATGGCGCAAATCATTGTGAATGACTATGATTTAGTGGCCATTATTGAAACATGGTCAAAGGATGGTCACGACTGGGAGTTAAATATCCGAGGGTATCAAACTATTCGGAAGGACAGAGTGGATGGTAAGGGAGGTGATGTAGCTCTGTTATTTAAGGCTGACATCCAAGCAAGAGTAAGGGATGACATCGGTGCTATGGAGGATAAGGTTTAATCCATTTGGGTAGAAATCAGAAATAGTAAGGCGAAAAAGTCACTGATAGGAGTAGTCTATAGGCCACCAAATAGTAACATTATGGTGGGGCAGGCAATAAACAAAGAAATAACGGATGCATGTAGAAATGGTACAGCAGTTATCATGGGGGATTTTAATCTACATGTCAATTGGTTTAACCAGGTTGGTCAAGGCAGCCTTGAGGAGGAGTTCATAGACTGTATCCACGATAGTTTCCTAGAACAGTATGTAATGGAACCTACGAGGGAACAAGCGGTCCTAGATCTGGTCCTGTGTAATGAGACAGGATTGATTCAGGATCTCATAGTTAGGGATCCTCTCGGAAGGAGCGATCACAATATGGTGGAATTTAAAATACAGATGGAGGGTGAGAAGGTAAAATCAAACACTAGTGTTTTGTGCTTAAACAAAGGTGATTACAATGGGATGAGAGAAGAACTAGCTAAGGTAGACTGGGAGCAAAGACTTTATGGTGAAACAGTTGAGGATCAGTGGAGAATCTTCCAAGTGATTTTTCACAGTGCTCAGCAAAGGTTTATACCAACAAAAAGGTAGGACGGTAGAAAGAGGGAAAATCGACCATGGATATCTAAGGAAATAAGGGAGAGTATCAAATTGAAGGAAAAAGCATACAAGTGGCAAAGATTAGAGGGAGACTAGAGGACAGGGAAATCTTTAGGGGGCAACAGAAAGCAACTAAAAAAGCTATAAAGAAGAGTAAGATAGATTATGAGAGTAAACTTGCTCAGAATATAAAAACAGATAGTAAAAGTTTCTACAAATATATAAAACAAAAAAGAGTGGCTCAGGTAAATCTTGGTCCTTTAGAAGATGAGAAGGGAGATTTAATAATGGGAGATGAGGAAATGGCTGAGGAACTAAACAGGTTTTTTGGGTCGGTCTTCACAGTGGAAGACACAAATAACATGCCAGTGACTGATAGAAATGAGGCTATGACAAGTGAGTACCTTGAGAGGATTGTTATCACGAAGGAGGTAGTGATGGGCAAGCTAATGGGGCTATAGGTAGACGAGTCTCCAGGCCCTGGTGGAATGCATCCCAGAGTGCTAAAAGAGATGGCTAGGGAAATTGCAAATGCACTAGTGATAATTTACCAAAATTCACTAGACTCTGGGGTGGTCCCGACGGATTGGAAATTAGCAAACGTGACACCACTGTTTAAATAAGGAGGTAGGCAGAAAGAGGGTAATTATAGGCCAGTGAGCTTAACTTCAGTAGTAGGGAAGATGCTGGAATCTATCATCGAGGAAGAAATAGCGAGGCATCTGGATGGAAATTGTCCCATTGGGCAGACGCAGCATGGGTTCATAAAGGGCAGGTCGTGCATAACTAATTTAGTGGAATCTTTTGAGGACATTACCAGTGCGGTAGATAACGGGGAGCCAATGGATGTGGTATATCTGGATTTCCAGAAAGCCTTTGACAAGGTGCCACACAAAAGGCTGCTGCATAAGATAAAGATGCATGGCATTAAGGGGAAAGTAGTAGCATGGATAGAGGATTGGTTAATTAATAGAAAACAAAGAGTGGGGATTAATGGGTGTTTCTCTGGTTGGCAATCAGTAGCTAGTGGTGTCCCTCAGGGATCAGTGTTGGGCCCACAACTGTTCACAATTTACATAGATGATTTGGAGTTGGGGACCAAGGGCAATGTGTCCAAGTTTGCAGACGACACTAAGATAAGTGGTAAAGCAAAAAGTGCAGAGGATACTGGAAGTCTGCAGAGGGATTTGGATAGGCTAAGTGAATGGGCTAGGGTCTGGCAGATGGAATACAATGTTGACAAATGTGAGGTTATCCATTTTGGTAGGAATAACAGCAAAAGGGATTATTATTTAAATGATAAAATATTAAAACATGCTGCTGTGCAGAGAGACCTGGGTGTGCTAGTGCACGAGTCGCAGAAAGTTGGTTTTCAGGTGCAACAGGTGATTAAGAAGGCAAATGGAATTTTGTCCTTCATTGCTAGAGGGATGGAGTTTAAGACTAGGGAGGTTATGCTGCAATTGTATAAGGTGTTAGTGAGGCCACACCTGGAGTATTGTGTTCAGTTTTGGTCTCCTTACTTGAGAAAGGACGTACTGGCACTGGAGGGTGTGCAGAGGAGATTCACTAGGTTAATCCCAGAGCTGAAGGGGTTGGATTACGAGGAGAGGTTGAGTAGACTGGGACTGTACTCATTGGAATTTAGAAGGATGAGGGGGGATCTTATAGAAACATATAAGATTATGAAGGGAATAGATAGGATAGATGCGGGCAGGTTGTTTCCACTGGCGGGTAAAAGCAGAACTAGGGGGCATAGCCTCAAAATAAGGGGAAGTAGATTTAGGACTGAGTTTAGGAGGAACTTCTTCACCCAAAGGGTTGTGAATCTATGGAATTCCTTGCCCAGTGAAGCAGTCGAGGCTCCTTCATTAAATGTTTTTAAGATAAAGATAGATAGTTTTTTGAAGAATAAAGGGATTAAGGGTTATGGTGTTCGGGCCGGAAAGTGGAGCTGAGTCCACAAAAGATCAGCCATGATCTAATTGAATGGTGGAGCAGGCTCGAGGGGCCAGATGGCCTACTCCTGCTCCTAGTTCTTATGTTCTTATGTTCTTATGAGTGAGTTACAAGTTTGCAGACGGCACTGAGATAAGTGGTAAAGCAAAAAGTGCAGAGGATACTGGAAGTCTGCAGAGGGATTTGGATAGGCTAAGTGAATGGGCTAGGGTCCTGCAAATGGAATACGATGTTGACAAATGTGAGGTTATCCATTTTGGTAGGAATAACAGCAAAAGGGATTATTATTTAAATGATAAAATATGAAAACATGCTGCTGTGCAGAGAGATCTGGGTGTGCTAGTGCGTGAGTCGCAAAAAGTTGGTTTACAGGTGCAACAGGTGATTAAGAAGGTGAATGGAAGACTTCTGGTTGCGGTTATGCCTGGGTAGGTTGCACGTTTGGCAGCTCCCGCCGTGAACGGACTTTTGGGCCCTTTTAAGGAGCCCCAGCGGCACTTGGATGACGATTCCCGGTGTGGGAAGGCAGCAGTGAGATTCCCCCAGCACTGTATGGAGTGGACCAGGAGCGGAGCGGTCAAAAAAGCGGCACTGGAAAAGAGAGGAGAGCGGGTGTGGAAAAACAAGATGGCGGCGGGTGGAGACCAGGCAGCATGGGATCAGTGGTCTCGGGAGCAGCAGGAGTTTCTGAAAAGCTGCTTTGCGGAGTTGAAGGCGGAGATGTTGGCCCCTATGAAGGCGTCGATCGAGAGGCTGGTGGAGACCCAGAGGGCGCTGGGACGGCGATTAAGGAGGGGCAGCAGAAAGCCTCTGATAATGAGGATGCGATCCTGGGCCTGGCGGTGAAAGTGGAGGCGCTCGAGGCGCTGCACAAAAAATGGCAGGAGAAATTCGAGGACCTGGAGCACAGGTTGAGGAGGAAGAATCTGCAATTTCTGGGTCTCCCTGAAGACGTAGAGGGGTCGGATGTCGGGGCGTCCGTGGCTACGATGCTAGGCACGCTGATGGGCGCAGGAGCCTTCCCGAGGCCCCTGGAGCTGGATGGGGCACACAGAGTCCTGGCAAGGAGGCAAAGCGCGAATGAGCCGCCGAGGGCTGTGGTGGTGAGGTTTCACCGTTTCACCGACAGGGAGTGTGTCCTGAGGTGGGCGAAGATGGAGCGGAGTAGCAGGTGGGAGAACGCTGAAATCTGCATCTACCAGGGCTGGAGTACAGAGCTGGCCAAGAAGAGCGCAGGATTCAACCGGGCCAAGGCGGTTCTCCATCGAAAGGGGGTGAAGTTTGGGCTGTTGCTGCCAGCGCGGCTGTGGGTCACGCATCAGTGGTTTGCGGCAGATTATTGGGATGCTGGGGAGTGGGAAGGGGCGATTTGATTTGATGTGTGTGATTTCTGGGTATGTGTATTGATTTGGGAGGGGCTGTTCCCCGTGTTTGAAGGGGGGAGTGGGGGCCGGAGGCCCTGGGCCTTTGGGGATCGGGGAGAGGCTGCAGGAGACAGGAGCTGCGCCACAGGGGGCGGAGCCGGCCCAGGCAGGGAACGCGGGCTTTTTTCCCCCGCGCAAAATGTGGGGGGGGCGTGGCCCGACGCGGGGGGCGGTACCAGACGGGAGCTCACATTGGTTTGTAGGGGGAGTGGGGGGGGAGACTTCGAGGGGGAATTTAATCGGGGGATCGTCGGCAGAGGCAGGAGCAGCCGGGATCAGCAGGAGTCAGCTGACTTACGGGAGTGCAATGGGGGGAGCAGGGGGGCTAAGCAATTGCCTGGCCAGGGGAGGGGGGGCTTGGGGGGAGGGGGAACTGGGTTGCTGCTGTACTGACTGAGGGGGAGCTGGAAGTAAGAGGGCGAGTCGGGGCGGGGAGCCCCCGTCTGGGAGGCTGGAGAGTGCGGGAGGCGTGGGCACGTGGCTGGCCTAAGAAAGGAGATGGCTAGTCGGCGGTGGGGGGGGGGTTGGGTAGTCCCCCGATCCGGCTGATCACGTGGAACGTGAGAGGCCTGAATGGGCCGGTCAAGAGGGCTCGGGTGTTTGCGCACTTAAAGGGACTGAAGGCAGACGTCGCTATGTTGCAGGAGACGCATCTGAAGGTGGCGGATCAGATCAGGCTGAGGAAGGGATGGGTGGGGCAGGTTTTTCGCTCTGGTTTGGATGCGAAGAACAGGGGGGTCGCAATCCTGGTGAGCAAGCGGATGACTTTCGAGGCGGTGAGTATTGTGGCGGATAAAGGGGGCCGTTATGTGATGGTGAGTGGAAGGCTGCAGGGGGCCCAGGTGGTGCTGGTGAATGTATATGCCCCGAATTGGGACGATGCAGGGTTCATGAAGCGCATGCTGAGCCGGATCCTGGATCTGGAGGCAGGGAACCTGATAAAGGGGGGGGATTTCAATACGGTACTGGACACGGCACTGGATCGATCTAGGTCGAGGTCGGGCAAGAGGCCAGCTGCGGCCAAGGTTCTGAGGGGGTTTATGGATCAGATGGGGGGAGTGGACCCGTGGAGGTTTGCCAGGCCAGCGGCGAGAGAGTGCTCCTTTTCCCATGTGCACAAGGCCTATTCACGGATAGGTGAGTAGGACGTTGATCCCAAGAGTGGAGGGGACGGAGTACTCGGCCATAGCGATTTCGGACCACGAACCGCACTGGGTGGAGTTGGAGTTGGGGGAGGAGAGGGGCCAGCGCCCGCTGTGGCGCCTGGATGTGGGACTTCTGGCGGATGAGGAGGTCTGTGGGCTGATCCGAGGGTGCATTCAAAGGTACATAGAGGCCAATGATAATAGGGGAGGTACCGGTGAGTGTGGTCTGGGAGGCGCTGAAGGCAGTGGTCAGGGGAGAGCTAATCTCAATCAGGGCTCACAGGGTGAAGAGGTCGAGGATAGAGAGGGAGAGATTAGTGGGGGAGATACTGATGGTGTATAGGAGATACGCGAATCCCCTGAAGAGGGGCTGATGAAGGAGCGCCGGAGCCTCCAAACGGAGTTTGATTTGCTGACTACGGGGAAAGCTGATGCTCAGTGGAGGAAGGTGCATACGAGTATGGGGAGAAGGCGAGTCGGATGCTGGCTCATCAGCTACGAAGGAAGGAGGCAGCTAGGGAAATTGGAGGAATCAGGAACAGAGGGGGGAACACCGTGCAGAGTCCAGCCAAAATAAATGAGGTCTTTAGGGATTTCTACGGGAACCTGTATAAGTCAGAGCCCCGGGGAGGGAGGGGGTGGGGGGGGGGCGGATGCGGCGGTTCCTGGACCAATTGAGGTTCCCGAGGGTGGAGGAAGGACAGGTTTGGGGGCCACGATCGGGATGGAGGAGCTGGTTAAGGGGTTAGGGAGCATGCAGGCGGGCAAGGCCCCGGAGCCGGATGGGTTCCTGGTCGAGTTCTATAGGAAGTTTGTGGAACTGTTGGGTCCGTTGCTGGTGAGAACCTTCAATGAGGCGAAGGAAGAAGGGATTCTTCCCCCGACGATGTCTCAGGCAAGGACCCGCTGCAGTATGGCTCCTATAGGCCGATTTCGCTCCTCAATGTGGACGCTAAGTTGCTGGTGAAGGTCCTGGACACTAGGATTGAGGATTGTGTCCCGGGAGTGATACACGAGGACCAGACGCGGTTTGTGAAGGGCAGGCAATTGAATGCAAATGTGCGGAGGCTCCTGAATGTGATCATGATACCCTCGGAGGGGGGCGGAGGCAGAAGTGGTGGCGGCAATGGATGTGGAGAAGGCCTTTGATCGGGTGGAGTGGGAGTACCTGAGGGAAGTGCTGGGCAGGTTTGGGTTCAGGGAGGGATTCATATGATGCGTCAAATTGTTGTACCAGGCCCCGGGGCGAGCGTATCGACAAATCGGCTGAGGTCAGAATACTTCAGACTGTACCGTGGGACGAGATAGGGGTGCCCCCTGTCCCCCCTGCTCTTTGCCCTGGCAATTGAGCCGCTGGCCATGACACTAAGGGAGTGTAGAAACTGGAGGGGGTTGGTCCGGGGAGGGGAGGAGCATCGGGTCTCATTATATGCGGATGACCTGCTTTTGTATATCGCGGATCCAGTGGAGGGGATGGCAGAGGTCATGCAGACCCTTAGGGAGTTTGGAGACTTCTCGGGATACAAGCTCAATGTTGGGAAGAGCGAGCTCTTTGTGGTGCATGCGAGGGGTCAGCAGAAGAGGCTGGAGGAGCTGCCGCTCAAGAGGGTGGAGAGGAGTTTCCGATATTTGGGTATCCAGGTGGCCAAGAGTTGGGGGGTCCTGCATAAGCTCAACTTGGTGCGGTTGGTGGACCAGATGGAGGAGGGCTTTAAGAGATGGGATGTGTTGCCACTCTCCCTGGCGGGCAGGGTGCAGTCTGTTAAGATGACGGTCCTCCCTAGGTTCTTGTTCGTGTTCCAGTGCCTGCCTATTCTCATCCCTAAGGCCTTTTTCAAGCGAGTGCGCAAGAGCATTGTGGGGATTGTATGGGCAAGTAAGATCCCGAGGGTTAAGAGACTGTTCTTGGAGCGCAGTCGGGGGGGGGGGGGGGGTTTCTGGCGCTGCCGGATTTGTGTCGCTATTACTGGGCAGCTAATGTGGTAATGATTCGGAAATGGGTAATGGGGGAAGAGGGGGAAGCGTGGAAAAGACTAGAGGCGGTGTCATGTGTAGGCATTAGCCTGGGGGCACTGGTGACGGCACCGTTGCCGCTACCGCCGACTTGGTACACCATGAGCCCAGTGGTGGCGGTGACATTGAGGATCTGGGGGCAGTGGAGACGGTGGGGGCCTCAATCTGGTCCCTGATACGGAACAACCATAGGTTTGCACTGGGCAGGATGGATGGCGGATTCCTAAGTTGGCATCGGGCGGGAATTAAAAGGATGGGGGACTTATTCATTGATGGGACTTTTGCCAGTCTGAGGGCGCTGGAGGAGAAATTTGGGTTACCTCCGGGAAATGCCTTTAGGTATATGCAGGTTTGGGCGTTCGTGAGAAAGCAGATAGGGGAATTCCCGCTGCTGCCTGCCCAGAGGATACAGGACAGGGTGGTTTCGGGCGTGTGTGTCGGGGAGGGTAAGATATCGGAGATATACCAGGAGCTGCAGGAGGCGGAGGAAGCCTCGGTGGTGGAGCTGAAGGGCAAGTGGGAGGAGGAACTGGGTGAGGAGCTGGATGAGGGCCTGTGGGCTGATGCCCTGGGCAGGGTTAATTCCTCTTTGTCTTGCGCCAGGCTCTGCCTGATCCATATGCACAGGGCACATATGACAGGGGTGAGGATGTGTAAGTTTTTTGGGGTAGAGGACAGGTGTGTGAGGTGTTCGTGGAACCCAGCAATAGGGCGTGTCCGGCGCTTGCAGGGTTTTGGAGGGGCTTCGCAAAAGCTATGTCCAAGGTCTTGGATACTCGGGTAAAACCGAGCTGGGGGATAGCAATATTTGGGGTGTCAGATGAGCCGGGAGTGCAGGAGCCGAAAGGGGCTGGAGTTCTGGCCTTTGCCTCTTTGGTAGCCCGGAGAAGGATCTTACTAATGTGGAGGGACGCAAAGCCCCCAAGCGTGGAGGTTTGGATCAATGACATGGCTGGGTTTCTCAGGTTGGAGAAGATAAAGTTTGCCTTGCGAGGGTCTGTGCAGGCGTTCTCCGGGCGGTGGCAACCGTTCCTTGAATTTCTCGCGGAACGTTGGGTGGAGGTCGATAGCAGCAGCAACCCGGGGGGCGGGGGGGGGTTCTTGTTTTGGTTTATGTAAGGGGCGTTTGCCCCATTTTGTTCTTAATTTGTTAAATCGTTTAAGGGTGATGTGCTAAGCGTGGTGTATCACCACAAAGGGTTAGAGGATTAAGTTGCTTTGTTTGTTGGCGTATTGCCCTTTTTATTTCTCTTTTGTATATTTTCTTTCCTTTTTGGAGTGTTTTGTAAAAATTATTGAAAAACTTTGAATAAACATTTTTTTAAAAAAAAGAAGGCAAATGGAATTTTGTCCTTCATTGCTAGAGGGATGGAGTTTAAGACTAGGGAGGTTATGCTGCAATTGTATAAGGTGTTAGTGAGGCCACACCTGGAGTATTGTGTTCAGTTTTGGTCTCCTTACTTGAGAAAGGACGTACTGGCACTGGAGGGAGTGCAGAGGAGATTCACTAGGTTAATCCCAGAGCTGAAGGGGTTGGATTACGTGGAGAGGTTGAGTAGACTGGGACTGTACTCGTTGGAATTTAGAAGGATGAGGGGGGATCTTATAGAAACATATAAAATTATGAAGGGAATAGATAGGATAGATGCAGGCAGGTTGTTTCCACTGGCGGGTGAAAGCAGAACTAGGGGGCATAGCCTCAAAATAAGGGGAAGTAGATTTAGGACTGAGTTTAGGAGGAACTACTTCACCCAAAGGGTTGTGAATCTATGGAATTCCTTGCCCAGTGAAGCAGTAGAGGCTCCTTCATTAAATGTTTTTTTTAAAAAATATATATTTTATTCACATATTTTTCCGGCCAAACAAAACAGTACAAAATGTTTTCCCTTTTACAACAATAAAACAATATAAATAATAATTACCGTTTTTAACAAATAAATAAATAATATATAAACTAAATGGCAACTGCCAGAACAAAATATTAACTCTCCCAAATAATAAAGTCAAACAAGCCAATATACATATCCAAGTAAAAATATCCATACAAAAACACCCCTGAGGACCCCCCCTCCCCCTCCCCCCCTGGGTTGCTGCTGCTACTTTCCCAGTTGCTTTATCATTCTGCGAGATAGTCAATGAACGGTTGCCACCGCCTGGTGAACCCTTGAGCCGAACCCCTTAGTGCGAACTTTATCCGTTCCAGTTTTATAAACCCTGCCATGTCGTTTATCCAGGCCTCCACGCCTGGGGGTTTAGCTTCCTTCCACATTAACAATATCCTTCGCCGGGCTACTAGGGACGCAAAGGCCAAAAAATCAGCCTCTCTCGCCTCCTGCACTCCCGGCTCTTCTGCAACCCCAAATATAGCCAACCCCCAGCTTGGCTCGACCCGGACCCCCACCACCTTCGAAAGCACATTTGCTATGTGCAGTGCCGAGCATGATCAAAACATGTGGATGTGGTTCACTGGGCTTCTCGCGCATCTCCCGCACCTATCCTCTACCCCGAAAAATTTACTGAGCCTTGCTCCGGTCATGGGCGCCCTGTGCAAGACCTTGAATTGTATCAGGCTAAGCCTGGCACACGAGGACGAAGAGTTTACCCTGCGTAGGGCATCTGCCCACAGCCCCTCTTCGATCTCTTCCCCCAGCTCTTCTTCCCATTTTCCCTTCAGCTCATCCACCATGATCTCCCTCTCGTCTCTCATTTCCCTGTATATATCTGACACCCTATCATCCCCCACCCATGTCCCCGAAATCACTCTATCCTGAATCTCCTGCGTCGGGAGCTGCGGAAATTCCCTCACCTGTTGCCTCACAAAAGCCCTCAATTGCATATACCGAAATGCATTCCCCTGGGGCAACCCGTATTTTTCCGTCAGCGCTCCCAGACTCGCAAACGTCCCGTCTAGGAACAGATCCCTCAGTTGCACAATCCCTGCTCTCTGCCATGTTCTAAATCCCCCATCTATTCTCCCCGGGACAAACCTATGATTATTCCTTATCGGGGACCGCACCGAGGCACCTGTCATTCCCTTATGTCGTCTCCACTGCCCCCAAATTTTCAGCGTTACCACCACCACTGGACTTGTGGTGTATTTCTTCGGGGAGAACGGCAACGGCGCCGTCGCCAATGCTTGTAGGCTGGTTCCTTTACAGGACGCCATTTCCAGTCTCTTCCACGCCGCTCCCTCCCCTTCTCCCATCCACTTACACACCATTGAGATATTGGCGGCCCAATAATAATCACTTAAGCTCGGCAGTGCCAGTCCCCCTCTATCCCTGCTACGCTGCAAAAACCCCCTCACTCTCGGGGTCTTCCCAGCCCACACAAAGCTCCTAACACTCTTCTCAATTAAAAAAAAAAAGCCCTTGTAACCATCACCGGGAGGCACTGGAACACAAAAAGAAATCTCGGGAGGACTACCATTTTGACCACCTGCACCCTGCCCACCAGTGACAGGGACACCATGTCCCATCTCTTAAAATCCTTCTCCATCTGTTCCACCAATCGTGTTAAATTAAGCCTATGTAGGGTTCCCCAGTTCCTGGCTATCTGGATCCCTAAGTACCGGAAATCTCTTGTTACCCTCCTCAGCGGTAAATCATCTATTCCCCTGCTCTGCTCCCCCGGATGCACCACAAACAACTCACTCGTCCCCATATTCAATTTGTACCCCGAAAATTCCCCAAACTCCCTGAGTGTCCACATTATCTCAGGCATCCCCTCCACTGGGTCCGCAACATACAGCAATAGATCATCTGCATACAATGATACCCGGTGTTCTTCTCCTCCCCTGAGTACTCCCCTCCACTTCCTAAAGCCCCTCAGTGCTATGGCCAGCGGCTCAATTGCCAATGCAAACAGTAACGGAGACAGGGGACACCCCTGTCTTGTCCCTCTATAAAGACGGAAGTAGTCGGACCTCTGCCTGTTCGTGATCACACTTGCCACCGGGGCCCTATATAGCAGCTGTACCCATCCAATAAACCCCTCTCCAAAACCAAATCTCTTCAACACTTCCCATAGGTAGTCCCACTCCACTCTGTCAAATGCTTTCTCAGCGTCCATCGCCACCACTATCTCCGCCTCCCCCTCCGGCGGGGGCATCATCATCACCCCTAGCAGCCTCCGTATATTCGTGTTCAGCTGTCTCCCCTTAACGAACCCAGTTTGATCCTCGTGGACCATCCCCGGGACACAATCCTCTATCCTTGTCGCCATCACCTTGGCCAGGAGCTTAGCATCCACGTTCAGGAGGGAAATAGGCCTGTAAGACCCGCACTGCAGCGGGTCTTTTTCCTTCTTTAAGAGTAACGATATCGTCGCCTCCGACATAGTCGGGGGCAACGTCCCCCTTTCCCTGGCCTCATTAAAGGTTCTCGTCAAAAGTGGGGCCAGTAGGTCCATGTATTTCCTATAAAATTCCACCGGGAACCCATCCGGTCCTGGGGCCTTCCCCGCCTGCATGCTCCCAATCCCCTTTACCACCTCCTCCACCTCAATCCGTGCTCACAGTCCCGCCCTCTCCTGCTCCTCCACCTTCGGGAATTCCAGCCGATCTAGGAAATGCATCATTCCCTCCTTCCCTTCCGGGGGCTGAGCCTTATACAACCTCTCGTAGAATGCCTTAAACACCCCGTTCACCCTCTCCGCTCCCCGTTCCATCTCACCTTCCTCATCCCTCACCCCACCTATCTCCCTTGCCGCTCCCCTCTTCCTCAGTTGTTGGGCCAGTAACCGGCTCGCCTTCTCTCCATACTCATACTGTACTCCCTGTGCCCTCCTCCACTGTGCTTCTGCCTTGCCCGTGGTCAGCAGGTCAAATTCCATATGTAGCCTTTGTCTTTCCCTGTACAGTCCCTCCTCCGGAGCCTCTGCATATTGCCTGTCTACCCTCAGAAGTTCTCTCAACAGTCGCTCCCTTTCTTTGCTCTCTTGCTTCCCTTTATGGGCCCTTATGGATATCAGTTCCCCTCTGACCACCACCTTCAGCGCCTCCCAGACCACTCCCACCTGGACCTCTCCGTTATCATTAAGCTCCAGGTACCTTTTGATACACACCCTCACCCTTAGACATACCCCCTCATCCGCCAACAACCCCATATCCAATCTCCAGAGTCGGTGCTGCTCCTTTTCCTCTCCTACCTCCAGATCTACCCAATGTGGAGCGTGGCTATGGCCATGTACCCCGTCCCTGTCACCTTCGGAATCAGTGCCCTTCCCTGGACAAAAAAGTCTATCCGTGAATACACCTTGTGACCATGGGAGAAAAATGAAAACTCCTTATATATATGGCCTAATAAATCTCCAGGGGTCTACTCCTCCCATCTGCTCCATGAAGTCCTTAAGCACCTTGGCTGCTGCCGGCCTCCTCCCGGTCTTAGACCTAGACCGGTCCAGCCCTGGATCAAGCACCGTATTGAAGTCTCCCCCCATTACCAGCTTTCCCATCTCCAGGTCCGGGATACGCCCCAGCATACGCTTCATGAAGTTTACATCATCCCAGTTCGGGGCGTATACGTTCACCAGAACCACCACCTCCCCTTGCAATCTGCCACTCACCATCACGTATCTACCCCCACTGTCCGCCACTATGATCTTTGCCTCAAACAGTACCCGTTTCCCCACTAGAATAGCCACCCCCCTATTCTTCGCATCTAAGCCCGAATGGAACACCTGCCCCACCCATCCTTTACGTAGTCTGACCTGATCTGCCAGTTTCAGGTGCGTCTCCTGCAACATGACCACATCTGCCTTTAAGTTCTTTAGGTGTGCGAGTACCCGTGCCCTTTTAATCGGCCCATTCAGCCCTCTCACGTTCCACGTGATCAACCGGGTTGGGAGGCTCTTTACCCCCCCCACCCCATGTCGACTAGCCATCCCCTTTTCTAACCCAGCTCCTCACCCGGTTCCCACGTACCCGTATATCCCACCGACGGTGCTCTCCCGTCCCGCCCACCCCGCCCCATAACAGCTCCCCCTTCCCCTTAGCAGCAGCAACCCAGTTAACCCCCCCCCCCCCTCCACTAGATCCCTTTCTAGCGTAGTTGCACCCCCCATGTTGCTCCCAGAAGTCAGCAAACTCTGGCTGACCTCAGCTTCCCCTGTTTGTCCTCGGCCCCTCATTGTGCGAGGCCCCCTCCTTCCTGCGTCCCCGTTCCCGCCACAATTACCATAGCGCGGGAGCAAACCTTTTGTGCTGTGCCTCGTGCGTCTCTGTCCTTACCACCAGGCCCTGTATTTCATCCTCATTCTCCGCAGCCTTTGCCTTCACATCACGAAGCTCCAACTCCTGGGTCCTCTGCGCCTCCTTTAGCCCTTCAATCGCCTGTAGCATCGGGGCCAACACCTCCTTCTTCAGCTCTTCCACACAGCGCCGCAGGAACTCTTGTTGCTCCGGGCCCCATACCAAACAGCCACCTTCCAACGCCATCTTGCTTCGAGCTTCCCTTCCTTGCCGCTGCTCCAGTGGATCCACTGCAATCCGGCCGCGATCCTCTCCTTTATCCATATTTATCCGGGGGGATTCCCTCCTATTTCACCGCACAATGATTTTGGCCGTTAGAAATTGCCGTTGGGGCTCCTAATAAGAGCCCAAAAGTCCGTTTCAACGTGAGGTGCCGAAACGTGCGACTTAGCTGGTCATCGCTGCACCCGGAAGTCCATTAAATGTTTTAAAGATAAAGATAGATAGTTTTTTGAAGAATAAAGGGATTAAGGGTTATGGTGTTCGGGCCGGAAAGTGGAGCTGAGTCCACAAAAGATCAGCCATGCCATTGAATGGCGGAACAGGCTCGAGGGGCCAGATGGCCTACTCCTGCTCCTAGTTCTTATGTTCTTATAGAGTAGGCACCCCTGCCTCGTCCCACGCTGCAGAGTGAAATACTCAGAACTAACCCCGTTAGTGGAGATGCTTGCTTTTGGGGCTATGTACAACAGCTTAACCCAGTCCACAATCCCTGTCCGAACCCAAATCGCTCCAAAACGTCAAATAGGTACGCCCATTCCACTCAGTCGAATGCTTTCTCAGCATCCATTGACAGCACAACCTCCACCTTATTTCCTCCAGCAGGCATCATGATTACGTCAAGCAACCTCTGAATATTGGTTACCAACACTCTGCCTTTTACGAAGACAGTTTGATCCTCTCCAACCACTTCCGGTGCACATCCCTCAATCTGGGTAGCCAAGACCCTGGCAAGAAACTTTGCATCTACATTCAGGGGGGAAATCGGATGATTGAAGATCTGCATTGCTCAGGATCTTTGTCCTTTTTTTGAATAAGGGAGATGGAAGCCTGCGACAGCGTAGTGGGGAGCGAGCCCATCTCCAGTGCCTCATTGTACATTTGTACCATTAACAGACTCAGCAGCGTACCAAAACGTTTATAAAATCCGGCTGGGAATCCATTCAGTCCCGTGGCCTTCCCTGACTGCACCAAATTCACACATCCCAGCAGCTCCCGCAGACCTACCGGAGCCCCAATCCTTGCGCCCTAGCCTGACCCACCTTTGGAAACTCCAACCTATCTAGGAATCTATGTCTCATTTCGTCCCCCGGTGGCGGTTCCGATTGGTATAGCCTTTGATAAAAGGACGCAAAGATTTTGCCCTGCTGAGTCCAGGACTACCTCTCCCCCCTCGTTCCTAAGTCTACCTATTACCCTTGCAGCCGTCTGCTTTCTAAGTTTAAAAGAAAATCTTTTTATTGACATTTTCAACCTTGTGTATATTGATGTTCGTGTTTATTTATTGTACAGTGTAACGCAGAAAGGCTTTTATCTTACTTTATTTACAGATTGGTGCCGTCTTGTTCGGCATGTCTTTCCCCCCCCCCACGGCACCCCTTTCTCTAACCCCTCCCGCCTCTCCCCCCCCCCCCGTCCCCCCCGTCCCCCCACCCCCCACCCCTTGCTATCCTCTTTGGTCGTTACGGGGGGGTTCCCCCTTTTGTTTGGTGGATGATTGGGGGGGCAGGTTCCCCC
Organism: Scyliorhinus torazame; assembly: GCF_047496885.1. Classification (NCBI taxonomy): domain Eukaryota; kingdom Metazoa; phylum Chordata; class Chondrichthyes; order Carcharhiniformes; family Scyliorhinidae; genus Scyliorhinus; species Scyliorhinus torazame. The sequence goes on along the minus strand of NC_092720.1, from coordinate 52,993,189 downwards.
CTGTCCCCGTGTTGTCCCTCTTTGCCCGTCTCAAACTCTCTGCCCCCTTTCCCCTCCCCTCCCCCCTGGGTTGTGCATCCCTGGCATTGCTCCTTGTCTTTTTTTTTCCCCCTTTCTATTACTATGGGCCAGGGTTTAGAGAACACCAAAGTATATCATGGAGTTCACCTGACCCACAACTTTGAATAGATTTTGGTTATGGGGAGCACAAGGGCCCACTTTACAGGTGTGATGCAACAGAGAACTAAAAGTATTTTGAAACAGAAACAATGTTTATTCTATGAATCCAGGTAACATTTTATAAACACACAGTAAACATCTTATCAACTACCAACCCTGATAACCTCCCAAAAGATACAGTACTCTATAGATAACCCCTAATAACTTTCCAAACAACATCCATAAGTCAAAAAAATCTTTTAACAAAGACAGTAGGTTTGCATTCCTTACAGAAACAGGTATTACTTTGAAATCACCAAGTGATCTGGAGACATTCTTTAGAATGCAGAGAGATCCTACTTGTGACAATAAGTGATTATTATTATTATTACACACATCTGCTTGGTTTGAATACAGCTCTCCAACTGAAAGCGAAACTAAACACAGAGCCAAAACAGTTTTCAGCACAAAACGAAAGTAAAAAGCAGAGCCCAGCTCCACCCACACAATGACATCACTGCACCATTTGATGAAACACACTTTTCTTAAAGGGACTCTCACATGACACTACTCCTTCCAGTTCTTCCTCTACTGGTTGTTGCTGACCTCAAACAGGTTTTGGAACAGACCGACAAATTGCCCCCATGCAGTAAAGGAAGTCTTCTTCCGACCCTCGGATGGCGTATTTTATCTTCTCCAAGTGGAGAAATTCCGAAAGGTCAGCTAACCAGTCTGCAGCTCTGGGTGGTGCTGCTGCTGATCGCCAGCCGAGCAGGATTCTCCAGCGTGTGATTAGGGAAGCGAAAGCTAGGGCATCGGCCCTCTTCCCATGTGTAGCTCTGGCTGCTCTGATACCCCAAAGATTGCCACTATTGGGCATGGCTTCACCCTCACCCCCACAACCTTGGACATTGCCTCGGAGAAGGCTGTCCAGAACCCAGCAAGTTTGGGACAAGCCCAGAACATGTGGGTGTGATTGGCCGGGCCCCTCTGGCACCGCTCACATTTGACCTCCACCTTCGGGAAGAACTTGCTCATTCGGGTTCTGGTCAGTGCTCTGTGCACCACTTTGAACTGCATGAGGCTGAGCTTTGCGCAGGAGGAGGTGGAGTTCACCCTGCTCAGTGCTTCTGCTTTCTTAGTTGATAGGCGAGAATCCTACCAGACTTCTCACCATGTTTGAACATGAACGCCCTGGCTCTGCGCAGTTGTCTCATTGCCTCCTCTGAGGTGACCAAAGTAAACTCCATCTGGAGCCTCTGATGCTCCCTCAACAGTGCCTCATCTTGTGACTCCAGATAACTGCGGTCAACTGCTAAGATCGCCTCTTAAATCTTGATTGCTCTTCTCGCTCCACCCTCAGCCTACGTGCCCGGATTGAAATAAGTTCTCCCCCAACCACAGCCTTCAATCCCTTCAACAACACCCCTGCGGAGACCTCACCAGTGTCGTTCTGATCATATAATTAGGAATGACCCCTTCCAACCTCTCACATATCCCCTTATCTGCAAGGAAACCAACTTCCAATCTCCACTGAGGACTACAAGTGGACGTTTTTTCCGCCCGCAGGTCCACCCAGTGAGGGGTGTGGTCAGACACCACGATCGTCGAATGAAATGAAAAAGTGAAATGAAAATCATTTATTGTCACAAGTAGGCTTCAAATGAAGTTACTGTGAAAAGTCCCAAGTCGCCACATTCTGGCGCCTGTTCGGGGAGGCTGGTACAGGAATTGAACCGTGCTGCTGGCCTGCCTTGGTCTGCTTTCAAAGCCAGTGATTTATTCCTGTGCTAAACCAGAGTACTCTGTCCCTGCAACTCTAGGAATCAAAACTTGTCTAAAACAAAAAAATCTATTCGAGAATGAAAAGAAAGAAAACTCCCTCACCTTAGGCCTCCCAAAGCACCACAGACCTATGCCCACCATGAGCTGCATAAAATTGGACAGCTCCACAGCCATCGGCGACATCCTCCCAGATCTCGGGCTTGATCGATCCAACTCCAGGTCCAGGACTGTATTAAAGTCGTCCTCTGTGATGAATCTGTGCTATTCTAGGTCTGGGATCAGGGACAGAACCCGCCTCACAAAGTTCACATTGTCCCAATTTGGGGCATATATATTGCACAGTACCACTGGGGAGCCTTCCAACCGCCCACCCACCAACACATATCTATCACTCGGATCAGCAATGAACCTCATCATTGAGATAGACACCCTTCTATTTATTACTACAGCCACCCCTTTCGTCTTCACATCCAATCCAGAGTGGTACGCCTGACCAACCCATCCCCTTCTCAGTCTTATCTGGTCTGTCATCTTCAAATGAATCCCCTGGAGAAACATCAAGTCTGCCCCAGGCTCTTCAAATGAGCAGATATGCGTGACCTTTTAACAGGACCATTCAGGCCTCGAACATTCCAAGTTGCCAATTGAGTAAAGGGCTACTTGCTCCTCCACCCCTCCCCCTCCCCGACAATCAGCCATATTTTTGCTTGAGCCTTCTCCCCCAGGTCCTCAAGCCGCGCCTTACTAGGCTTCCACTCCCATCGACGTTCAGATTGCAGTACCTTAACCAAACTCCAACCATCAGCTATCCCATACTCACCCCTCCCAAATCCTCACCCTCAAGTTAAACCAAAAGAAAGAAATATACAAAACCCTACCCTCCTCACAACATTTTGTCCCCCACATCCCTTCCGTTTACTGGTTTTCACACCAGCATGGTAGCCCCTGCACGAGGCCCACAACTATCCTGAACCCGCCAAAACACCCATACCCGATCCCAGACAAATAAAAAGGAAGGTGTTCGCGTAAATAGATACCTCCCTCCCATCCTCCCCATCCACCCAGCTCATAAGCACCACACACCCTCATTAGAACGAAGACGAAAACCGGAAGGAGAGTGATGGATAGAGGAACATAGTAACAGTGTTAAAATACACAGCAATCAAACTAATAACACAATCCCCAACTACTCAGAACAAGAACATTTTAACAATTTAACGTATTTACAAATTCCCAATCCCTTGGTCTCGATGAAACTTATCCGCTTCCTCCGGGGTTCCCCAGAAGTATTCCTATTTACGGAAGGTGATCCACAGACAGGCCGGATAAAGCTTTCCAAATCTCACACCTGCTTTGTGGAGAACTGCCTTGACTTTATTAAAACCGGCACGGGGTTTAGCCAGTTCCGTACCCCAATCGCAGTTTATCCTGATTATGCTCCCCTCCCACACGCTCTTCTTTGCCTGACTGGCCCACCTCAGAATTTTTTCCTTGTCCAGGAATGGATGCAGTCGCACCACAATCACCCTTGATTGTTCACCTGCCTTTGGTTTCCTTCTCAGCGCCCTGTATGTGCGGTCCACCTCTGGGGCGTGATTAAAGACCTCCTCACTTACCAACTTCCGCAGCAACTCTGCCACTCTCCAATGGTTGCGAACGTTCCAGCCTCTCCGGGAGACCCATTTTCATTGTAACTTCATTGCATGTAAGCCTACTTGTGACACTAATAAAAATTATTATGATTATAATTATTTCTATCCGGACATTCAGCCGCCGCTCTCGGTTCTCCAGCTCTCCACTCTATCCCGTATCTTTTCAAAACTGCCGGCAATCAGGGAAAGTTCTGCTTCCATCACGGCCAACTGGTCCTCATGATTGGCGACAGACTTCTCCATTTTTTGGAGCGAAGCGCCCTGGGACTCCAACCGCTGCTCAACCCTCTCCATTGCTGCTTTTATTAGGTCAATGACTCTTACCAGGTCTTCGGAGGATTCCATCCTCTGCTTTTGAAATTGAGTGGTTAAAAAGTCCACTAATTGTGCCGTAGACCATTGGGCGGGAGCTCCAGATCCGCCGCCATCACGCGGGGAGACGGGCAGATGGGCCATTCCGCAAATGTCACTTTCTGCGGCCAGGCCGACCACATGCTCTGCAATTACCAGAGTCGGCCTCATCAGCATCGGGTAAGGGGTCCTGTCCAGCCTCAGGTCCGGGATGGATGGTCCAACTCCCGGCGGGCAGCCATCCAGGTCCGCGGGCCAGGATCGCTCAGTCGAAAAGGTGCCATTCTCCTAGAGGACGTACAGCCCAGACTGAAGACCTCCATCCATTGTGTAATGTGGGAGTACCTTTAAGAAATGGGTGTTTATTAAATAGCTGTGGTGGATGTACCTTTAAGAAATGGGTATTTATTGAATAGCTGCAGTGATGTCAGTGTGGGTGGAGCTGGGCTGGCTGTCTTTCACTTTCACTTTGAACAAAAGCTGATGTGTGTCTGTGGGTTTTTAGTTTCGTTTTGAGAGCTGGATAGCTGCAGGAAAAACAAGCAGCTGTATAAGGATCTCTCTGCAATCTAAAGACTGTCTCCAGATCATTTGGGTGATTTCAAAGTGATAACTGCTCTCAGTAGAGAATTTAAACCTGATCTCAGTGTTTAAAAAGGGTCTTTGTCTTATGGATGTTGCAAGGAAAGATTAAGGGTACTTATAGAATATTGTATCTGTGGGGATGATTGGTGTTGATAGTTGTTAAGATGTTTACTGTGGGTTTATAAAGTGTTAACTGGTTTCATAAATAAACATTGTTTTAATTTAAAAGTACTTTAGCTCTCTGTTGCACCACACCTGTAAAGTAGGCCCGTGTGCTCCCCATAACCACAATCTATTAAAAGTTGTGGGTCAGGTGAACTCCATGATACACTTTGGGGTTCTCTAAACCCTGGCCCATAACAGCTGCAATTCTTGCACGCCATGCTTCGCGCTTTCTTGCGATAGGATAGGGCATTATGGATACCGCAGACCGGTCTGTTCTGTAGCATCTCTGAAACGGTGGCGCCATATTCGCCAAACTCTGCGAGCTTCCTGAAACACGGCAAGAATTCCAATTGAGACTCCCCAGGGTTTAGCTCATCCACATTAAAACGATAGCACTGGACAATGACGATGGTCTGGGGTTGAAGTGCTCCCCAACCGAGCCAACCAAGTCCATGAACGACCTTGAATCTGGGGCAGTGGGGTACTTCAGGTTTAAATGATGCTGAAGGTGGATGCACCACAGGCTGTTAACAGGATAACCCTGACAATGGTGTTCGCTCGAAAAAAGTAGCGTATGCATTCAATATACTGCGACCAGTCATCAGTACCTGCGTCAAATGCCTCAAGCTTCCCAAAGTGTGGCCTGTCAACGGCTGATGAAGCAATCTCCTGAGGGCTATGGAGAGGTGGCCGAGTACTGCGGAAATGGTGCCGCCTGCAACTCCACTTGACTCTCCATTGTTGGATCCAAGAAAGCGATCACACGGGTGCATAAAGGAACTAAAGGTTATTGAATGTAGAACAAAACTCTATACACCAGCACTCCCCAAAGGAACTCCTGTGACCTGCCCACACCCAAGCCAGAGTTTTTATGTCCAGGTTTGTTCCTCGCTAATGAGGGTGCTCCACCCCCTCCGCGGGGTAGTTCATATTCCTCGAGAGTCATGGAGAGCCCAATTGGCCCAGTCCCATGGCTCTCGTATACATTATAACAAAGAATGTCCAACATTAGACAATTTCTCCTACATACTCCCCAACAACGTCTTACCTAACTCCAGGTTATACAAACCACAGTTGGAAACTGCTAGTATGGGGAATAAGTGAAACTTTCTTTCAGAAGTACTATCCTTAGACGGGGTTGGTTTTGGAATTTAAAAAATTTTAACATTTCATCTCAACCCAACACTTTCAGCAGCTTATATTCAGCACATTGTTTAATGTGCAGCAAAAGTTAATGATTCTATGAAGCATTTTCCCCTCTTCTCTTGTTCACTGAGTTAGCCTCTGAAATAAATAGTGTGGCCTCTGAAATAAATAGTGTGGCCAATGTTGCTTACACACTTTGTTAAGTGCTGTATGATAAGGCAAAGCGATAATGTTATGTTTGTGCTGTCTGAGTCAATATCAGAAGGAATATTTGTGCACAAGGTGATATATAATACGCCTCAAGACTGGAAGTTGGTGAATAAAGTCAAAACAGGTACAGAAATAAAAAGAAAGAGGGAAAGTAAGATTGTATTGAGAGAGAGAGGTAGACAGACAGAAAACAAAAGGAAAAAAATATTAAAATTATATTAAAATGTTTTTAAATTGAGTCTCTAGAGTTTAAACTCTACCCTTTCTGGACTGGACGGGCTGATGGTATTGCAGAAATATAAATCTGCTCAGTAAAATGTTATTTATACATTCAATTACTAGTCGCAACTTTCTATGCGGAGTTTAATGGATACTTAATATGCAGATGCAGTGACCTCTCAAAATTCATGGAGAGATTGAGGGCGAGCTACTGCTTTCATAATGCAGTGGTGGAAATCGTCCAATAACTTACGATGAGTTACAATTCACAGGTATCTCTCCCTCGCCACATGTTGCATGATTTACACGTGAATAATGACAAACAGCAGACAGCATGGCATTATTTTGACAGTAAATTCAGGGTCATTCTTAATATTTTTAAAATTAGCCTAAATGACAACTTAATGCACAAAGACACAGATGGTAAGATAAATGATTTTGTTATAAGAGTTCATGTCGTTGCTCAGAGGCTGCTATAATATTGAGAAGCTTGTATCAGCATAAAAATGTGCAGTGCCTCTGCTGCCACCTAGAGACCATACTCAAGGAGCAGCTCCAGAAGAGCTACATTTTCTAATATAACTGAAAGACCTAAAAAGAAAATGTGTTTTAGTACAGTGAATAACCATCTAAGGTTTCCTTTCCTCTACTGTATTTTATTATGTTTATAAGTAGAACTAAAACCTCAGATGTGAGGTTTGCTAATTTTTATGTTTCTTAAATATGGTTATTAATTGGTGATTTTTAAAACAATGCTTTTCTGCAATGTAGTATTTATAATGCAACAGATAACAGCAGTTTGGTGAATACTTCTTAAAACTGAATCAGTGGGGCTCATTGTTTGAATTGCAGTATTTTTGTCATTTTTGGGGGCATTTTTACCTGACAGAGCGCAGGCAATATTGGGCAAAGATGGTCAGTGCATCAGGAAACTTACTCCAAATCGCCAACTTCCATGTTTTACTTGGGTTTGTTAAGCTACTTGAGCACATGCCCCTTGAGAGGTGCAACCTCTATGGCTTGACAGAGGTAAAGGTAGGCTAGTCAGATCCCTGCCCTTGACGGCTAAAATATTGTTGGCCGACAGCCGTTGGATTTTGGAGTCGCTGATGCCCCAGCCAAAGATTGATTCTCCTGGCTCTGTGCAGCCCAAGTTCAGCTATGAGGAGTGTGAGGGAAATGGGTGAGAAGTGGAAGCACTTTGGGTGGAGTCCTCACTTCTATGTCCCCCTTCTCCAACATCCCTTTCATGATCCAGCTGCATTTCACTCCTGCAGGAATGCTGCAGAGCTCTTTGGTGCAGATCAGCGAGGCAACGTAAGGCCAAGGCGGAGGTATTGGTCATCCTATTTAAGGTAGCAGAGATCTGTGATCCAGATTCTGCATGGTTGTGGTCAAGATGTGTATGAGCTCATTTGTTTGGACCATTTAATGTTCCATAGACTTGGCCACTCTATTAATGAAGACATCATCATCACAATGCCCTGTATCGTCAACCCGTCCATCCTCTTGGCAATTATTGTCATTGTGCTTGGAAGGCCTGCCAGTGTATTTGCATATTTTCTGCTGCTGGTTAATGATTCTCATTTTTATCAATGGCTCCGGAAGTACAGAAGTGTCGCCAGCTGAGCAGAATTTGTAACGGTATGCTCTCTCTGACACGGATTATCCACTGCTGCCCCACTACCTCCATCTGTTCTTCTCAATAGAAATGTGAGCCACTTGGTGAAAATCCAACAATCTGCCTTCCCAATGTAATTGAAGTGTGAGGATCTGACCTGGTACATATGAGTCCTATAATAGCACAAATCCAAAGGATTCAACTTGTCCGTTGGATAGATGGGAAGCTGGAGAAATAGATGTCATTCTCAGGCCATGGAAATGGAAATGTTTTGCTATTTGTTATTCCTTGTTGTTTATTCCCTTATTTCCCCTTTCTTTTATTTTGCCGTTGTCATTTTTTTGATCCATGGATGATTAATGGACATGTATCTTTAAGTCAGGCAGCAGCGAGAATGAGGAATTCAGAAGTTACTCTGCTCATCTCTGCCAGTTTGAACAGGAGCTTCAGACTTTTTGGCACCAGAGAGAGAGAGAGATGGGGTGGGATTAATTTTGATATGAATTGGCCCTACTTTGCCCGGAAACAGATGGTGACTGGATCTTGTCCCAGTGGAATGACTTTCAGAGTCCCCAGGAGCTCAGTTTGACCCCTGAAAGCACAGAAACAAGGACTCTCTCTCTCTCCGCTGTGTTTTCTCCAGAAAGGCTGTGAGTGCTGTATTCTTGGAGTTGCAGAGAACCTGAATGAATGAATCTTCAGGAAAATTATTACAGGCTGCAAAGAAAGACAAGTACCTTCTTTCTTTTTCTCCAGAAAGGCTGTGAGTGCTGGATTTCTGAAATTACAGGGACCTGAATGAATCTACAATAAAAAAACTCAAACTGAAAGCAAAGTTTGAAGGTGAGTAAAATGCTAAAAATCACCATCTGAAACAAAGACTCTTCTTTCTTTTTATGTATGATTTTTTTATTACCCCTTTCATCCCCTCTGTGTTTGTCTGTCTTGTGTGTGTGTAGAAGATGGGGGCAAGTTAAAGTCTAGAATTAGGAATTGGATAATAGTTAACCAGTAGTATTTGCTCCTTATTTCATTACAGTTCTTGTTATTAATATAAAGTAGGGCAGCACGGTGGCGCAGTGGGTTAACCCTGTTGCCTCACGGCGCCGAGGTCCCAGGTTCGATCCCGGCTCAGGGTCACTGTCTGTGTGGAGTTTGCACATTCTCCCCGTATTTGCATGGGGTTTCACCCCCACAACCCAAAGATGTGCAGGGTAGGTGGATTGGCCATGCTAAATTGCCCCTTAATTGGAAAAAATTGATTGGGTACTCTAAATGTTTTTTAAAAATTGATATAAAGTAATTGAGTTTACATTTCAAACCTGGTGCTATAATTATTGGCAGCCATGGGCCAAAGATTTGGGGTATTTTTCGAAGAATTATTGGTTAATTCACTTGTGTTGTGACTCTGGGTCAAGTGGGGCTGCAGTTGACCATGCAGGAGCCCAGGGTGTCGTAACACTTGGGCAAAGGTGCCAATACTTGTCAGGATCTTTGATCATATAACAGAACACACAGCGCTTCATAAATTCATTTGTTGTTTGAAATTATTTGAGAAGTTTTGATGAAGTGATTAAGTACCTAGAATGCAACTATTTATTTTTTTAAATAATACATGGAGGGCTGCAAGGTGGCACAGTGGTTAGCACTGCTGCTTCACAGCGCTGAGGTCACGGGTTCGATCACCGCCCCGGGTCACTGTTTGCGTGGAGTTTACACATTCTCCCCATATCTGTGTGGGTCTCACCTCCACACCCCAAAGATGTGCAGGGTAGGTGGATTGACCACGCTAAATTGCCCCTTAATTGTAAATAAAAAAGAATTGGGTATATATTTCTTTTAAATAAATAAATACGGACATGCAGCGGGATTCTCCGTTTCAGAGACTATTGACGCTGGGACTGAATCGGTGGTGTTCTACGACAGGAACATTGGTGCCTTCCCAGATCAATTCATCAACCGTTAATGGGCTAGCACCGGCGCCACGGGGAACGTAACCGATTAAAATTAAAAAATGGTGTCCGATTCTGTAATGACTTCGACCAGGCCTTTGAGATTGACCAATTAGTGGCCCAATCAGGGAACTCCTTTCTCTGTATATAACGGAGTGTCAGATCCTCTGCACTCCAAGTGTAGATAGCAAGCTGAATACACATGGCTGTTCTGCTGTTGGTTTTCTAAATAAAAGGAATTCTGGTGAAGGGACCTCTGCCTCCGTGGAATTATTACAGATTCACGGGAGTCGGGATTGACACTCGGGAGGCTGACAAGCTGCAACTGCATATAAGTACTCCACTCCCCACACACAACCTCCCAGCCAACAAGATGGCAGTAAGAAGAGCGGCACCCTGTTTCACCAATGGGGAACTGGAGACACTGCAGAACGCTGTGGAGGAGAGTCGGGTACCCTGTACCCCGGGGTAGGGAGGAGGTTACCACCCGCTGCCGTGTACTGGGCTTGTGCGCAGGTAGGAGAGGCCATGAACGCCATGGGCAACACTGCCAGGATCGGTGAGCAGTGCCGTAAGAAATTGCATGTCCTCCTCAGGGCCGCCAGGGTGAGTAGGTAGCACTGTGTCCCTGGCACTAACCCTTGACCCAAACACACCCGTAATCCCACTCCTCTCCCTACCCCACCAGAGGGCTACTGGACCCCCACACTGCACCACCTGCCAGCACCCATACCAACCGTCATGGCCGAGTGCCCAAGGCCACGAGGGTCACCAGCTACCGACCCCATGAGTTCGACTGTCTAAAATTGTGCATTTTCTGTCTCCCCCCACCCCAGGAGAAGTTCCCTCAACTGCTGTGGGAGGGAAAAGACCGGAAGGGGACCGCCAGATCTACGGACCCTCACTGCAAAAGGGCAGTGGCCGCTAGACCTGATCGGTGGGCCCATGGAGAGGGCAGTCACCGTGGCGGAGGTTGGCATCAGGCGAGCAAGTGAGTTGCAGTTTCCCATGGCACTTGTGTCAACACCTCCTCCACCGCACCTACCCCACATTGCCCCTTCCACCGCCACCCACGCCCTCCTCCACTACCACCATCTGCCATCCCAAACTGTGGTCCAATCATGCATCTTGTCTTGTGTCTTGCATGATTTTCTGGCGCTGAGGCGGGCACGTCTGGCGCCCCCTGAACCCAACCACAACTCAGGGTGAGAGCAGGGCGGAGGAGGATACGGACAATGACAGGAGCACTTGACCCTCAGCCCGAGTCACCCCGGAGCATCTATCCAGGAATGACACTGATGTCCTGTCACAACTGTCTCCAACACCCTCTACCATCCCAGAGACACCTGGTGAGTACTGTGATGATATGCATAAGCAATCTTGTGCATAATAATGTACACGATCTCCGACCAGCAGGTGACAGTGTAAACCTACCATGTGACTCTGTGCCTCGGGGAGTTGGGAGTAAGTCATTTTGGTGGATAGACATATTTTGCAGTAGCTCTAGGATGATTAGTTAGTGTTAGTAGTTTGTAATATATTTATTCCAGTTATCTTTACCTCACATTTGTTTTATAATATATTATTTTAACTAGTCAAAAACTAGATGTTTTGTTGTGCATCATTCTTACCTGCCAGTGCACAAGAACATGACACGCACCACACATGTGCAGCGGTACAGCAGGTGGGGGTAGGAACACCTGAGGGGGCCGATGGTCAGAGGGCTGCCCAACCCCAGGGACTAGCTGCCACCCAGACTGTTTCTGGCTTCTGGAAAAGGCGGTCCCATATATAGTGGAGATGCAGTCTCAGAGCCAGAGACTACATAAGAGGAACCATCCAGCACCCGCAGGTGCAGTTAGAGGAATCCAACTGCCTGCAGGAGCAGGAGGTGATGCCAACCATGTGTGCCACCTGGTCCAACACTGCACAGGTGGCGTTCGTGGTGGGGACCTTGGGGGCGAATGTTTCGGCCATGGGTCAAGATGTCCAAGGCCTGGGTACTCTGTGTGGGCAGTGGCTGAGGCCCAGGACAGGGCTGCCCTTTCACAGGCAGCCATGAACCAGGGCCACCTGACATTGCAGCGGTGCTGCACAGCATGGCCCAGTCACAGCAGACCTTATCTGAGGGTGCCGGAGGCGAAGCCTGGGCTCTGACTGACGTGGCACAGACCCAGTGGGAGGTGGCGCAGTGTCACTGACTGATGTGGCACAGACCCAGAAGGCGGTGAGACCCAGGTCCGGACGTGTGCCGACTTCCAGGACTGGCAGGGAGGAGGAGGCGATGGGGTCCCTGCCGGTGACTCTGCAGGGGAGTTGCCGGAACGCCACAGTGCCACGGACTCTTCCCCCCCCACCCCCCCAGCCCCCTTCCCCTGCCGCACCTGATGGCCAGAAGACAGAACAGGGCGGCACTCCGCCACCTGGGACACCCAAGGAGCAGCCAGGCCCATCCAGGCCCGGTCGCCCCAGAAGATGGCCGCCAAAGGGGACCCAGGTCACAGGGCAGCAGGACACCTCCACTCCTGATGTACCACCTGGGGATCCATCTAGGCCCATACGGCCAGAAAGGTAGGGCACAAAGCTGTATGTATACATATATATGTATATGTGTCAGTGCTCTGTCAAACAGGTGAGAGGGATGGGCTTTTCTGGGCAATCCACAGAAGGGGTGCTGAGGGCTGGGGGGGCCACGGGCAGATGATGGAGGTGGGTTTGGCCCAGGGACCCAGATCAGCCAGTGCTCACCGCTTCAATGTCCCACCTCTAACCCTCTATAAACGCCCCCGACCCACATTCCGTCTCCACCTCCGCCACCCCAAGGTTTGGTGGGACTGGGTGATGGAATGGCCAGCTCGCATGCAGGTGGACGGGGGAAAGTGTTAGCGTGGGCAGGAGTCAGACCTTATAAAATTGCGGAGCACCAGAGCTCATTCCACAGCGGGTCATCATGTCCTCCATCTTGTGGACAAGACCCACAAGGGGGGGGGGGGGGGGGGCGGGTGGGAGTTGACACAGGGAGGGTGTTCATGAGAGTTGGCGGCCGGCCGGGGAGGCGGAGGTCGGTGCAGGGGTGGGTTGGCCGCTCGCCAGGCACCCTAGTTGGTGAACCTGGAGGCAATCAGAGAGTCCTGTGCCCATGGCTCAAATGCACTTGTTGTGCAGCCTCCCATGAATGTCCAGGCCCCCTTTCCTGAACATTCTCGCCCTCCTCTGCATCCTACTCATTGGATGGACCTGGCTTTCATCCTCCTCCTCCAGCACATCGCCCCTCTGCTACACTGTGTTGTGGAGAATGCAGCAGGCTAACACAATGTGGACGACCCTCCCAGTGTGAGGGTCCCGCACCACAATAAATTCCTCCACCATGTTCCAAAAGGACACGTGGCCCACTACAGCCACTATCACCCTCAGCGGCTTTACAGGCCACTCACAGCAGGGACACATCACAGCCCCTGTACCCATTCAAATCGGCAACATCACCACCAAGCACCCCGTAGTTTTAGTTGACCTGCCCCACACAGCTGAACACATTTTGGGAATCGATTTTATGAATTCCCACAACCTATCATTTGATCCAGACAACCAGTGTGTCTGGAGAATGCCAAAATCTGCAAGAGCCCCCACAACGCTCACAATGGGAGAATACGCCAACAAAATTAGCGCAGTAGGCAAATTTTGGTTTAACCCGACGACAGTTAGCACGAACAAGCAGGTTAGGGCAGTGTTACAAAAGAACAGGACAGCATTCGCGACCCACAAACACGACTGGCCGGATGGTTGGTTCAGTACAAATCACATGACCTGACCCTAGACACCCAAAACAGTACGGATTTCCCCAAGAGGCAGAGGGAGAAATCTCAAAGGTAATCGACAGCTTATTAGAGCAGGCCGTACTTAGATCAGTAGCCTCCACTAATAATGCCCCGATTTGGCCAGTGAGAAAACCCGACGGATCATGGCGACTGACCATCGATTACCACGAACTCAACAAAATCACCCCGCAGCAGCCCCCACAGTAGCAACAAGTCCCGAGATCATGCTCAAGCAGGGGCTCAATTCCCGATACTTTACAGTTTTGGATATCAGTAATGGATTCTGGTCCATTCCATTGGCAAAGGCGTGCCAGTACAAATTTGCCTTCACCTTTAAAAATCAACAGTACACGTGGACATGCCTACCACAAGGATTCCACAACTCCCCCTCCATTTTCCACTGACAGCTGGCAAATGGTTTATCAAAATTTTCACGCCCCGAATGTCTGGTCCAGTAAGTAGACGACCTACTGCTGCAGACAGACACCAAGGAAGAGCACATCGAGCTTCTGTCCGAACTCCTAGAACTCCTACAAGCAATTGGATGCAAACTTAACCCCAAGAAGGCCCAGATTTTGGAACACAAAGTGATATATTTGGGTACAATTATCACGCATGGTAAACGCGAGATCGAGCATAAAAGCATAAACTCGATTGCTAAATCGCCCCTTCCCCAGAACGTTTCAGCCCTCTGGTCGTTTTTAGGACTGGTTGGCTACTGCCGAAACCACATTGACGGTTTCGCCAGCAAGGCAGCATCCCTCTCAGACCTCCTAAAGAAAGGAGCCCCCGGGGAATGGCTTCCGCAGCATACGGATGCTGTGGATGCGTTGAAAAGAGCCCTCATAGCAGGCCCCGCACTACAAGTTCCAGACCCGCTTTCCCCCTATGCGATCGAGGTAGCAAGCACAGACCGCACCCTTTCGGCCGTGCTCCTTCAGGAACAGCACGAACAGTTAAGGCCCGTGGCTTACGCCTCCAGAGTTTTAGATGCTGTGGAGCAGGGATTTTCAGCCTGTGAAAGGCACCTGCTCGCAGTATTCTGGGCAGTACAGTATTTTTCGTACATTATCGGACTAAACCCCATCACAATCCTCACAGAACACACCCCCCACCCAACTTTTACTGGACGGACGACTCAAGGACGGTACCGGCAGTCAGATTAGAGCAGCTAGATGGACCCTTCTTTTGCAGGGACGGGACATCACTGTTAAAAGGACAAAGACCCACACTTTTTTAGCCGACAACCTACAGTACCCCGGAACCCCCCATGAATGTGAAATTATATCTCCACACCACAACACAGGCCCTTTTATTGCTAAAACACCCCCCAGAAAGATGGGTAGTTCACCCCAGAGCCCCAAGCACACAGACACGTGCGAACCCATAAGAATATATGTGGATGGATCTTCCACAATATTAGAAGGGAAGCGCATAACAGGATGCAGTATTTATGTCGAGGACCCGCAGGGACACGCCCTAGAAGAAATAGCAAGAAAACTTCCAGGACACTTAGGCGCGCAGGCAGCAGAACTTGTGGGCATCGCATACATAGTGGAACACCCAGATTCCTTCCCCAGCCCAGCAGACATATACTCGGACAGCCTCTATGTCTGCAACAGCCTTACGGAATTCCTACCCCTGTGGAAAGCAAGAGGATTTGTTTCCGCAGGCGGAAAACCCCTCCTTCAGCCCCATTGCTCCGTCACATTTTAGAGCGAGCACAGAACAGGACTTTTGGGATAGTCAAAGTTCGTAGTCACCATCGTTCCTCCCCCCCTGGAAATGTAAAGGCCGACGCACTGGCTAAAGCAGGTTCCAGGCATGGATATTTTTGGACACCTTCCGAAAGCGCACCAGTGAATGCAGTTCAGGCCTCGCAGACTAATATCGAGGATTTAGTGCAGGCCCAGAAGCAGGACAGCAATCTCAGGGAGATTTTAAAAGGAAACTATCCAGCCCCCTATGAGAGGTTTAAAAATGCTCTGACCACACATGACGGTGTGGTGTTAAAAGACACCCTTTATGAGGTTCCTGAACAGGACAGGAATCAACTGATTTGTTTATTCCATGACGGTCATGGACATCAGGGAATCGATCCCACTACAGCCCACCTCAGGCAGCTCTGCTGGTGGCCGTGTTTAAAGGACGATGTAAATCACTACATTGAGAATTGCCTTACCTATGCCCAGAACAACCCAGACAGATACGCCAAAAAGGCTCAGCTCAGTCACACCCGACCCGTTAATGGCCCCTGGACTAACCTCCAGATTGATTTTATAGGACCATTGCCCCCTTGCAGGAATAGTTATAAATATGTACTCGTGGTGATAGACACGTTTACAAAATGGGTGGAAGCATTCCCATCCAGAACTAACACGGCAAAGACCACAGCCAAGATTTTAACCCACCGCATCTTTACGAGATGGGGACTCCCCCGCAGCATTGAATCCGACCAAGGTTCCCATTTTCCGGGACGTGTCATGAAGAACGTCCTCACGATATTTGGCATTCCCCCAAAATTCCGCATTGCATACCACCCCCAGTCAAGTGGTATCGTGGAGCGCATGATCGGACCCTAAAATCAACCCTCAGAAAAATGGTCCAGCAAAACAACACCACTTGGGATTCGGTCCTCCCTTTTGCACTGATGTTTTTGCGAAACACGGTTTCCACATCCACAGGTTACACCCCACACACCCTCATGACCGGACGCCCCATGAAAGGCACAGATTTTTTATTAGGATTAGATTTGACCAGCCCCGAAGTGACAGCCCTCACACACGAGAACGCAGTCAAACAATTAGTGGAGAATGTTAAAACGGCTCAGCTAGCAGCCGCTGTGAAATTGGGCACAAGAAAGAAACAGAGCAAGGCCTGTTTCGATAAGACAGTGCATGTGACTGAGTTCAGTGTAGGACAGCAAGTCATGCTCTCCGTATACAACCCCAGCACATTCTGTCACCAAAGTACTCGGGTCCGTACTCCATTGCGGACAAAGTAAGCCCTTCCGTCTACAAAATAAAGTACCCCAATGGAAAGACTTCGTGGTTCCATATCAACCAGATGAAGGCATATGGAACACAGTCTAACCACGCACACCACGTCATGCTCGACGCAGCACACCACACCCCGCCCACAGCCAACGTAACCCTACCATCCCCCAACACGTCCAGCCCAGCCATGGACTCGACCTCGACTCCGCCCCCGAAATATACACTCCGCCCCGGAACGCCCACAGACTGCAGCAGCAGTGACAGTGACTGTGACTCGGACAATAGCCACAGCACACCTCCCACTATCCCCATGCAACAGGACCCACACCCAGCGAATCTGACCACGAATCGAGTGATCCCTTCATGATCACTTTCCTAAACAAACCCCACCACCGACCACCGACCTACAATGACGACCTCGATTCCGTCCCCACAGAACTAGACACCACCTTTTGGCACCGAGATAATTCTTACAGACTCGTCCGGAATGACGAGAGCGATCCCAAATCACACCATGCAGCCCTATCAGCCCTGATACACTCGAGAGTTTGGCATCCGGGAGAAGATGACGACTTTGAGTCTGACTCCCAAAACGAGAACCCCTTTGCGACCCTGTTCGCAACCGATAACTGAGGTGTCCAGATGATGTTTTAAAAGGAATCGCTTGGGAGAAATGGTGTCCTTTCTGATGGAACCTGCAGCATGTTTGATGTTGTTTGTACTTGTACTGTTAAATGTTGTATGTTAGACCGGAATTTTTTTTTTCCCCACAGCCCCACGTCCTTTCGGCCGAAACCTCTGAGAACTTGTCCGCAGAGACTTGCTATTGTCCCAGACGCCAGTTCAGAGGAACTCGTCTGTCGACGGAAACACAGACCCCCGTTCATAACTGCCCTTCTGGTTCGAGGGAAGAACCAATACGGCAACCCCCCACGATGACTACATTTCTTGCCCGTTCTTGTCGGTTGCTCAGGCAGTGGAGAACCGGCATTGGGACCCGCCCTGCCTGGGAACCCCCCTCTGGTCAGCTACGCTCGGGTTGAGCACACACGGCACTGGTCGCCGTCCTACCCGGGGACTCCATCCAAATCGTACCCGTCGTGGCCCATATGCACCTCATTTCGGCAAGTTTTGTTCAAAAAGTTTTCTTTTGTTTTCAGGTGACCCTTAGGTTGCCAACCTTATGCTATTTACATCCTCAAACATTTGGATGGTTAATCGCACAGTCTGCGAGACGACTCACACTGGTTCATTATTTGTAATTATGTCTTGTCCTGAAATTCGGTTTTTGGAAAAAAAAATGAGGGAGTCACACATAGTGACCAATTATAAAGGGAGTAATTGGCACTAAAGGACAGACAGGCTATCGTATGAGATATTAAACCAAGATAGTAACAGACACTATGCTTGATCACACAAAACTCCAGAAGCTCCAGGACCAGAGAAGAGAAGAGAAGAAAAGAGTGAAAGAAGAAGAACCATGAGGACATCCTCCGCGTGGCTCATAACCCTAATGGACATTTGGTTGCGTGCGAACGCGAACCCCCTGACCTCAACTCCCTCAGCCGTAAATGATTCACTTCCCCACAGTACCCAGAGCCCAGTCACAAGCGACACCACACCATCTTGGTGTGACAGGTTTATAACCTGGTACTCCCTGTCCTACTTGATAGAATCCCTATTGGTATCCGCGATACTCTGCTGCATCTTGCAGACTATTTGTCTGAGAAAATGGAGGAGAGCCTACCGCGCTCGCACCCCGGTATATAGGATAAGGTCCCCTATTTTCGGATATGACCAGACCCCCGACCCCCGCGATCTATAATAAAGAGCATGCATTTGCGATTTGTTGTAAATAAAGAAATGTTCATGAGCAATTGTACAATCCTGAGCTTGATTGCCAAGTCAGAAAATGTGTATAATACTGCTATGATTTTGTTTGTATGGTGTAGGAAGTTAGTGTGATGAAATGTTTGAGTGAGTGTAGTTTATTAAGGATTGTTAGAGGTTCCGATTTTCTTGTTTTGTAATGCATGTCCCTGTTTGACATAGCGCCCCCCAGCATTGTCAGCTAAAAATTTTTTGCATGGTTATGCTAAGTATAGAGGCCATAGAAGAGTGCTCGCCGGGTCAGGGAATTAAAAACAACGCAGTTATGTGATCCTTCACGCTTCGCGTTAGGATCACAAGGAGGGTGTGTAGCCACCTGGGTTGGCCAAGTCCCGATTTAAAATGGAGAACAGCAAAGGCTGAAGGGAAATTCAGCCAACACAGGCAAAAACCAGCAGGTGCAAGTTACTGTGTATTAAACTCTGCAAAAGCCCAGACAGCATCGATACAAGCAGCCATCTGCATAATAATGTAGCAGCCATCTACATACTCATAAGCGATCCCCAGGAACAATCGCAACATTTGGGACAAACAAAGCTAAGCCAGACTCCCCGGCGCCAGCAGGAGCCAACACAAAAGAGGTTAACGGACACCTCAAGACCGCCCATCGATCAGGGAACCACTCCAGTATTGGAGAAATCGAACCAAGCAATTGGAACGAAGTCCAATCACTTGGAACCAGGTACAGGGTCTGCCCCGAAAGGCAGGAAGCCCCTGGGGACTATAAAGTTAAGCCCCCAAGTTCAAATCGTTCTTCTTGACCGGGTCACTCAGCAACGCGAACCAACCCTTGACCGTGACCGGTTCAACTGCCGCCGATATCCAGTAAGTCTTAAGTCAACGCTCGCTACAAGATAGGCGCTCCTAGCTACCAATCCGTACCAACTTCGAATCCCGCAGACTCAGAACCTGAACGAAAGGCCATTTGTTCCCCTGACCTGGTGGGCCAGTCCGAAGCTAAGTATAGGCCTGTTAGTCGTAGAAGTAGCTTAGATGTAGAATTTGTGCATGAGTAGCGATTACTGTGTATAATAAATGTGCTTTGATTTGAATCTTACTAATCGGTGTATTGAGTTTTTGATCATTACTTGAACTTGAACCTCGTGGCGGTATCATAAAGATACCTGGCGACTCGAGAGCAAAGGTTATAAAACAGAGCCAATTGAACCAACCAAAATTTAGCAACACTACTCCATCCCGAAGCGGGAGGAGCTCACAAGTGAGATGGCACACGCCCGGTTTTTCACAAAGTTAGATGCGTCACAGGGATTCTGGCAAATCCAGCTGCATGAGTCCAGCAGAAGGCTCTGCACCTTCAACACACCGTTTGGCAGGTACTGCTACAATCGTATGCCGTTTGGCATTGTCTCGGCCTCGGAGATCTTCCATAGAATCATGGAGCAGATGATGGAGGGCATTGAAGGAGTTTGTGTGTATGTGGACGACATTATCATATGGTCCACAACCCCTGAAGAGCACATCTCTCGTTCTCCAGGCATGGTATTCCACTCACTGGCATAAGTGACAACAGTCCTTGCTTCAGCAGTCAAGAGTGGTCAAGATTTGCCCAGGTATATCAGTTTCATCACGTCATTTCCGGTCCGCATTACCTGCAGTCCAACGGGATGGTTGAGAAAGAGGTGCACATAGTGAAGCAGCTCATCTGCAAGGCTGCGGATTCTGTTTCTGACGTCAACCTTGCGCTACATGCGTACAGGGCAACCCCTTTGTCTACCGGCATGTCACCGGCTCAATTCCTCATGAACAGAGACCTGCGGACGACTCTTCCAGCCATACACTTGCCTGATCTGGATCACTTCCCGGTTCTGCAGAAGGTGCAGAAACTCAGGGACCGGCAAAAGCAGAGCTATGATGCTCATGCCACTGATTTGCCTGTGTTACTCCTGGAGGATGCTGTTCGAATCAAGCTACCTGATGCAGGCTGGTCAGCTCCAGCTGTTGTTGTTCGACAGGCTGCTCCACGATCGTATGTTGTGAGTACGGCTGATGGCTCTGTTGTGCAGCGCAACAGACGGGCACTGCGCACAGTTGCCCGCCCGCAACCACACTCTTCATTGTTTCCATCCGTTATTGTGCCACCTCCTGATACCTCGAACCACGAGGCCACCAGTCAGGCTTCCATCCCGCCTATCAAGGCGCCGTCGTCCCCACCACCACCTCTCCGGTGGTCGATCAGGATCAGACGCAAGCCCCAGAGACTGGACTTATGAACACTTGTTTTGTTTGCTGTGTTCTGTTTTCGCACCTTCGACACCTGTTTTTACATGTACATATGTTCCCATCTGCTACTGTATATAAATAAGTTAGTTTGTCGGCCTACACGTGTGAATACTTTCACATAGGCTATAGAAAAACATTTCAAAAGGGGAGATGTCATGATATGCAGACATGCACATAATGAGATACAAACAGACAGACAATGAATACAGAGAACAGGACATAACCAATCAGCAGGCAGAACACTTGGGGGTGGTTTCCCACTATAAAAGGCATGAGGCACTCACACTCCGCCTCTTACCACTGGTGACATCTACAGTGTGAGTCAGGGTGTACATATCATATAACTCCTACAGCACATGGCTAAGAGCTAGTAGGTTCAGTCAGACAGATTAATCACACTTAGGTTAGCAGAGAGTCGAACTCACAGAGGATTGAGCAAACTGTGTGACAGGTTCAATAAATCATATTGAACTAACTTCAAGGTGTGGAGTACCTCTCAGGTAAAGCTGCATCCAGTTGCAGCCCGTGTTATCTTGCTGTGCTTAACACGACAGAGACCAAATCGTTTTTGGAGTTTACTCTGATCCTCTGAGAGAGCAGCTACTGAAAATCAAGCATATGACCCTGCCAGTCGCGATTGAAACATGCACAGTACATGAGCACGCCAAAAATCGCTATGCCCAGAACAAATCGGCTGAAAATGAGAAACTTGCCTCCCACAAGGCAGAGAGTGTGCAGGCCATCACCCGGATGCAGCGCCTCAGCATTGATGAAAGCGGCCAATTTGCACGCTTTTCCCAGGGCCTCACGCATGCGCGATGCGAACGGAATAACGAAGCGGCCGGCACCCGCACTGCGCATGTGTGACGACGCGCGGAGCGCCAGGACGCCTACGTCATGACGTGCTCGAACTGCGGCAACGCCCACTTAAAGAAACACTGTCCTGCAAGAGGCAGGCGATGTTTAAACTGCGGGAAACCTGGACACTATGCAGCCTTATGCAGGTCTGCACCACCAGTCAGGGGCCAGCGCTCCCAATTCCGACGGCGGCGCGTTCAGAGTGTGCAACAACTATTACAGGATTCTGATCCTGGCAGCACAACGAATCCAGAGGAAGAATGCCTGGACTCCGCTTACTGTGTGGGCATCATTACCAAATGTGAATATGCCACATCCAACTCATCACAAATTCAATCCATCCTCGCTGTGGATTCTGCGGACGAATGGCGTGCGGTGATGTAGGTCAACCACTGCTCCATCCAGTTTAAGCTGGACACAGGTGCTTCTGCCAACCTCCTCTCACAGGCAGATTTCAGATGCATCAAGTAGCCCCCCCAAGGTCCTTCCAGCAGCCTTCAGGCTCCTGGACTACAACAGAGCACTGGGATCCTGCCATCTACTCGTCTCCAACCGGAGCACCCATGCACGGTTACGTTTTGAAATTGTCAAGCCAGACAAGGCACCCCTACTTGGCGCGCATGCCTGCAAGTAGCTGAACCTCGTGCAGCGGGTTTACACAACGACATCTTCCAATGTGGGTCGTCAGGCCGGCATTGATGACATCCTTGCTCAGATTCCGGATGTGTTCGACGGGATGGGCACGCTGCCGTATCGATATAAGATTCTGCTACGACCTGATGCCAAGCCAGTGGTCCACGCACCATGCCGGGTCCCGGCTCTGCTGAGGGAGCGCCTGAAGGCACAGCTCAAAGATCTTCATCATTTCCAAGGTAACCGAACCGACTGACTGGGTCAGCTCGATGGTATGTGCTAGAAAGCCTTCGGGAGACCTTCGCATCAGCATTGATCCCAAGGATCTCAATAAGAATATAATGCGTGAACACTACCCCATCCCGAAGCGGGAGGAACTCACCAGTGAGATGGCACACGTTTTTTCACCAAGTTAGATGCGTCGCATGGATTTTGGAAAATCCAGCTGGATGAGTTGAGCAGATGGCTCTACACCTTCAACACACCGTTTTGCAAATACTGTGATAATCGCATGCCATTTGGCATTGTCTCGGCATCGGAGATCTTCCATCGCATCATGGAGCAGATGATGGAGGGCATTGAAGGGTTTCGTGTATACGTGGACGACATCATCATATGGTCCACGACCCCTGAAGAGCATGTTTCCCGTCTCCAGGAGGTATTCCGCTGTGTCCATGCCAATGGCCCGAAGCTGAACAGGTCCAAATGTTGCTTTGGCATGTCGAAAGTCAAGTTCCTAGGTGACCAGATCTCTCAGCAGGGCGTGCGCCCAGACAGACAAGGTCAAGTCCATCGAAGCCATGAAGACAAGAAGATGGTGTTGCGCTTCCTGGTCAATTTTCTGTGCAAGTTCATCCCAAACATGGCCTCACACACCACGGTCCTAAGAAACCTGGTGAAAAAGTCCACTGCCTTTGAGTGGCAGGCAGCACATCAGGCAGAGTGGTTGGAGTTGAAAGCCAAGCTAACCACTGCACCCGTCTTGGCATTTTTCGACCCAGACAGGGAGACGAAGATCTCGACAGATGCGAGCCAGGATGGCATCGGTGCGGTGCTGCTTCAATGCAAAGACACTTCATCCTGGGCACCGGTAGCCTACGCATTGAGGGCCATGACTCATGCCCACCCAAACAAGGTATGCGCAAAAAAGGAAGGAATGCCTGGGTCTTCTCACTGGCATTCTCAAGTTTCACGACTATGCCTACAGCCTGCCGACATTCACTGTCGAGACGGATCATAGGCCTCTGGTCCACATTATCCACAAGGACCTGAATGACATGACACCTCGGTTGCAGCGCATCCTCCTCAAACTCAGAAGGTCCGACTTTGACTTAGTGTACACGCCTGGCAAGGAGCTCATCATCGCTGATGCGTTGTCCCGCTCCATCACATTGCCTAGTGAACCGCTGGAAATCATCTGGCAGATTGAATCACAGGTGCAGCTGAGTGCTCGCACCCTCCCGGCGTCTGATGAGAAGGTGGTTCGTATCCGCGAGCTGACAGCCAAAGACCAACTCTTGCAGCGTGTCATGCACCACCTCGCCAATGGCTGGCAGAAAGGGCAGTGCCCTCAATTTTACAATGTAAAGGACGATCTGACGGTGATTGATGGTATCCTCCTCAAGCTGGACCGGATTGTCATTCCACTCAGTCTCCAGAGCTTGGTGCTCTGCCAAATCCATGAGGGACATCTGGGCGTCGAGAAGTGCAGACGCAGAGCCAGGCAGGCTGTCTACTGGCCCGGTATTAGCCAGGACATCTCGAACATGGTCCTCAACTGTGCGACCTGTCAATGCTTCCAGCCAGCACAGGGCAAGGAGACGCTCCAGCAGCATGAAAGCAAGACCTCCCCGTGGTCCAAGGTTGGCATCGACCTCTTTCGTGCGAATGGTCGTGACTACGTGTTGATTATTGGCTATTTCTCCAATTACCCTGAAATCGTGAAGCTCTCAGACCTCACATCTCGGACCGTCATCAAGGCCTGTAAGGAGACGTTCTCCAGGCATGGTATCCCACTCACTGTCATGAGTGACAATGGCCCGTGCTTCAACAGCCACGAGTGGTCTATGTTTGCCAAGTCATACCATTTCAAACATGTCACTTCCAGCCCACACTATCCGCAGTCCAATGGGAAGGTTGAAAAAGGGGCACATTGTGAAACAGCTCATCTGCAAGGCCGCGGATTCTGCTTCTGACACCTACCTCGCGCTGCTTGCGTACAGGGCGACCTCACTGTCCGCTGGCATGTCGCCGGCTCAACTCCTGATGAACAGGGACCCGCGGACGACACTTCCAGCCATACACTTGCCCAACCTGGATCACCTCCCGGTGCTGCAGAAGGTGCAGCAGCTCCGAAACCAGCAAAAGCAGGGCTATGATGCTCATGCCACCGATTTGCCCGTGTTATCCCCGGCAGACACTGTCAGGATCAAGATACCGGATGGTGGCTGGTCTGCTCCAGCTGTCATTGTTCGACAGGCTGCGCCCTGCTCGTATGTTGCACGTATGGTTGATGGTTCTGTTGTGTGACGAAACAGACGGGCACTGCGCAAAGGTGCCTGCCTGCAACCGCTTTCTTCTCCATTTTTGTCCGTTGTTTTTCCACCTCCTGATACCTCGAACTACGAGGCCACCAGTCAGGCTTCCATCCCGCCTGTCAAGGCGCCGTCGTCCCCACCACCACCTCTCCGGCGGTCGACAAGGATCAGATGCAAGCCCCAGAGACTGGACTTTTGTTTTGTTTGCTATGTTCTGTTTTCTCATATTAAACAACAGTCTTCACATGTAAATACGTTCACATATGCCACCGCTTGTAAATATGTTAATATATGCCACCACATGTAAATGCGTTTCCATGTGCCAACAAAACAGTTTTAAAAAGGGAGATGTCATGATATGCAGACCTGCAGACAATGATATATAGACAGGCAGCTAATGAACACAGAGAACAGGACATCACCAAAGAGCAGGCAGGACACTCAGGGGTGGTATCTCACTATAAAAGGCACGAGGCATTCACACTCCGCCTCTTTCCACTGATGAACATCTACAGAGTGAGTCAGGGTGTATATATCACATAACACCTCCAGCACGTGGCTAAGAGCTAGTCTGGTTCAGTCAGACAGAGTAACCACACTTAGGTTAGCAGAGAGTTGAACTCACAGAGAACTGTGCTACTGGTTCAATAAATCAGATTGAACTAACTTCAAGGCCTGGAGTACCTTTTGGTTAAAGCTGCATCCTTTTGGTTAAAGCCTGTGTTATCCCAGAATACATAACACAACAGGTCTATGACCTCGGATAGGTGTCATGAGCCACTGCCGCAGCGAGTAACCCCTGTCGCCCAAAGCCAACCCCTCAGCCGGGGGCTGTGCCTCGAAGAGGTCAGGAACCATCGACTGTGCCAGGATGGAGGCATCGTGCACACTGCCTGGGTATGGGGCACCGACGTGCATGATGTGCAGCTCATGGTCACACACCAGTTGCACGTTCATCGAGTGGAACCCCTTTTGGTTTGTGTAGAGCGGCCTGTCATGGGCCGGTGCTCATAGACCGACATGCATCCCATCGATCACCCCCTGGACCTGGGGCATCTTGGCGATGACTGCGAACCCGCTACCCGGGCATCCTGGGTGGGCTCGACAACATTAAATTTGATGTATTGTGCCAACCGGGCATAAAGGGCCTCCATGACGGCACAGATGGACATGCCACCGAGTTCTGCAAGATCCCGGACAGGTCCCCACTCGGCACCTGGAAGGACCCTGTGGCGTAAAGTTCAGGGCGACCGTCACTTTGACTGCCACCAGAGGGGGTGTCCTCCCCCATACCACCGCGCTGTCAGGTGCGCCATGATCTGACAGATATGTTGCACTGTCCCCACTGTCAGCCAGAGTCTTCGACAGCATGCCCAGTCCGGCAGGTCCTCAAATGACATGCACTGCCGGTACACATGAGGCCTCATGAGGTGCGTCCTTCCCACCTCCTTCACCTCGGCCTGCTGGGTGGCTGGCTCTCCATCCTCACCAGCTGCCTCCTGTTCTTCTGGGGCAGGCTCCACGACTGCAGGGTCCCGCTCGAGCATCTCTAGGTCGTGCAGGCTCAATGCATCCCAGGGTTGCGGCGACTAGGATGAAGGCCCCCATTCCTGGTTGAATTCCGATGTCCATTGTCTGCAGGGGGTGAAAGCGCGGCATGTTAGCATGGTACGCAATCTCGTGCCCAACCAGGTCCACCAGGCTAAATGGTGGTGTGCACTACAGACCCTGCCCCCACATGTCCCCCTCCCCACTCCCCTCCCCCCCACCACCCCAACCCCCAACTGTTCCCTCTGGCACTCTGCCCACCACACCCCTGGCCCTGGCGCCCGTCCCTTTTGCCAGGGGTACCATTGGCTGACACTGCCACCTCTGTGATCACCGTCCGGCGCCCTCCCGTAGGGGCTACTGTGTACATTGCTTTTGGGTGGGCCGCAAGCTGCCATATCGGCGGGTGGTGGCCAGTTGGGGGTCGAGGAGAGTTTATGGGGTGTGGGATGGGGTGGTGGGGTGAAGGGTGGGGGCCGGGGTGTGGAGGTGGTAGGGTGGAGGGTGGGGGCTGGGGTGCAGGGGTGGTGGGGTGGAGGTACCCATATTGCCAGTGTTACTCTGCACAACCAGCGACCGTGGTGTGTGGTCAGTAGGGTGCGCAGCAAGATTGCTGCCTTGCAGGCCATGGCAATGGCGGTCCCTGCCTTGACACCCCGGTCCCATGGGGGGTCACCCCGACCGCATGACCCATCCCCTGGTCACCCCTCCATTGTCCCACCCAAGGCCTGGCAAAGGCCCTCTCCCCTTCTCTTCCCAGCCAGCCCTGTCAGTGGCCGGCAGTCCACAGTCGGCCTCTGCATGTTGTAACGTCCTCTCTGTCCCTCATCGGCCACAGTGCCGCCCCGGCGGTGGCGGAGCATCGCGAAAGCCCCGGAAAATACTGGGTCAGGCCCACTAATGATATGCGGACGGCAGAGTACAACACATTCACGCCGCTATGCGAGGCACTGGAGCATGGCATTCTTGCATGTGCCTGCGCCCCCCCCACGATTTTGGAGTCACGACTATTTCTCCCACCCAATCGCGTTTCGCGATCCCAGCGTCGGCCGCGGGAGAATTCTGTCTGTGATCTTTGTATGAGACCTGGAAAATTAGAAATCGGCTGAAAATTTCTCAAGAACACTGAGTGTCACTTCCGGTTGCGGCGATGACCAGCTAAGCCGCACGTTCGGCGGCTCCAGCTTTGACGGACCTTTGGGCTCTTTTAAGAGCCCCAACGGGAAATCTTTTGCGACGAAACCCGGTGTGGGATGAAGCAACAGGGAGTCCCCACCAGTGTGAAAGAAGAAGATCGGCGGCGGCGGCCAGATCACGGAGGATCCTCGAGGGCAGCGGCAGAGGAAACAAAGGAACAAGATGGCATCGGAGGGAGCCCAGGCGACATGGGGACCGGACCAGGATGAATTTCTAAGACGGTGTGTGGAGCTGCTAAAAAAGGAGGTGCTGGCCCCGATGCTACAGGCAATCAAGGGGTTTAAAGAGACACAAAAGGCCCAGGAGATAGAGCTCCGTGTGGTGGAGCAGAAGGTAACTGACAACGAGGACGAGATCCTGGGCCTAGCGGTCAAAATGCAGACGCACGAGGCGCTTCATAAGAAGTGCATCGAAAGAATTGAAGTCCTGGAAAATAGATCAAGGAGAAAGAACCTCCGGATCCTGGGACTCCCCGAGGGAGTGGAAGGAGCTGACGGCGGGGCTTATGCGAGCACGATGCTACGTTCGCTAATGGGAGCTGAGGCCCTTGGAAGTGGAAGGGGCCCACCGGATCCCTGCGAGGAGACCAAAGGCTGGAGAACCACCTAGGGCGATGGTCGTGCGATTTCACCGCTTCAATGACAGAGAGGTTGTTTTGAGCTGGGCCAAGAAGGTACGGAGTAGCAGATGGGAGAATGCGGTGATACGAGTGTATCAGGACTGGAGTGCGGAGGTGACGAGAAGGATGGCGAGTTTCAATCAAGCCAAGGTGCTGCATAAGAAGAAAGTAAAGTTCGGGATGTTGCAGCCGGCGCGATTATGGATCACGCACCAGGATAGACATTACTATTTTGAAACGTCGGAAGAAGCATGGACCTTCATTCAAAAAGAGAAACTGGACCAGAACTGAGGGACTGATGTTGGAGGGGAAACGACACTGTTGATGTATAGAGGTGTAAATTGGGGAGGGGGGGGCACTGAAAAATGTGGGCGCCGGTGGGGGGGAAAAGAGACACAGGCGGGGGATGGGGAATGGGAACGGGGCTGTAGGGGAGCTGCGCCATGGGGGGGCGGGATGGTTCTAGAAAGCGCGGGGTTTCTTTTTCTTTTCCCGCGCCAGAGAGATGATGGCGGGAAGATAGGCGCAAGGAGGATGGGAGTTCCTCACACGGGGGGGTCAAGGAGAGAGCGGGAGAAGCCGGGGTCAATTGAAGTCAGCTGACTTTTGGAAGCAATATGGGGGGAGTAACCATGCTAGATGGGGATCTAGCGGGGGGAGGGGGGGACAACAACTGGGTTGCTGCTGCTGAGATCGAAAGGGAGCTGGTAAGAGAAAAGGTGGTCGAGGCGGGAATGCGTTGCCTGGGGGACGGGTGGGTGCGCAGGACCGGGACGTGGAACTGGCCCAGAGAGATGAATGGCTAGTCGACAGGGGAGGGGGGTGGGCAGCCCCCCAGTCCGGCTGATCACGTGGAACGTGAGAGGCCTAAATGGGCCGATTAAGAGGGCCCGAGTGTTCGCGCACTTAAAAGGACTGAGTCAAGAGACGCATCTGAAGGTGACGGACCAGGTTAGGTTAAGGAAAGGATGGGTGGGACAGGTGTTCCACTCAGGGCCGGACGCAAAGAATAGAGGGGTGGCCATATTGGTGGGGAAACGGGTGTCGTTCGAGGCTAGGAACATTGTAGCGGACAGCGGGGGCTGGTATGTGATGGTGAGTGGCAGACTGCAGGGAATGGAGGTCGTGCTGGTCAACGTATATGCCCCGAACTGGGATGATGCGGGATTTATGAAGCGGATGCTGGGACGTATCCCGGACCTGGAGGTAGGAAACCTGGTAATGCGGGGGGACTTCAACACCGTGCTAGACCCAGGGTTAGATAGATCTAGATTCAGGACCGGAAGAAGGCCGGCAGCGGCCAAGGTGCTTAGGGGGTTTATGGACCAAATTGGGGGTTTTGATCCGTGGAGATTTGCCATGCCGCTGGCCAAACAGTTCTCCTTTTTCTCCCATGTCCATAAGGTATACTCCCGGATAGATTTCTTCGTTCTGGGAAGGTCACTGCTTTCGAGGGTGGAAGGAACGGAGTACTCGGCCATAGCTGTTTCAGACCATGCCCCACATTGGGTGGATCTGGAACTAGGAGAGGAGAGGGAACAGCGCCCACTCTGGCAACTGGATGTGGGATTATTGGCGGATGAGGGAGTCTGCGGAAGGGTAAGGGGATGTATTGAAAGGTACCTGGAGGCCAATGATGATGGGGAGGTCCGAGTGGGGGTAGTATGGGAAGCGCTGAAGGCGGTGGTCAGGGGAGAGTTGATCTCCATCAGGGCTCACAAGGGGAAAACAGAGGCTAATGAGAGGGAAAGATTACTGGGGGAGATCTTGAGTGTGGATAAAAGATATGCGGAGGCCCCGGACGAAGGACTATATAGGGAGAGGCGAAGACTCCAGACGGAGTTTGACCTGCTGACCACAGGGAAGGCAGAGGCACATTGGAGGAAGGCACAGGGGATGAGATATGAATATGGGGAAAAGGCGAGTCGCCTGTTGGCCCACCAGCTTCATAAGAGGACAGCGGCGAGGGAAATAGGGGGAGTTAGGAATGAAACGGGAACTACGGTGCGGAGAGCAGGGAAGGTGAATGAGATGTTTAAGACCTTTAATGAGAGGTTATATAGGTCCCAACCCCCGGAGGGAAAAGAGGGGATGCAGCAGTTTCTGGACAAACTAAGGTTCCCGAGGGTGGAGGAGCAGGAGGTGGCAGGCCTGGGGGCACCAATTGGGGTGGACAAGGTGACCAAAGGGCTGGGGAACATGCAGGCAGGGAAGGCCCCGGACCTGACGGGTTCCCGGTGGAATTTTACAGGAAATACGTGGACTTGTTGGTCCCGCTGCTGGTAAGAACCTTTAACAAGGCCAGAGAAGGGGGGACTCTACCCCCGACAATGTCGGAGGTGACGATATCACTAATCCTGAAGCGAGATAAAGACCCTCTGCAATGTGGGTCTTATAGGCCTATCTCGCTTCTGAATGTGGACGCCAAGTTGTTGGCAAAAGCGCTGACAATGAGGATAGAGGATTGTGTCCCGGGGGTGGTGCACGAAGATCAGACAGGGTTCGTAAAGGGGAGACAATTGAATGTCAACGTGCGACGGCTATTGGGGGTGACAATGATGCCCCCATCAGAGGGGGAGGCAGAGATAGTGGCGGCGATGGATACAGAGAAGGCATTTGATAGGGTAGAGTGGGAGTATCTATGGGAGGTGCTGAGGAGGTTCGGGTTCGGGGAGGGGTTTGTCAGCTGGGTTAAACTCCTCTATGGGGCCCCAATGGCAAGTGTAGTCACAAATCGGCAAAGATCGGAGTATTTTCGACTACATAGGGGAACAAGTCAGAGATGCCCGCTGTCCCCATTACTGTTCGCGCTGGCAATTGAACCACTGGCCATAGCGCTGAGAGACTCCAGGAAATGGAGAGGGGTGGTTAGCGGGGGAGAGGAACACCGAGTGTCACTCTACGCAGATGACCTACTGCTGTATGTGGCGGATCCAGTTGGGGGGATGACAGAGGTTATGCAGATATTGAGGGAGTTCGGAGATTTCTCGGGATATAGGCTTAACATGGGAAAGAGTGAGCTTTTTGTGATACACCCTGGGGACCAGAGTAGAGGGATAGATGGCCTGCCGCTAAGGAGAGTGGAAAGAAACTTCCGATACCTGGGGATTCAGATAGCCAGGAGCTGGGGAACCTTCCACAGACTCAATCTGACTCGGCTGGTGGAACAAATGGAAGAGGATTTCAAAAGGTGGGATATGCAGCTGCTGTCACTGGCGGGCAGAGTGCAGGCGATTAAGATGATGGTCCTCCCGAGGTTCCTATTTGTGTTTCAATGTCTCCCTATATTGATCACTAAGGCCTTTTTCAAGAAAATAGATAGGAGCATCACGAGCTTCGTGTGGGCAGGGAAGGCCCCGAGGGTAAAGAGGGGGTTCCTGCAATGTAGCAGGGACAGAGGGGGACTGGCGTTGCCGAATTTGGGCGACTATTACTGGGCCGCCAATGTGGCGATGATCCGTAAGTGGATGATAGAGGGAGAGGGGGCGGCGTGGAAAAGGCTGGAGATGGCGTCCTGTAAAGGAACGAGCTTAAAAGCGCTGATGACGGCGCCACTACCGCTCACCCCGAAAAGGTTTACCACGAACCCAGTGGTGGCGGCAACATTAAGTATCTGGGGGCAATGGAGGTGACAGAGGGGTGTGCTGGGAGCCTCAGTGTGGTCCCCGATCAGGAACAACCATAGGTTTGCCCCAGGGAGGTTGGATGGAGGGTTCCAGAGCTGGCACCGGGCAGGAATTAGGAGAGTGGGAGACTTATTTATAGATGGGACGTTTGCGAGCTTGGGAGCGCGAGAGGAAAAGTATGAGCTGCCTCCGGGGAATATCTTTAGGTATATGCAGGTGAGGGCGTTCACGAGACAACAGGTGAGGGAATTTCCGCTGCTCCTGACACAGGGGATCCAGGATAGAGTGCTTTCGGGGGTGTGGGTCGGGGAGGGCAAAGTGTCCGAAATATACCGGGAGATGAGAGAAGAGGGGAAAGAGCTGGTAGAAGAACTGAAAGGAAAATGGGAAGAAGAGCTCGGGGAGGAGATTGAGGAGGGTTTGTGGGCTGATGCCCTAAGTAGGGTAAATTCCTCTTCCTCGTGTGCCAGGCTTAGCCTGGTCCAATTTAAGGTTCTACATAGAGCACACACAACAGGAGCGAGGTTGAGCAGGTTCTTCGGAGTGGAGGGGAGGTGCGGGGAAGCCCGGCGAACCACACACATATGTTTTGGTCGTGTCACTGGAGGGGTATTGGAGGGGAGTGGCGGGAGTGATCTCGAAGGTGGTGAAGGTCCGGGTCAAGCCAAGCTGGGGGTTAGCTATATTTGGGGTAGCGGATGAGCCGGGAGTGCAGGAGGCGAAAGAGGCCGATATTGTGGCCTTTGCGTCCCTAGTAGCCCGGCGAAGGATTTTACTCATGTGGAAGGAAGCGAAACCCCCCGGCGTGGAGGCCTGGATAAACGATATGGCAGGGTTCATAAAACTGGAATGGATGAAGTTTGCGCTGAGAGGATCGGCTCAAGGGTTCTCCAGGCGGTGGCAACCGTTCCTCGACTAACTAGCGGAATGTTAGGGGGAAAATAGATAGCCAGCAGCAGCAGCCCGGGGGGGGGGGGGGGGGGGGAGGCGGGGGGGTGGGGGGGGTTAAATTGCTTTTGTTCTAGAGGGGGTGAAGGGGCGGGGGGGAGCACTATTTCGTGTTATGTTGTTAGTTCACTATTTTATTTAAACCATGTTATCTATCAGTTATCATGTTACCGTTTTTGTTGATTTGTAAGGGGGAAAAATTGTGTTTGAAAACTTTAATAAAATATGTATTTTTTAAAAAGAACACTGAGTGTAGTTGCCTACATGCTTAGTTGAATCTAAAAACACTTCCACCATTGTGAAATGCCCCATTTATTTGAAGCAATTTTTGCTCTTGCACACGTACAGGGCAAAGACCAGCAGAAGATTCCTCCTGCAATTACTTTGCTGAATGGACAGTAAAAACTTTTCCACTTCCCTCTCACCAATTTAGCAGCATAAATGGAGTGAGTGCAGTTGCGAAAAGCTTGCAGAAACACTTGGTTATGTCTGCAGACTGAGCCAGTTGCGGCATGAGAAGGTGTACCTCTGTGGCTCGACGCATGCTAATGAAGGGCCGCCCCCAGCTGCCGCGCCACCCGCCATGTGCGACCCGTGGGCTCCGCCATCTTTGCAACCATCTTTAACGCCATCTTGTACTCCACCCGGCATCCGCGACCCATGGGGGCCACCATGTTGGGACCACTCCGCAGCCTCAGTTACGTTCACCACTCGTCGTGTGTTCATTGATGGCATATCAATTTAATAAACTAAACGGAAAGCCTCCTGGCCTCGGATCCCGAACTGAGGCAGCGGCGGAGACTAGCCACCTTTATACCGAGCCCGAGGGAGGTGGATCCAGCAGGCAGTAGTTTACCACACTACATATAATACAGTGGCAGTTTACCACAATACACATATTATATACTACAGTGGTTCGGACCCAGCAGGGACAAGCCCAGGCATGTAACAGTACAACAATACAATCCAATACAGTGGCTGATGCCGCGCCACCCGCCATGTGCGACCCGTGGGCGCTACCATCCTCGCCGCAATCTTTAACGCCATCTTGTACTCCACCCGCGACCCATGGGGGCCGCCATCTTTGACGCCATCTCCGATGCCACCCGCGACCCATGGGGGCTGCCATCTTGGGACCACTCCGCAGCCTCCCGGGAGCCCTGCTCACCCGATCGTACGCTGGCCGTCGCTAACTCTGACCGGCCTACCCATCACTTTCCGAAGCTTGCCTCCATCACACTCGACCAGTCCCGGCCTCATCACCTCACAAAATCTACGATGACCGTCCGGATCAACGGGCCTTTTCGACTCCGGGAGCACAGACAGCTTCATTCACCCAGATACGGTAAGGCGCTGCTCCCTCCCAATTTTACCCGCGACCCAGAAAATCTCCCTGGCTTCCGGATCACCTTCAGTAGCAATCCGGGGGTACTGTGTCACGACCCTTACCGTATAAGGCGCCGAGTATGCTAACTTTAAACTCTACGTCCTTCCCCATCTCTGCGCCGCCCTATTACTGGGGCTCAACTTCTAGTGCCACCTCCAAAGCCTTACTTTAAAGTTCGGTGGACCCCTGCCCCCCCCCCCCCCTCACCGTCTGTAGCCTCGCGACCCATAAGATCGCCCACCCTCGCTCTTCTCTAACCTCACCCCCGACTGTGAGCCCGTCACTACTAGGAGCAGACGATACAGTGCGCGGGACAGGGCCTTTATCAGGTCGGATGTCCAGCACTTCCTACGAGAGGGGATCATTGAGGCTAGTACCAGCCCCTGTAGAGCCCAAGTGGTGGTCGTCAAGACTGTGGAGAAGCACCGGATGGTCATCGACTACAGTCAGACCATCAACCAGTACACGCAGCTCGATGCGTACCCCCTCCCCCGCATATCTGTCATGGTCAATCAGATTGCACAGTATCGAGTCTTCTCCACAGTTGACTTGAAGTCCGCATACCACCAGCTCCCTATCCACCCGGAGGACCGCCAATACTCTGCCTTTGAGGCAGATGGCCGCTTCTACCACTTCCTCAGGGTTCCCTTTGGCGTCACCAACGGGGTCTCGGTCTTCCAACGAGAAATGGACCGAATGGTTGACCAGTACTGGCTGCGGGCCACGTTCCCGTACTTAGATAATGTCACCATCTGCGACCATGACCAGCAGGACCATGGCAAAAACCTCCGGCACTTCCTCCACACCGCTAAACTCCTGAACCTCACCAATAATAAGGAAAAATGCGTTTTCCGCACAACCTGCCGAGCCATCCTTGGCTACGTTGTGGAAAGCAGAGTCCTAGGGCCCGGCCCCGACCGCATGCACCCCCTCCTGGAACTCCCCCTTCCCCACTGCCCCAAGGCCCTGAAGAGATGCCTGGGGTTCTTCTCTTACTATACCCAGTGGGTCCCCAATTATGGGATCCGAGGCCAGGAGGCTTTCCTATTAGTTTATTAAATTGATATGCCATCAATGAACACACGACGAGTGGTGAACATAACTGAGGCTTTAATAAACTAAAAGGAAAGCCTCCTGGCCTCGGACCCCGAACTGAGGCAGCGGCGGAGACTAGCCACCTTTATACCGAGCCCGAGGGAGGTGGAGCCAGCAGGCAGTAGTTTACCACATTACATATAATACAGTGGCAGTTTACCACAATACACATACTATATACTACAGTGGTTCGGAGCCAGCAGGGACAAGCCCAGGCATGTAACAGTACAACAATACAATACAATACAATGGTTTACCACAGAAGCATTTGCACTGTAGGAATGCAGCTTGCCAGGGCCGCTGTAAATCTCCTGCAACCAGCATTAAAATGTCCATGAAGCAGGTTTTAGGGCTGAACTGAAAACAAGGAAATTATGCGAGCACTTGAAAAGTGTGAACATAGAACATAGAACATAGAACAATACAGCGCAGTACAGGCCCTTCGGCCCACGATGTTGCACCGAAACAAAAGCCATCTAACCTACACTATGCCATTATCATCCATATGTTTATCCAATAAACTTTTAAATGCCCTCAATGTTGGCGAGTTCACTACTGTAGCAGGTAGGGCATTCCACGGCCTCACTACTCTTTGCATAAAGAACCTACCTCTGACCTCTGTCCTATATCTATTACCCCTCAGTTTAAAGTTATGTCCCCTCGTGCCAGCCATATCCATCCGCGGGAGAAGGCGCTCACTGTCCACCCTATCCAACCCCCTGATCATTTTGTATGCCTCTATTAAGTCTCCTCTTAACCTTCTTCTCTCCAACGAAAACAACCTCAAGTCCATCAGCCTTTCCTCATAAGATTTTCCCTCCATACCAGGCAACATCCTGGTAAATCTCCTCTGCACCCGCTCCAAAGCCTCCACGTCCTTCCTATAATGCGGTGACCAGAACTGTACGCAATACTCCAAATGCGGCCGTACCAGAGTTCTGTACAGCTGCAACATGACCTCCCGACTCCGGAACTCAATCCCTCTACCAATAAAGGCCAACACTCCATAGGCCTTCTTCACAACCCTATCAACCTGGGTGGCAACTTTCAGGGATCTATGTACATGGACACCTAGATCCCTCTGCTCATCCACACTTTCAAGAACTTTACCATTAGCCAAATATTCCGCATTCCTGTTATTCCTTCCAAAGTGAATCACCTCACACTTCTCTACATTAAACTCCTTTTGCCACCTCTCAGCCCAGCTCTGCAGCTTATCTATATCCCTCTGTAACCTGCTACATCCTTCCACACTATCGACAACACCACCGACTTTAGTATCATCTGCAAATTTACTCACCCACCCTTCTGCGCCTTCCTCTAGGTCATTGATAAAAATGACAAACAGCAACGGCCCCAGAACAGATCCTTGTGGTACTCCACTTGTGACTGTACTCCATTCTGATCATTTCCCATCAACCACCACCCTCTGTCTTCTTTCAGCTAGCCAATTTCTGATCCACATCTCTAAATCACCCTCAATCCCCAGCCTCCGTATTTTTTGCAATAGCCTACCGTGGGGAACCTTATCAAACGCTTTGCTGAAATCCATATACACCACATCAACTGCTCTACCCTCGTCTACCTGTTCAGTCACCTTCTCAAAGAACTCAATAAGGTTTGTGAGGCATGACCTACCCTTCACAAAGCCATGCTGACTATCCCTGATCATATTATTCCTATCTAGATGATTATAAATCTTGTCTCTTATAATCCCCTCCAAGACTTTACCCACTACAGACGTGAGGCTCACCGGTCTATAGTTGCCGGGGTTGTCTCTGCTCCCTTTTTTGAACAAAGGGACCACATTTGCTGTCCTCCAGTCCTCTGGCACTATTCCTGTAGCAAATTATGACATAAAAATCAAAGCCAAAGGTCCAGCAATCTCTTCCCTGGCCTCCCAGAGAATCCTAGGATAAATCCCATGAGGTCCCGGGGACTTATCTATTTTCAGCCTGTCCAGAATTGCCAACACCTCTTCCCTACGTACCTCAATGCCATCTATTCTATTAGCCTGGGGCTCAGCATTCTCCTCCACAACATTATCTTTTTCCTGAGTGAATACTGACGAAAAATATTCATTTAGTATCTCGCCTATCTCTTCAGACTCCACACACAATTTCCCATCCCTGTCCTTGACTGGTCCTACTCTTTCCCTAGTCATTCGCTTATTCCTGACATACCTATAGAAAGCTTTTGGGTTTTCCTTGATCCTTCCTGCCAAATACTTCTCATGTCCCCTCCTTGCTCGTCTTAGCTCTCTCTTTAGATCCTTCCTCGCTACCTTGTAACTATCCATCGCCCCAACCGAAACTTCACACTTCATCTTCACATACGCCTCCTTCTTCCTCTTAACAAGAGATTCCACTTCCTTGGTAAACCACGGTTCCCTCGCTCGACGCCTTCCTCCCTGTCTGACCGGTACATACTTATCAAGAACACGCAGTAGCTGATCCTTGAACAAGCCCCACTTATCCAGTGTGCCCAACACTTGCAGCCTACTTCTCCACCTTATCCCCCCCAAGTCACGTCTAATGGCATCATAATTGCCCTTCCCCCAGCTATAACTCTTGCCCTGCGGTGTATACTTATCCCTTTCCATCATTAACGTAAACTATCCCTTTCCATCATTAACGTAAACTATCCCTTTCCATCATTAACGTAAACGGTGGTGAATGTATTATCCCAATAATCCACCATTGTATTTGTATCTGTGCTGTTGCCCTTGTATTTGTTTCTGTGCTATGCTGTTGCCCTTGTGGGCTCCTCCTATGGGCCATTGTATGGCATTATCCATAGGGGAACATGTTGGGGCCTGTATGGGCTCCGCCCATGGCTCCTCTCCTTGAAGGGAGGTATAAAGAGCAGTCGACCTGTAGGCGGTTCTCAGTATTGGATCAGTCGCAGGCAGGCACTGTTCTAAGTTGATTAAAGCCACAGTTTACTTCTACTCTTGTCTCGAGTGAATTGATGGTCGCATCAATTTAATCAACATTAAACGCAACTATGGAATCGGCCCTCAAATCTGACTCGATCCGCAGGCCGCGAAGCTGGAAGAAATTTTTTCACACTGGCTCCGCTGCTTCAAGGCCTATCTCGCAGCCTCCTCCATACCTTCCGTCACCGCCGAACAGAAGCTGAGCCTTCTCCACGCACGGGTGAGCCATCGAATCTCTGTTCAACTCGACGAGGCCTCCTCCTACGCAGATGCCCTGGCGATGCTCGAATGCCTCTATGTACGGCCCGTGAACGAGGTCTACGCGCGACACATCCTCACCACTCGCCGCCAGCGCCCCGGGGAATTGCGTGAAGGCTACCTACGCGATCTCAAAGCCCTCGCACGCAGCTGCAACTACCAGGCCGTTACGGCCACTCAACATATGGAACTCGTCACCCGAGACGTCTACATGGCGGGAGTCCGGTCCAACTATGTGAGACAGCGCCGACTCGAAAAGGGGGCCCTGGAACCTGGATCAGACGGTAAAGTTAGCCTCCTCTCTGGAAGTCGCATTCCAGAGCCTTAACGCGTTCCTGGCTGACCACGCGACCCCCTCGTGGACCCCCGACCAAAGACTACCCCAGGCCTGTGCCACGCGGCCACCTGCCCACCATGGGGGGCTACCCTGCTATTTCTGCGGCCAGTCCCAACACCCCCGGCAGCATGCTCGGCCCGGAACGTGAACTGCAGCAACTGCGGGAGAAAGGACATTTCGCCTGGCCAGGTCCAAGAACTCTAACTCACAGGCCCGATCCTTAGACTCACAGGCCCGCAGACCCCGCAGTGTGGCAGCGTGTCTGCCGACTCAGCCCCCTGTAGACGCGTCATCAGCCTCGTGCTATCCGTGGGGGAAGCCATGTTCCAGCCC
Source organism: Scyliorhinus torazame (assembly GCF_047496885.1). Taxonomy (NCBI): domain Eukaryota; kingdom Metazoa; phylum Chordata; class Chondrichthyes; order Carcharhiniformes; family Scyliorhinidae; genus Scyliorhinus; species Scyliorhinus torazame. The sequence goes on along the minus strand of NC_092720.1, from coordinate 52,954,088 downwards.
GCACAGGACGTGCGACTCACGGGGGCCGCCATCTTGGCGATCCTCCCCCGTCCGGCCGGCCACGTGCGATCCATGGGGGCCGCCATCTTGGATGCCATCTTACACACCGCCCGCCACGCTCGACCAACGGGGGCCGCCATTTTGGCCGCCATCTGCTACGCCGCTCAATGCGTATGATTAACAAGGGCAGCCATCGCGGAACCGCCCCAGCACCTCCGACCATGCCGCCGGCTACCCGCAGCTCAGCGCGGTCACCCTGGACCAGTCGCGACCCAAGCACCTCCGAAGCTCCATGATGACCGTCCGGGTAAACGGGCACGAGTCGTCTTGCCTTTTCGACTCCGGGTGCACAGAGAGCTTCATTCACCCGGACATGGTAAGACGCTGCTCGCTCTCAATTTTCCCGGCGCACCAAACCATCTCCCTCACCTCTGGGTCGCACTCGGTGCAAATCCGAGGGTGCACTACCGCAACCCTAGCAATACACGGCGGCGAGTACGCCAATTTTAAATTATATGTGCTCTCAGACCTCTGCGCTCCTCTCCTATTGGGACTAGATTTCCAATGCAACTTCAGGAGCCTAACCCTGAAGTTCCGGGGGCCCCTACCCCCACTCACCATATGCAGCCTCGCGACCTTAAAAGTCAACCTTCCCCCACTCTTCGCAAACCTCACCGCCGACTGCAAACCAGTCGCCACCAGAAGCAGGCGGTATAGCATACAGGACAGGACTTTTATCAGGCCCAAGGTCCAGCGACTCATGTGGGAGGGAGTCATCGAGGCCAGCAATAGCCCCTGGAGAGGTCAGGTGGTGGTCGTCAAGACCGGGGAAAAGAACTGGATGGTTGTAGATTACAGCCAAACCATAAACCGGCATACGCAACTCGATGCGTACCCCCTTCCCCGGATTACGGACATGGTAAACCATATCGCAGACATGGTAAACCAGATCGCACACTACCGGGTGTTCTCCACGGTGGATCTGAAGTCTGCATACCACCAGCTCCCAATCCGCCCGGAGAACTGCCACTACACGGCTTTTGAGGCAGACAGCCGCCTTTTCCACTTCCTCCGGAGGTCCCCTATGGCGTCACGAACGGGGTTTCGGTGTTCCAAAGAACAATGGAACAAAGAACCCTAAACCTCACGTACAACAAGGAGAAATACGTTTTCCACACAACCAGACTACCATCCTCGGCTACGTTGTGGAGAACGGGGTCGTAGGGCCCGACCCTGACCGTATGCGCCCCCTCCTGCAACTCCCCCCTCCCCCACTGTCCCAAGGCCCTGAAGAGATGCCTCGGGTTCTTTTCATATTATGCCCAGTGGGTCCCCAACTATGCAGACAGAGCCCGCCCACTAATCAAGGCCACCATATTTCCACTGGCGACTGAGGCCCGCCAGGCCTTCAGCTGCATCAAAGCAGACATCGCCAAAGCCGCGATGCGCGCGGTGGACGAGTCCGTCCCCTTCCAGGTGGAGAGCGACGCATCAGATGTCGCTCTCGCCGCTACCCTCAATCAAGCAGGCAGACCGGTAGCGTTTTATTCGCGCACACTCACCACCTCCGAAATTCGCCACTCCTCAGTCGAAAAAGAGGCCCAAGCCATCATGGAAGCTGGACGGCACTGGAGGCACTACCTTGCTGGTAGGAGGTTTACCCTTGTCACCGACCAAAGATCGGTAGCCTTCATGTTCGATAATACGCAGCAGGGCAAAATCAAGAACAATAAGATCTTGAGGTGGAGGATCGAACTCTCCACCTATAATTACGCTATAGTATATCGTCCTGGGAAGCTCAACAAGCCCCCAGATGCCCTGTCCCGCGGCACATGCGCTAGCGCGCAAGATGACCGACTACGGGCTATCCACGATGACCTCTGTCACCCAGGGGTCACCCGGCTTATCCACTATATCAAGCCCGCAACCTGCCCTACCGAGGAGGTCAGAGCTATGACCAGGGACTGCCAGATTTGTGCGGAGTGTAAACCGCACTTCTATCGACCAGATAAGGCCCACCTGGTAAAGGTATCCCGGCCCTTTGAGCACCTCAGTATCGATTTCAAAGGGCCCCTCCCCTCCAGTAACCGCAATACATATTTCCTCAACATTATTGATGAGTTCTCCCGCTTCCCCTTTGCAATCCCTTGCCCCGACATGACCACGTCCACCGTCATTAAAGCCCTACATAGTATCTTCATCCTGTTTGGTTTCCCCAATTATGTCCACAGTGACCGGGGCTCGTCGTTCATGAGCGACGAGCTGCATCAGTATCTGCTCAGTAAGAGCATCGCCTCGAGCAGGACTACCAGTTATAACCCCAGGGGAAACGTGCAGGTGGAGAGAGAGAACGCGACGGTCTGGAAGACCGTCCTACTGACCCTGTGGTCCAGGAATCTCCCAGTTTCTCACTGGCAGGAGGTCCTCCCCGATGCGCTCCACTCTATTAGGTCCCAACTTTGCACGGTCACAAATGAGACCCCCTCATGACCGCCTATTTGTTTTCCCTCGGAGATCTACCTCAGGGGCCTCGGTTCCGCCCTGAATGAAGACACTGGGGCCAGTCCTACTCAGAAAACATGTCAGGAGCCATAAGTCCGATCCTCTGGTAGAGAGGGTCCAGCTCCAACCCCCAGTACGCTTATATCGACCATCCCGATGGCCGACAGGATATGGTCTCCCTCCGGGACCTGGCACCCGCCGGGCTCTCCACCAGCCATGTTAGGTAAGAGGAGACTTGTCTATCATTTTTAAATTTTTGGTAGCAGCATGCTGAAAAATACATGGATTGGATTGGATTTTATACCGCCTGCTGACGTGTTTGAAGGCGGAGGAGCATGGGCTGCCTGTCGCCTTCCCACCCACCCACCCCCAACCTGTCTTCCATTTAGAGGGGTCGGTGGAGGCAACAGGCGTCCCACTCACTCTTGGGCCTATTAAGGGCCTTAAGTGGCCTTAGGTCGCCGATGAATGCTGAATTGAGTGCCTCATCTCACCCACCACCCCTCCCCCCGCCCCCAACACTATTTTACCCACAGCATGGGGAGGCACAGGGTGGGTAGCCGAGCAGGTTACACTAGGAGAGCTGGTGTTGGGCAAGACGGCGGAGTTCCCTGCTTCCATCGGAAGCATTGGCCCCCCTCCCCCAGATCAGCCTCCCTCACCCCCCACCACACTCTTCCAGCTCGCCCCTGCCATTACCCCAGAGTTACCTGAAGTCCACCTTCCATAATCTCTTCATCTTCGGGGACTAACTGTAGTTGCAGTGGCTGCCGCTGCTCGAACCTGGCTCGACTGAGACTCCAGAACTGCAGGACGGTTAGATTAGCCAGCAGCTCTCCATGGCAGGTCTTCTTTCCCAGATGGGGCAGAAGTTTCACCCTGAGCAAATTAACAACTTTATACAATATTAATACTTTATCCATTGCAAGTATGAACCCGCGTAGAATGTCAGGCAGGTGATTAAGCACAGAATTTTTTTTTAAATCCTTTAACTATGTTTGTACTTACACCCAGGCTGACTTAGGCGTGCTTTGCCATGGTTACCACAAATCCATCCAGCCAGAGAGAAACATCGGCATTGGGCTGAAAAGCAAAATATGGCAGATGCTGGAAGTCTGAACTAAAAACAGAAAATGTTGGAAATACTCAGCAGGCCAGGCAGTATATGTAGAGAAGGAAACAGAGTTAACCTTTCAGGTTGATTACATTTTATCGGGGCTGAATCAGCTTGCAGAATGGAGATAAAACCTGAAGCCCTAATTTTCCTTCTTTTATTGCATAAACATACTTGTGGTATTTGTATATACAAAATCCCCTGTCCAATCAGTGCAACATTTACCTACACATTTAAATCAGCATTTTATTTGTATCATAAGCAATGTCCTGTCATTTGTCATTTCAATATCTGTGCTTGATGGCAATGAATGATTGCTATGACCGCCTAGTAAGAAATGCATCACCTTGCAGTATTTTCTGCATTTATCTAACATTCGCTGTTTTGTTCGCTCTTTCCCCGCTCCCATTAACACACTTCACTTTCAAGAAAAGCAACATTTTTCATTAATGTTTTGCATTTGGAAAACATTGAAACAGAATTTGGTCCCATGCATTGTTTGCTAATATCTTCTATGTGTGGGTCCTGTCTTCATGGCAAATATGGGCATTCATAATCCATGTTTAGAAAATTACCATTTCTGAAGAAACAAGCACATTCTCTGAAGTTACTCACTAGATCCAGAATGCATTACAGTAGAACTTTAAATATTAATCAAGGTAATAGTTGTAGGGTGTAGGTAGCACGTACATAATATTTCCCATGTCCAGATTGTGATTGTGCGCTGCCACACCTGTGTGAAATTGAACCATAATAAATGAAGCAAACTTGCATTTACATAGCGCTCTTCTAAACCTTATGATGTCCCAAAGTGCTTCATGGCAAATGAAATATTCTTAAAGTGTCGTTGCCATTGCAATGCAGAGCACATTGCAGCCAATATGAGCACAGCAAAATCCCACAACAGCCCTGAGATAATGACCATTTAATCTGTCCTGTGATGTTGGTTGAGGGGTATCAGGCACAATGCAGGGTAAAGTCCTCAATTCTTTTTTTTTTAATAAACATTTTATTGAGGTTTTTTTTTGGTTTGACAACAAGAACAAAATAAACAATGTACATGAATCTATAAACATAGTGCAGAAGCTGTCTCCCTCCCTTACAGGTCCCACCTTTATTAACCCCCTACTCTAAACTAAACCAACTCTAAACCCTTCTGCTGACGATTAATTTTCCGCAAAGAAGTCGACAAATAGTTGCCACCTCCAGGTGAACCCTAACAGTGACCCTCTCAAGGCGAACTTGATTTTCTCCAAACAGAGAAAGCTAGCCAGGTCTCCGATTTCATGGGGCTTTGAGTCCCTCCAGGCTAATAATATCCGTCTCCGGGCTACCAGGGAAGCAAAGGCCAGAACATCTGCCTCTTTCTCCTCCTGGATTCCCGGATCTTCCGACACCCCGAAAATCGCCACCTCTGGACTCGGTGCCACCTTTGTTTTTAACACCGTGGACATGACATCTGCAAACCCCTGCCAGAATCCCCTAAGCTTTGGACATGTCCAGAACATGAGAACATGGTTTGCTGGCCCTCCCGCACACTTTGCACACCCATCTTCTACCCCAAAGAACCTGCTCAACTGGGCCACTGTCATGTGGGCCCAGTGAACGACCTTGAACTGTATCAGGCTGAGCCTGGCACATGTTGTAGACGCGTTGACTCTACTCAACGCGTCCGCCCATAGACCATCCTCCATTTCTCCTCCCAACTCCTCTTCCCACTTGCGCTTCAGCTCCTCAGTCTGCGTCTCCTCTGACCCCATTAGTTCCTTGTAAATGTCAGAGACCCTCCCTTCTCCCACCCACCCTCTGGAAACTACCCTGTCCTGTATCCCCCTTGTTGGTAGGAGCGGGAAGGTTTAAACCTGCCTACGTAGGAAGTTCCGCACCTGCAGGTACCTGAATTTGTTTCCCCTCGCCAATCCAAATTTCTCCTCCAGCTCCCTCAAGCTAGGAAAGCTCCCCTCTATAAACATATCCCCTATCCTCTCAATATCTGCTCTCTGCCATCTCCGAAACCCTCCGTCCATCCTTCCTGGGGGAAACCGGTGATTATTACAGATTGGAGACCAAACCGATGCTCCCTCTGCTCCCACATGCCTCCTCCATTGCCCCCAGACTCTCAGGGCTGCCACCACCACGGGGCTGGCGGAGTACCGTGCCGGCGGAAACGGCAGAGGCGCCATTATCAACGCCCCTAAGCTGGTGCCCTTACATGTAGCCGCCTCCATACGCTCCCATGCCGACCCACCCCCCACCAGCCACTTCCTGATCATGGCTATATTCGCCGCCCAATAGTAGTTACTGAAGTTTGGCAGCGCCAGCCCGCCCTCTCCCCAGCTCCGCTCAAGCATTCCCCTCTTTGCTCGCTGGTTCTTGCCCGCTCACACAAAGCCAGTGATAACTTTGTTGACCCATTTAAAAAAGGACTGCGGAATATAGATGGGGAGACACTGAAACACAAACAGGAATCTCGGGAGGACCGTCATCTTCACCGTCTGCACCCTCCCAGCTCGTGACAACGCGAGCGCATCCCACCTCCGAAAATCGTCCTTCATTTGGTCTACTCGTCGGGCCAGATTTAGTTTGTGCAGCCGTTCCCATTCCCACGCCACTTGGATGCCTAGATACCAAAAGCTTCCCCCTACCACTCTAAATGGCAGCTCCCCTAGTCGCCTGTCCCCTCACCTGGACCGCAAACATCTCACTTTTCCCCATATTTAGTTTATACCCCGAAAACCGGACAAATTCCCCCAGAATCCTCATGATTTCTTCCATCCCTTCTGCCGGGTCCGATACATACAGGAGCAGATCGTCTATGTAAAGCGAGACTCTGTGATCCCCCCTACCCCCCCAGACCAGCCCCTTGAGGCTCTCCAGTGGCTCTATGGCTAACGCGAACAACAGTGGGGAGAGGGGGCATCCCTGTCCCGTCCCCCGATGCCGCCTAAAATAGTCCGATGTTGTCCTATTCGTCCGTACGCTCGCCACAGGTGCCTGATACAGCAACCTGACCCAGTCAGTAAAGCCCCGCCCAAATCCGAACCGTCCCAGTACCTCCCACAGATATTCCCATTCTACTCGATCAAAGGCCTTCTCTGCGTCCATTGCGACCACTACCTCCAACTCCCTACCTTCCGGGGGCATCATGATCACGTTTAATAGCCTTCTTACATTGGCCACCAACTACCTTCCCTTAACAAACCCCGTCAGGTCATCCCCAATAACGTCCGGAACACAATCCTCAATCCTAGAGGACAAAATGTGGGCCAGCAGTTTGGCGTCCACATTCAATAGGGAGATCAGCCTGTAAGACCCACACAGCTCTGGGTTCTTGTCCCGCTTCAGGATCAGCAAAATCGTGGCCTGTGACATCGTCGGAGGAAGCACCCCTCTTTCCCTTACCTCATTGAATGTCCTCATCAACAACTGCCCCAATATCCCAGAGAGATTTTTATAGAACTCTACTGGGTACCCGTCCGGCCCCGGGGCTTTACCCGACTGCATGGCCTTCAGATCCTCCACTAACTCCTCCATCCCGATCGGGGCCCCCAGCCCTTCTACCAGCTCCCCGTCCACCTTCGGGAAATTCAGCCTCCTAGGACGTGCCTCATCCCCTCCGGCCCCGTTGAGGGTTCCGACTCCCATAACCTACTATAAAACTCCTCAAACGCCTTATTCACCCCTGCTGAGTCTCCAACCAGGTTCCCATCTCCATCCTTTACTTTCCCTATTTCCCTGGCTGCCTTCCTCTTTCTAAGATGCTGTGCAAGCATTCTGCTGGCCTTCTCTCCATACTCATAAATCATCCCCCTCATCTTTCTCAGCTGCTCCACTGCCCTCCCTGTGGCTAACAAGCCAAACTCCACCTGTAGCCTCCACCGTCCCCCCCCCCCCCCCCCCATCTGCTCCATGCACCCTTTTAGTTCCTTTGCCATTGCTGGCACCCTGCCCGTTTTTGAGCTTGACCGGTCTAAACCAGGGTCAATAACTGTGTTGAAGTCCCCTCCCATGACCAACTTATGCAAATCCAGGTCCGGCATCTTTCCCAGCGTCCTGTTTATAAACTCCACATCGTCCCAATTTGACGCATACATATTTACTAGTACCACCTGCCCCCCCTCCAATTTCCCACTGACAATAATGGAACGGCCTCCCACATCCGATACTATTCTTCCCGCCTCAAACACCACCCGCTTGTTGATCAGGATCGTGATCCCTCTAGTCTTCGAGTCCAGTCCCGAGTGAAAAGCCTGTCCGAACCAACCTTTCCTTAATCTAATCTGGTCAGCTACTCTAAGGTGCGTCTCCTGCAGCATTACCACGTCCGCCTTCAGTCCTCTCAAATGCGCGAACACGCGTGCCCTCTTGACCGGCCCATTTAGCCCTCGTACATTCCAGGTGATCAGCCTAGTTGGGGGGTTCATCACCATGCGCCCCCCCCCTTCGCCGATCAGCCATCACCTTTCTTGGGCCAGTCTCCAGCCCGCGCCTCTCAATTCTTCTTCTAATCGCGCCATCAAATGCTTTACCATCTCATCGATAAAGATAGTGGGTGGAGTTTTCCATTCTGGAGACTGAAGTGCACTGGTGACTGGAAAAGTTGGGGTAATTTCCACTGGCTGGCAGGAGAGATTTGGAGTATTGTGAGCAGTTTTGGGCCCCGTATCTAAGGAAGGATGCGTTGGCCTTGGAAAGGGTCCAGAGGAGATTCACAAGAAGAGCTTGTCGTATGAGGAACGGTTGAGGACTCTGGGTCAGTACTCGGAGTTTAGAAGGATGAGGGGGGATCTTATTGAAACTTACAGGATACTGCGAGGCCGGGATAGAGTGGACGTGGAGAGAATGTTTCCACTTGCAGGAAAAACTAGAAGCAGAGGACACAATCTCAAACTAAAGGGACGATCCTTTAAAACAGAGATGAGGAGGAATTTCTTAAGCCAGAGGGTGGTGAATCTCTGGAACTCTTTGCCGCAGAAGGCTGTGGAGGCCAAATCACTGAGTGTCTTTAAAACAGAGATAGATAGGCATTTGATCAATAAGGGGATCTGGGGTTATGGGGAGAAGACAGGAGAATGGGGATGAGAAAAATATCAGCCATGATTGAATGACGGAGCAGACTTGATGGGCTGAGAGGCCTAATTCTGCTCCTATATCTTATGGTCTTATGGATCAATCCACTTGATTTTCTACTTTTCAGCTAATTAATTATGTATCAACAAGGAGCTTGTTGAATCCCATGGTGGGGTGGGCAGGGGTTTGTCCTCACCATGACCTCAAGGCGTCGAAGGTCCTGACAATGTATTTAAATAGTGTCTGCACAGCAATTCACTGTGGGAGGAAACTGGATCATCCGGAGGAAACCCACACAGACACGGGGAGAACATGCAAACTCCACACAGTCACCCAAGGCTGGAATTGAACCCAGCTTCCTGGCACTGTGAGGCAGCAGTGCTAACCACTTTGCCACCATGTTGCTCTCTGAACAGTGCTGTGTTGGAAGCAGTATGGCACCTGTATTGGCATTTTATCATCCCTGTAGAGATGGGTTCAAAAGCCAAAAGGCTCATAAAAGGGAGATGGCAGGTATTGGAACAGGAGACCATCATCTTCCCATTGCCATAGGATATTCCCAGAAGTGGGAATGACTGGAGGCAGGTGGCCAATTATTTCAATTATCCTGCCAATTAACGACCACTTTATTAAATCCCCCCCCCCCACCTCCCCAATTAACGACTACTTTATTAAATCCCCCCCCCCCCTCCTCCTCCTCCACTATAAATGTACTGGAATTGGTACGGTTTCTGCCATATGGGGAACTATCAGATATTTCCAGGTAGCCTCCCAACACTTTCAATGTTGGCAGGGGTAGCATCCCTTTCTGGTTTCCCCTTGACCCACAATTTCACCTCTGATTCTGATTTCGCCGCAGAATCCCCCCAAATATTTGTCACATGAAAGTTTCCAAATTCCATTCCCCAAAACACGCTTTAAAATATTCTATCAATATAATAATAATATTTTCCCTTTGCGGTTTGCATTCTGAAATCCAGACCAGGGGCAGGATTCTCCGACCCCCGCGCCGGGTCGGAGAATCGCCGGGGGCTGGCATGAATCCCGCCTCCGCCGGTTGCCGAATTCTCCGGCACCGGATATTCGGCGGGGCGGGAATCGCGCCGTGCCGGTCGGCGGGCCCCCCCGGCAATTCTCCGGCCCGCAATGGGCCGAAGTCCAGCTGCTGGAATGCCTGTCCCGCCGGCGAGAATCAAACCACCTCTCTTACCGGCGGGACAAGGCGGCGCGGGCGGGCTCCGGGGTCCTGGGGGGAGGGGCGCGAGGCGATCTGGCCCCGGGGGGTGCCCCCACAGTGGCCTGGCCCGCGATCGGGGCCCACCGATTCCCACAGGGCGGGCCTGTGCCGTGGGGCACTCTTTTCCCTCCGCCTCGGCCACAGCCTTCACCATGGCCGACGCGTAGAAGATCCCCCCGCGCATGCGCGGGGATGACGTCAGCAGCCGTTGACGCTCCTGCGCATGCGCGGACTTACGCCGGCCGGCGAAGTCCTTTTGGCCCCAGCTGGCGTGGCGCCAAAAGCCTTTCCCGCCGGCCGGCGGCGCGCCAACCACTCCGGCGCCGGCCTAGCCCCTCAAGGTGAGGGCTTGGCCCCTAAAGGTGCGGAGTCCGCACCTTTGGGGCGGCCCGACATCGGAGTGGTTCCCGCCACTCCATCCCGCCGGGACCCCCTGCCCCGCCGGGTAGGGGAGAATCCCGGACCAGGTTTTCCAAATGACATTTATAAACAAAGCTTCCAGTCCACTTTTAACAGTGGATCCAGTTCAGGATTTTACACCAATCCCATTAGTATTTCTTTGTCTTGACTGCTGCACAAACTGTTGACAATTGCTTTAACTCTTGATTCCCAGACTGTAGTAAAATTGCATCACTTTTGATTCACTTCTGAAATCTGTTTTCCCACTTCAAATCTGGTTACTGCAATTGTCTGGATGACTCTTTATCAAAGCAAAATGTTAGCTTTGATAAAGAGTCTGTCAAACTTGAGACTTTGGGCAGGATTCTCCCTTCTGGGGACTAAGGTCCCACGCCTGTCGGAAAACGGGCGAGAACCACTCCTGACTTTTTCCTAGAAAGTCTGGGGTGATTCTCCATTTTCAAGGGGGCTAGCAGGGCCCCAGCATGCGTCCCGCAGCTCCAGCTGCCGACGGAGCCCTGCAGTTACGCCTGTGCGGCCGCGAATGCACACGGCGGCCGTCTTCATGCCGGACTCCGCGCAACATGGCGGAGCCCTACAGGGGCCCGGCGTGGAGGAACATAGCCCCCCCCGGAATGAGCGCACCCGCCGATCGGTAGCCCCCGATCGCGGGACTGGCCACCGTGGAGGCCCCACCCTGAGTCGGATGCTCCCCCCACCCCCCCACTAGGACGGCCCTCGCAGCCAGAACACCGAGGTCCCGCCGGGTGGGACCACATGTGAACCACGCCGGCGGAACTCGGCGGACACTCGGCCCGTCGAGTGCGGAAAATCGCTGCGGGGGCCGCTTTCAATGGCCCCCGACCGGCGCTGTTGAAATCCAGTTGTTCCTGGTTAGGCGGTGGTTGAACTGCACCCAGTCTCAAGCTTACCGCCAGCTGGAGAAGGTAATCACAGGTTGTCCTTTGGTTGAATCAAGTGACCATTAATATGAATGATGGCATCATGATCTGGCCCATGATGACATTTTGTACTTCACAGTGATGTGTGTTAGTTTGAAAATCCAGTGAAGACGCTGGCTAAGCTTGGTTTCAAATTGGGATAGTTTGAATTAAGACAACATAAAAAATGCTGTGCGTTTGATACATTAAAGATTTAATTAAGGCAACATAAATTATGTGCACTCAATGAATTCCTAATCTCCCAGGAGAACCACCCTGCTTGAAGTAAGTCTTATAAGTGTGTAAATGTGTGGATTTGTGACTAAACTGTTGATCAAGAACGTCAAGGGGACATTAATTGATCTTAAACTTCAATGGCAAAAAGAGAAATTAAAAATGGAAAACGCAACTGACCACTTTATTTTCAGTATAATATAACAACATATTCTAAAAACTCAGGCACAGCTAAATCTCTGCTAAGCATGGCTTTTATTTAGATCCTGGACCTTGTTAGAGATGTTATTCATTTCCTTCACCGCATCCTCTGGACTTGATATGGAGCTGGCGTATAGAGCATGCTGGTAGGTAAAGAAAACAGGGATTATAATCAAGGGAAACTATCACAGCATAAGTGACATAGGCAAGTGAGAGCAGCAGGAAGTCAAAGACACAGAAGATGATGACAAGCATTAACATTAGGATTTACATTCGAGCAATTGCATTTCACTGTTTTCAGTTTAACGTGTGAAAGCGCTGGGTTTGGAGTAGCCCCACTGGCCACGAACCGCGGGCATACTCCACACCAGACCAATCTCCCCTGCAGCAGCCCCACTGGCCACGAACCGCGGGCATACTCCACACCAGACCAATCTCCCCTGCAGCAGCCCCACTGGCCACGAACCGCGGGCATACTCCACACCAGACCAATCTCTCCTGCAGCAGCCCCACTGGCCACGAACCGCGGGCATACTCCACACCAGACCAATCTCCCCTGCAGCAGCCCCACTGGCCACGAACCGCGGGCATACTCCACACCAGACCAATATCCTCTGCAGCAGCCCCACTGGCCACGAACCGCGGGCATCCTCCACACCAGACCAATCTCCCCTGCAGCAGCCCCACTGGCCACGAACCGCGGGCATACTCAACACCAGACCAATCTCCCCTGCAGCAGCCCCACTGGCCACGAACCGCGGGCATACTCAACACCAGACCAATCTCCCCTGCAGCAGCCCCACTGGCCACGAACCGCGGGCATACTCAACACCAGACCAATCTCTCCTGCAGCAGCCCCACTGGCCAAGAACCGCAGGCATACTCAACACCAGACCAATCTCCCCTGCAGCAGCCCCACTGGCCATGAACCGCGGGCATACTCAACACCAGACCAATCTCCCCTGCAGCAGCCCCACTGGCCACGAACCGCGGGCATACTCAACACCTGACCAATCTCCCCTGCAGCAGCCCCACTGGCCAGGAACCGCGGGCATACTCAACACCAGACCAATCTCCCCTGCAGCAGCCCCACTGGCCACGAACCGCGGGCATACTCAACACCAGACCAATCTCCCCTGCAGCAGCCCCACTGGCCACGAACCGCGGGCATACTCAACACCAGACCAATCTCCCCTGCAGCAGCCCCACTGGCCACGAACCGCGGGCATACTCAACACCAGACCAATCTCCCCTGCAGCAGCCCCACTGGCCAAGAACCGCGGGCATACTCAACACCAGACCAATCTCCCCTGCAGCAGCCCCACTGGCCACGAACCGCGGGCATACTCAACACCAGACCAATCTCCCCTGCAGCAGCCCCACTGGCCACGAACCGCGGGCATACTCAACACCAGACCAATCTCCCCTGCAGCAGCCCCACTGGCCAAGAACCGCGGGCATACTCAACACCAGACCAATCTCCCCTGCAGCAGCCCCACTGGCCACGAACCGCGGGCATACTCAACACCTGACCAATCTCCCCTGCAGCAGCCCCACTGGCCAGGAACCGCGGGCATACTCAACACCAGACCAATCTCCCCTGCAGCAGCCCCACTGGCCACGAACCGCGGGCATACTCAACACCAGACCAATCTCCCCTGCAGCAGCCCCACTGGCCACGAACCGCGGGCATACTCAACACCAGACCAATCTCCCCTGCAGCAGCCCCACTGGCCACGAACCGCGGGCATACTCAACACCAGACCAATCTCCCCTGCAGCAGCCCCACTGGCCAAGAACCGCGGGCATACTCAACACCAGACCAATCTCCCCTGCAGCAGCCCCACTGGCCACGAACCGCGGGCATACTCAACACCAGACCAATTTCCCCTGCAGCAGCTCCACTGGCCACGAACCGCGGGCACACTCAACACCAGACCAATCTCCCCTGCAGCAGCCCCACTGGCCACGAACCGCGGGCATACTCAACACCAGACCAATCGCCCCTGCAGCAGCCCCACTGGCCACGAACCGCGGGCATACTCAACACCAGACCAATCTCCCCTGCAGCAGCCCCACTGGCCACGAACCGCGGGCATACTCAACACCAGACCAATCTCCCCTGCAGCAGCCCCACTGGCCACGAACTGCGGGCATACTCAACACCAGACCAATCTCCCCTGCAGCAGCCCCACTGGCCAAGAACCGCGGGCATACTCAACACCAGACCAATCTCTCCTGCAGCATCTTGATGTCCCAGCGAATGAACAGAGGCCAGGCCAGGGCTGGCCAGACAAAGCCAGCACCCAGCAGCCAGCCAGGATGACATGCAGTTGTCGATACTCGAGGCCCGGTCACCCAAGTGAGAGGTGAGCGGTCAGGAGGTGCAAGGGACAGGCAAGCACCGGGACTGTGCTTTTTGGGGAGCAGTGGCCAGAAGGGCAGCTCAACCTGAGCGAGAAGCCAGGGCTGAAAGTGAGAGGGCGAGGTGGCAACAGGACTGGCCAGAGCAGAGGCCAGGCAAGATAGCCAGCAGCAGCAGCCAGGCACTCAATGAGCCACCAGTGGCAAACCTGCAAGCTTCGGTCATCGAGGGGAACAGTTGCAGGGGCGACTCGACCCCAGGTCAGGACTGCGATGGGCAAAGAGGCCTGCTCTTTCTGAAAATTAACATTTGTTGAAATCAAGACTCTGGGAGTCAAAAGCGCAGAAAGTTGATGGCAAGGCCAGAGGATGAAGCTAAGCAAAATAACGGTATAGATAACATGGAAATTTTGAGAAAAGAGTTTGAGGTTCGAGGCAGAAAGTAGTTTAGAAGTCTTCATGAGTCCCATTTTCTGTGGGTGAAGCGAAATGGCATGACGGAAAAGAGAAATTGACCATTTTTTCAGAAACCTCTCAGGCAATCTACTGTTATGTTTTCAAATTATTTCCTGGCTCTAGTAAAGAAAAGCTATCATTTGTCAATAGGTACTCTCACTGGAGAAATGTTGTAAGAGGTATTGCTGATCATGAAACTTCCAAGGGTCGCATTAAAGCGTTCGTTCAAAGATGTAAATTATCTGGAAGAACTGATTCTGGGTTATTGGCTCATTCTGAAAATGAGTGTTCTCCCTGGAGGAAAGTGCTTAGATGTGTTGTTGCTACAGCCAATCTGATGTCTTCTTTGGGACCTCTAAGAGGACATCATGAGTCATCAGTGTCAAGTTGAAGAGGTCATTTTTTTAAGCCTACCTTGAATATCTCAGTGAATGTGACGAACTTCTCACTGAGTATTTGAAAAGTTATTAACATTGTTATCAACTTTAAAAAAATATATATATTTATTAAAGTTTTTTAACACAATTTTTCTCCCTTACAAACAATAACCCCCCCCCGCCCACCCTCGTAACAAAAAAAACGAGAAATTGCGCAGAGCAAGATATATACATGGCAAAATGATATATTTACACAGCTTTGTACACTGGCCCTCACCCGTACGTGCCAGTTTCCCCAACCCTTCATGTTATCTCTTGCTCATCCACCCTCCCAGGCAGTCCCCCCTTCCCCCCCCCTCCCAGGACGTCCCCTCCCAGGACGTCCCCTTGTAGAGGGTGCCATCTCCGCTACTCCACTACTGGGCCGATATCTGGGGTTTGGATGTCTGTGTGTGTCTCTCTCCAGCTGGCACTGAAACTTCAGAGGCCAGGGGATGTCGCACTGGGACACTTCCACTGAAGAGAGCACTGATTCAAGCCTGCCGTTTATTCCTAACCGACAGCCTGAGACTTATATCACACAGATCTCCAGACCCCTACCAATACCCAGGTGATTCTCTCTCTTGCCGGTGGTACAACCCCCACCCGGTTCCTACTCCACTAGAGTAGCTTTCCCAAGAGAGAGAATAGGACACTGCTGTTTATTTCCTAACCAGCAGTCTGTCCTGAGTGAATCGCTCAAGATGACCCTCGATTCTTGAACCCGGAATTAAGGTGAGGAGTATTTTTAACAATGACTTGGTCAGAGATCGCTGGTGAAGGATTGAAGAATTTAAACGACTCCAATTAGCATCAAATCAAGGTTTATTGTAAAACCCAGGTCAAAATCATCAACAGAAGAAACACAATAAAATCTTATGCTCTAATACAACTAAGTCTATTCAAAAGGTAATATAGCGGACACAACGAAAATTCTTACGGTTACACAGGTTTTAGCAAAAACACAAGGCACAAAACAAGTTCCCTTCCCCAAAGCCTCAACCACTATTAAAATCAAGGGAGCTTCGCAAGCTGCTGCGGGTTACTTACGGTCACAGGCTGCAGAGGTCAAGTCAGGGGTGCAGAGGTCGAGCCAGGAACGAAGAGACCCCCAATTGAAAACACAGCCCCATTGTCCTGCTTGCATGCAAGCCTCCTGTGTATTCCCGTGCCCCTTTGTCTGTGTCTTGATGTTATCTTGTTGTCTGGCTCCTTCTTCCTTGTAGCTCCTAGGGGGGTGTTTGTAAATATTTATGTGCTTATGTCCCCACTCAGCTCAGCGGGCCAAGCCTGCTGGGAAAACTGGTTCTGTTCCCTTGGCTGGAAAGTCAGTTTACAGTCTCTGAGTTTCTCCAAAAGGGCCGAATTGCCCGAAAACCTTACAGATGCCCCTTCGATACGTCCCTACCTGCTTGGACCGTATCGACACAGGTGAAGGGCAATTATTTCCTTTTGTGTGGACCGTAGGTCCCCCCCCCAACAACATGCGAAACTACAAGTCCCAAGACAGTTCCCTTAATCTAGGCTACCCCTGATTTCAATGAAAGGGAAAGACAAGACCATACTTAATTCAAGCAGACAGTAACATATACACATTGCACCGGAACCCCAAACGTAAGGGTCCCTGTACATATATCCCACTCAAGTACACATTTCACCGGAACCCCAAACGTAAGGGTCCCTGTACATATATCCCAGTCAAGTAACTGGGACCCGCGAATCCATACAACTATTTACAATTGCATCTGTTTATTTCATCAAGGATCCTCCTTTCTTGGCTGCACTTCGCTTCTTCCCGTTGAGGGCTCTTCATTTATCCTCCATCGTCGATACCTGCAGCTGAAAGGTTTAGTCCAACTGAGGCGGCAGCATAATGTACCCCCTGTACAACATTTCCTTTGTGGGGGCAAACACTAAACCATTCTCAGGCTCCCCCCTGGTGGTGATCGGACAGTTGTGAGGGTCGATCGGTTGGGCTGTGGGCAGGGGTCGCTTTACCTGAACCAGCAGTTCGGTAGCTTCTACAGTCATCCCTTCCCTGGGCGTTACACATCCCTCCCCACTGCGGTCAATTTATCCCGTTCCCTGGGTTCTGCCACCACCTTACAAAAGTGATTAATGCCCCTTGTGGACATGCCTTGGTAGATCCCCATGAACACAAATAAATGCCCTGGTCAGAAGCCCACCCCTTATCCCCGCAAACGGTGATCCTACCCGGTGACCCCGTGATGGTCCGTTAGGTGTTGTCCAGTCCGTTCCCAGTCCGAGGACCGATCCCTCATGTCCAGCCTCAGCTTCCTGGGCCACCACCGTCTCCCCAAAGGAACGTCCCCCTCACAGGTTGAACATACCCGCCTGCCCTCAGTCACCCTAACCCGGTCAGTCGAAGGACTCTTCTGTCTCGCCTCTGCGGAGTTCTCCCGGTCCCACCATCGCCAAGATCAGCAAACTCCACATCGTCGGGTGCCCCATCTGTAAAACCAAAACACATTCTTGCCTCTACAGCCCTACCTACCTTGAAGTGCATGGGTGCTATCCGGTGGCGGCAGCAGCTCCTGCTTTGAAGTTGCCGCAGCCTGTCTGGGGTTCTGTGTTTACAGCCCGGCTCCCCAGGGTCCTAGTGCCTGCCGCTATCCGGTGGCAGCAGCAGCTCCTGCTTTGAAGTTGCCGCAGCCTGTCTGGGATTCTGTGTTTACAGCCCGGCTGCACCAGGGTCCTAGTGCCTGGTGCTTCATCATTTTACCCTTGCACCAGGCGCTTCTGTGTCCCCACGATCCCAAATACCTCACACACAACTACACACTAATTAGAACTAACAGGGGGGGAATGCTATATACAATGCCACCCGTCTCCGGGTGGCCAAATTAAAACTGTGCCCCGCTAAACTGGGGCAGTCCGCCTGTTTGGTCGAATGGCTCGGGCCAGACCGTCCCCTCCCGGGGGTTCGGGCTGCCCCTTGCCTCTCCTTTCCCATCAGGGTTCGGTGATCCCTCATCGCTCCCTTCCACTCGGGCCCCCTTACTGCGGGACCGGGTGACAGGGAGGTGTGATGGGGACCATCTTACCGGGGGCTTGGAGACCCGATTGCTCCCTCGTCCCCCGACTGGTTCCCAAGCCCAAGGTGATACCTCCACTTCCTCCGCCTCCTTAGCCTCTATACTAAGGCAGGCTACCTGACCCACAGGTAGAGGCTTGGGAATCGTTACTGTCCCTGGGCTGGGTGCTTGCAGCACTGTCGGTCTCTTTGGGACTGCCCCTTCGGGACAGCACCTTGTCACCGGTTGTGTGACCGTGGAGTCAGGGACCTCCCCCACCGTCGTTAATTCTACGGGGGGTTTCTCCACTACCACCCCCCGTCTTCCCCCCACCTTGCTCTTTTTTGTCCTTATGGGGTGGAACAATTTAAATTGACTGATGTGGCGTTCGCATGGGTCCCACCTTAAGGGATTTAAACTGCAAATAGCCCCTGAGGCAGCCTCCAGAATGGGACCCTGTACCTGGACCGGACCAGGGTCTGGGGCTAGAACTACCCCTGCGCTCCCTTTTTCCTGAGGCTGCTCCCTGGGTAGTCATACGGGTTCTTGTGGTGTGGGTGCGGGCAGGCCCTGGCCCGTTGCCATTGCCACCTGTCCCGACCCAGCTGCTAGGCTCTGCAAAAAGGCTAAAAGTTTCTTTACCTCGAAGGTTTCCGGGGCAGCTGCTCCTGCCGCCGGGGTCTGACTCTCTACTGCGGGAGCCCTCTCCTGCTTGCTAGGGTTTTTACATTCCCTCTTGAAATGCCCGGCCTTCCCACACCCGTAGCATACCGGTTTCTCGTTGGAGGTTCGGGTGCCCTCATGCTTCCACTCTCTCTTAGGGGCTGCTGGCGCGATTTCATGCACCCTACCCTTAAGGGGCTTGTCCTCACCCCTCTCCCCATTACGATATGCGAGGGTAAGTTTCCTAAGGACCTCTTCCTCATTAAGGTCCGGACTCTGCGGGTCGAACCAGTGTTCGGCTTTTGCCCTAACGTTAGGGAGACAGTTGGCAACTAGGGTCTTCAGCCAGTGGGCGGTTCTTTCCCCTAAATTCCGTCTATCCGCTTGAACCCCGCACGCCTCCACATAGACAGTCCACAGTCTGTCTGCGAACATGGTGGGAGATTCCCCTGGTTGCTGCTTGGTTTCCCCCACCCTCATGAAAGGGCTCCCCAGATTCAAGCCCATTGCCTCCAGAACAGCAGTCTGTGCTGCCGCCCAGGTGTCAGGTCTTCCCCCATTCCCAGAGGTCACTGTCCTGCATAGCTGGGCATCTAGGGTTATCAGGAGCATCTTTATTTGCTCCCCTTCGTCGCAGTCATTGATGTTGGCAGCCTGTTCCACCTCCATAAAATGCAGCGACGGATCCCCCTTTGGAGTTAGTCTGGGAACGTGGGCCACCATCCCCCTGAGCGCGGATGCCCCATGAGGAACGATAATGTCGCCCTCAACCGGTCCCCTGTTTGCCATCCCCGCCGGGGGACCATACCTTCTTTGCCTGACAGGGCACATCTGCCCTACCTGGGGTTCCTGCTCCTCCTCCCCACTGTCCAGCTCTCCTGCCTCGTTGGGTAGCCCCCCTGTCCCCGGGCTAGCTACCCATATAGGAGACGCCGCTATCTGGGGATACACTGCCGACCCCCCTTGGACTTGCCCCTGAACGTGCAGCCCGATCCCCCCCTGCCGACCCGGACACGATCCCGGTGCCTCAGGAGGCGGTCTATTCCCCTTGGCCTTTGGGGAATCATCCGCTGCGAGGAGCACCTTGCCCCTTGGGACCCCCCCTGGACCTACCAGGTGTATCTGTCCCCTGAACTTGGACAAGGTCTCCTCCAACTCCGTTATTCGTGCCTGGCACGGCCCATGGGCACAGTCCCCTACTTCCTCGCGAGCCACCCGGTACGCTGCCTGGATGTCCCGGAACTTCCCCTCCAGCTTCCTACACTGCTCTGTACTCCGAGCATATAGTTCCTGGAGCCTCCGTTCCTTTTCTTTACCCTCCACTATCTGGCAGTGGAGATAGTCCTTCTCACACCGGTTAGACTCGCTTTCCTGTTTCATTTCTGTCATTTCTTCCCGCAGTCGTTCCGCTGCGCTAGCGCTGTCCCCTGCGCTGGCCCTCACTTCTCTCAACTCCTGCTCTAACTCTTCGACCCTATCCTCTGTCTTGACTACCTGCTCGGACAGGCAAACCAGCCAAACTGCCTTCTCCAAGTGCCTTTTGTGCGCCTTGCTTTCTGTCCATGCAGCAGCTGCCATTACCGGTTGCTCCGCATTGATTAATTCTGAGACCCAAGGTTTGGTGAGGTTGACCTTTCGCCACAAATACGAGGATATTCTCTCCTCCATTTTGCTTCGTTCCCTCACCCCCTCTGCCAAGTCACATACTCCAAACCACCGGGGTCCTGTCGCGGTCGCCATTGTAGAGGGTGCCATCTCCGCTACTCCACTACTGGGCCGATATCTGGGGTTTGGATGTCTGTGTGTGTCTCTCTCCAGCTGGCACTGAAACTTCAGAGGCCAGGGGATGTCGCACTGGGACACTTCCACTGAAGAGAGCACTGATTCAAGCCTGCCGTTTATTCCTAACCGACAGCCTGAGACTTATATCACACAGATCTCCAGACCCCTACCAATACCCAGGTGATTCTCTCTCTTGCCGGTGGTACAACCCCCACCCGGTTCCTACTCCACTAGAGTAGCTTTCCCAAGAGAGAGAATAGGACACTGCTGTTTATTTCCTAACCAGCAGTCTGTCCTGAGTGAATCGCTCAAGATGACCCTCGATTCTTGAACCCGGAATTAAGGTGAGGAGTATTTTTAACAATGACTTGGTCAGAGATCGCTGGTGAAGGATTGAAGAATTTAAACGACTCCAATTAGCATCAAATCAAGGTTTATTGTAAAACCCAGGTCAAAATCATCAACAGAAGAAACACAATAAAATCTTATGCTCTAATACAACTAAGTCTATTCAAAAGGTAATATAGCGGACACAACGAAAATTCTTACGGTTACACAGGTTTTAGCAAAATCACAAGGCACAAAACAAGTTCCCTTCCCCAAAGCCTCAACCACTATTAAAATCAAGGGAGCTTCGCAAGCTGCTGCGGGTTACTTACGGTCACAGGCTGCAGAGGTCAAGTCAGGGGTGCAGAGGTCGAGCCAGGAACGAAGAGACCCCCAATTGAAAACACAGCCCCTTTTATATTGCTTTACCTGGCTTTGTTCTGTGATCGGCCAGCCCCTTTTGCATTGAAAAGGTAAGTTTTAAAGTTCCCGCTGGTCCCGCCCCCTTTGAGCCGGTCAGAGCTGTCGAGATGGGAGTACCTCCCCTAGGTCCGCCTCCAGTCTGTTTTTTGAGATAACGAGGTTGAGCTCCCTTGAAGATTTTCAAAGACTTCCATCTGCTCCGGAGATGCTGCTATGTTGATGGGGTGTTGATTGGATTCTGCTCTGGTGGAGGCCAGGTCATTTACATTTGCATGGGGCTATGACCATCCCATTGTCCTGCTTGCATGCAAGCCTCCTGTGTATTCCCGTGCCCCTTTGTCTGTGTCTTGATGTTATCTTGTTGTCTGGCTCCTTCTTCCTTGTAGCTCCTAGGGGGGTGTTTGTAAATATTTATGTGCTTATGTCCCCACTCAGCTCAGCGGGCCAAGCCTGCTGGGAAAACTGGTTCTGTTCCCTTGGCTGGAAAGTCAGTTTACAGTCTCTGAGTTTCTCCAAAAAGGGCCGAATTGCCCGAAAACCTTACACCCTCCACCCCCCCACCCCAAGGTTGCTGCTGCTGCTGACCGACCTTCCTCTAACGCTCCGCGAGATAGTCTAGGAACGGTTGCCACCGCCTGTAGAACCCCTGCGCAGACCCTCTCAAGGTGAACTTAATCCTCTCCAACTTTATGAACCCAGCCATATCATTTATCCAGGCCTCCAGGCTGGGGGGCTTCGCCTCCTTCCACATTAGCAAGATCCTTCGCCGGGCTACTAGGGACGCAAAGGCCAGAATGCCGGCCTCTTTCGCCTCCTGCACTCCCGGTTCATCCACTACTCCAAATATTGCTAGCCCCCAGCTTGGCTTGACCCGGACTTTCACCACCTGAGATATTGCTCCCGCCACTCCTCTCCAGAACCCCTCCAGTGCCGGGCATGACCAAAACATATGGACATGGTTCGCCGGGCTCCCTGAGCACCTTCCACATCTGTCCTCTACCCCAAAGAACCTACTCAACCTCGCCCCCGTCAAGTGCGCTCTGTGGACCACCTTAAATTGTATCAGGCTAAGCCTGGCACACGAGGAGGAGGAATTAACCCTACCTAGGGCATCAGCCCACAGACCTTCCTCGATCTCCTCCCCCAGCTCCTCCTCCCATTTACCCTTCAATTCTTCTACCAGCGCTTCCCCCTCTTCTTTCAACTCCTGGTGTATTTCCGACACCTTGCCCTCCCCGACCCATACACCCGAGATCACCCTATCTTGAACTTCTTGTGCCGGGAGCAACGGGAATTCCCTCACCTGTCACCTCACAAAAGCCCTCACCTGCATATATCTAAAGGCATGTCCCGGGGGTAATTCGAACTTCTCCTCCAGTGCCCCTAGGCTCGCAAACGTCCCATCGATGAACAGGTCCCCCATTCTTCCAATCCCCGCCCGATACCAGCTCTGGAACCCCCCGTCCATCTTCCCCGGGACAAACCGGTGGTTACCCCTGATCGGGGACCACACCGATGCTCCCATTGCACCCCGGTGCCATCTCCACTGGCCCCAGATCCTTAGCGTTGCCGCCACCACCGGGCTTGTGGTATACTTTGTCGGCGAGAGTGGCAGTGGTGCCGTCACCAACGCCCCCAGGCTCGTTCCTTTACAGGACGCTATCTCCATCCTCTTCCATGCCGCCCCCCTCTCCCTCCATAACCCACTTGCGGATCATCGCCACATTTGCTGCCCGGTAGTAGCTCCCCAGGTTTGGCAGCGCCAACCCTCCTCGGTCCCTACTGCGTTCCAGGAACCCTCTCCTTACTCTCGGGGTCTTATTCGCCCACACAAACCCCATAATACTCCTGCCTACTCTCTTAAAAATGGCCTTAGTGATCACGATGGGAAGGCACTGAAACACAAACAGAAACCTCGGAAGGACCACCATTTTGACCGACTGCACTCTACCCGCCAGTGAGAGCGGTAACATGTCCCATCTTTTGAAATCCTCCTTCATTTGCTCCACCAACCTCGTCAGATTCAGTTAATGTAGGGTCCCCCAACTCCTGGCTATCTGGATCCCCAGATACCGAAAGCTCCCCTCCGCCCTCCTCAGCGGTAGGTCCCCTATCCCTCTTTCTTGGTCCCCTGCCTGTAATACAAAGAGCTCACTCTTCCCTGCATTGAGCTTATAGCCCGAAAACTCCCCAAACTCCCTTAGAGTCTGCATGACCTCCACCATCCCCTCCATTGGATCCACCACGTACAGCAACAGGTCATCCGCATATAGCGACACCCGATGCTCTTCTCCCCCTCGGACCACCCCCCTCCATTTATTAGACTCCCTCAATGACATAACTAATGGTTCGATCGCCAATGCGAACAACAGGGGGGACAGGGGGCACCCCTGCCTCGTCCCTCGGTACAGTCGTAAGTACTCCGACCTCCGCCGGTTCGTCACTACACTCGCCATCGGGGCTCTGTAAAGGAGCTTAACCCAATTGATGAACCCTACCCCGAACCCAAACCTACGCAGCACCTCCCAGAGGTACTCCCACTCTACTCGGTCAAAGACCTTCTCCGCGTCCATAGCTGCCACTATCTCCGCCTCTCCCTCCTCCGATGGCATCATTATCACGTTTAAGATCCGCCGCACATTGGTGTTTAGTTGCCTGCCCTTTACAAATCCTGTCTGGTCCTCGTGGATACCACCGGGACACAGTCCTCGATCCTTGTGGCCAGCACTTTTGCCAGCAACTTTGCATCCACATTGAGTAGCGAGATCGGCCTGTACGATTCACATTGCAGTGGGTCCTTGACCCGCTTTAGGATCAAAGAAATTGTCGCTTCCGACATTGTCCGGGGCAGGGTCCCCTCCTCTCTTGCCTCATTAAAGGTCCTCACCAGTAGCGGGGCCAACAGGTCTGCGTACTTCCTGTAGAACTCCACCGGGAATCCGTCCGGTCCCGGGGCCTTCCCGGCCTGCATGCTCCCCAAACCCTTGCTCAGCTCCTCCAACCCAATTGGTGCCCCCAAACCAGCCACCTCTTGCTCCTCCACCCTCGGGAATCTCAGCTGATCTAGGAATCGTCTCATCCCCTCTTCCCCCGCTGGGGGCTGGGTTCTGTACAGCTCTTCATAAAAGGCCTTGAATACCTCGTTTATTTTCGTTGCACTCCGAACCGTGGCTCCCCTTCCATCTTTGACTCCCCCTATTTCCCTCGCTGCCATCCTCTTACGGAGCTGGTGTGCCAGCATCCGACTAGCCTTTTCCCCGTACTCGTAGGTCGCCCCCTGCGCTTTCCTCCACTGTGCCTCCGCCTTCCCTGTGGTCAACAGGTCAAACTCCGTCTGGAGCCGTCGTCTTTCCCCAAGTAATCTTTCCTCCGGAGCCTCTGCGTATCTCCTGTCCACTCTCAAAATCTCCCCCACTAACCTCTCCCTTTCCATACCCTCTGTCTTCTCCCTATGAGCCTAATGGAAATTAGCTCTCCCCTGATCACCGCCTTCAACGCCTCCCATACCACCCCCACCCGCACCTCCCCGTTGTCGTTGGCCTCCAAGTACCTTTCGATACACCCCCTCACCTTCCCACACACCACCTCGTCCGCCAGCAGTCCCACATCCAGCCGCCACAACGGGCGTTGGTCCCTCTCCGGTCCCTCTCCTCTCCCAGCTCCAGTTCCACCCAGTGCGGGGCATGGTCCGAAACGGCTATAGCCGAATACTCCGTTCCCTCCACCCTCGGGATGAGTGCACTACCCAGAACAAAGAAATCTATCCGGGAGTAGGCTTTGTGTACATGGGAGAAGAAAGAAAATTCCCTGGCCTGCGGCCTTGCAAACCGCCATGGGTCCACTCCCCCCATCTGATCCATAAACCCCCTAAGTACCTTGGCCGCCGCCGGCCTCTTTCCAGTCCTTGATTTGGAGCGGTCCAGTGCTGGATCCAACACTGTATTGAAGTCCCCTCCCATTATCAGGCCTCCTATCTCCAGGTCTTGAATGCGCCCCAACATGCGCTTCATGAATCCTGCATCATCCCAGTTCGGGGCATACACGTTTACCAACACCACCCACGTCCCTTGCAGCCTACCGCTCACCATTACATATCGCCCTCCATTGTCCGCTACAATAGTCTTGGCCTCAAATGACACTCGCTTTCCCACCAATATTGCCACCCCTCTATTCTTCGCGTCCAGTCCTGAGTGGAATACCTGTCCTACCCATCCCTTTCTTCACCTGACCTGGTCCGCCACCTTCAGATGTGTCTCTTGGAGCATGGCCACGTCCGCCTTCAGTCCCTTTAAGTGCGCGAACACTTGAGCCCTCTTCACCGGCCCATTCAGGCCCCTCACATTCCACGTTATCAACCGGATTGGAGGGGCTCTCACCCCCCCCATGCCCCGCCGACTAGCCATCTCCTTTTCTGGGCCAGTCCCGTGTCCACGCCTCCCTCACCCTCCAGTCCCCCAGAGGGGGGACTCCCGTCCCGACCAACTCTTCTGTGTCCCATTCCCTTTCGGCCAGTGCAGCAGCAACCCTTTCCCCCCCCCCCCCCCCCCTCCCCTCCCCCCCGCTAGACCCCTGTCTAGCTTTTTTGCTCCCACCATGTCACTCCCGTAAGTCAGCTGACTCCTGCTGACCCCGGCTTCCCCCGCCGTCCCATTGACCTCCCCGCGTGGGAGTCTCCCAATCCATATGTATTCCTTCGTTCCCCTTCCCGCCTTTCTTCCCGCGCGCGGGAAAAAACCCCGCGCTTTCCAAAGCCCGCTCCGCCCCCTCTGGCGCAGCTCCTGTCTCTCTCCCCCATCCCATGTAACATTTCCTGCGCGTGATTGACCCCCTATATACAACAACCATCACACATCAAACCCCAAAACATCCCCCCCACCCTCACAAACCCTCAGTTAGAGTCCAACTTTTCGGCTTGTACAAAGGTCCATGCCTCTTCAGGCGTTTCAAAGTAATAGTGTTGGCCCTTGTATGTGACCCACAGTCGCGCTGGCTGCAGCATTCCGAATTTCACTTCTTTCCGGTACAACGCCGATTTGGCCCGGTTGAAACCCGCTCTCCGCTTTGCAACCTCCGTGCTCCAGTCCGGGTATATTCGGATCTCTGCATTGTCCCACTTACTGCTCCCCTCCTTCTTGGCCCATCTCAGGACCCACTCTCTGTCCGTGAACCGGTGGAACCTCACCACCATCGCCCTTGGCGGCTCATTTGCCTGGGGCTTCTTCGCCAGCACCCGATGTGCCCCGTCCAACTCCAGCGGCCACAAAGGGGCCTTCGTGCCCATCATCGCCTCGAGCATCGTGCTCGCGTATGCCCCGGCATCAGCCCCCTCCACTCCCTCAGGGAGACCCAGGATTCGCAGATTCTTTCTCCTCGACCTGTTCTCCAGGTCTTCGAGTCTTCCTGCCCACCTCTTGTGTAGCGCCTCGTTCTGCTCCACTCTCACCGCCAGGCCCATGAGCTTGTCCTCGTTCTGACTGACTCTTTTCTGTACCTCCTGGATCTTAACTTCGTGGGCCTTCTGGGTGATCCCAAGTCCTTCAATTGCCGAAAGCATAGGCGCCAACATCTCTTTGCGCATCTCCTCGCACTGCTCCTCGAAGCAGCGCTTGATGAACTCCTGCAGCTCCCCTTTGTCCCTGGTCGCCGCCATTTTGTTTTCTTTCCCTCGCTTCTCCCGTTGCTCCAGTGCCGCTCCTTTGGCCGTTACACTTCTGGTCCGTTTCATAGAAGTTGGCAGTGTTTGCTTCACCAGTCTGCCCCAAAAAGTCTTTGGAAACTCCTGAAAAAGGTCTGAGAGTCGGCTCCAGACGGGAGCTGCCAAATGCGCGACCTACTCTTCCATGGCCGCCACCAGAAGCCTCGTCCCTGCTTCTTCAATGGCCCTGATAGACCTTTTCACAGTTGTTCCCTCTGCTGCTAGAATTCACCTTTGATAGAGTCAAGCCAGATTGCAGCTTTAAGCTTGCCCTTCCCCCGCCTGCATGCTTGAAGAGGCCTTTGTCTATTCCTGCAGCACAAGCCAAATCTTTCACTGTTTCTGCCGGGTCTGGTAGCCAAAAGACACAACACTCCTGGGGGACACTGTCAGGGAAATGCTGCAGCCTTCTTCCCACACCGGGAAATGTCAAACAAATGCCATGGGGGCCCTGTAAAAGAGCCCAAAAGTCCGTTCCAAGCGGGAGCTGCCGAATATGCGATCTAGCTCTGCATAGCCGCACCCGGAAGTCCGTTATCAACTTTTTAATGCACAGAAACTACGATGACCATCACTATAATGGCAGAGCGGCTCAGAAACCAATTCACGAATGAAGTCAATGTTTCGGTGAGTCTAGCCGGGGTGAAAAGTTGGGGGAAGGAACCTAGGTTGGGGGAAGATTTTACAAGAGGAAGTGGAGGGGAGGAGTCTGGGAGGGGGGGGGTGTCTACAATTCATGGGTGTCATTCACGGTACTCTTTCGGGGATTGGATGGCATTGAATATTGGGGGGGGGGGGTTGGGGGGTGGACTGTATATGTCAGTGGTGACCATATGCGATTGTTGATTTCTTTTTTCCACCTTGGGAGGGTTTGTTTTATTTGATGCTTATATTGTCAGGTGGGTCGTTGTTTGGGGGGTGGTGGGAGGATGGGATTGTTGTTGTTGATAAGAGGATTGACATTGTATTCATTACCGTTTACTGTTTGTTGGTGGGGTGTAAATTCTGAAGAAAATGTGAAAATGGAGAATAAAAATATTTATTAAAAAATAAATGAAACGAGAGCCAATGAAATCACTTTAAAAGGTTGTTGAGACTGTCAAAGAGGCACTGCAGTAAGAGAATTCTACGGTTAGGACATAGACATAAATATTTTTGAAGATAAAGTGAATCAATTCATTCATTTCATCAATAGCGATGAGCTCTGTGCTTCAGGATCACCAGCTGATTTGTACAGACCTGTATGTGATGATTTGCAGGCAACTTTTCCAAATGTGGAAACCATTCTGAAAATATCTTTTGTAAAGGCCACGAAGAATCCAGCACGAGTTTTAAGGATACAAAATAACAACATTTATTTACTATAACATATATACATAACAGTAGCAGTAACTTCCCTTGCTACATACTCCTTCCTCCTGGTTCCTGAACTGGCCAGCTTATTTATACTAGGAGTTTCTCCGCCCCCCTCATTGGGGAAGCTCATACTCCCACAGGATTGTGGGATAGTCATTAGTCCCCAGCCAATGGTAAGTAGGCAGGTTATAACATCCCTCCCCCCCAAAGTCCAAGGAATCCACCGAAGACCCTGGCAAAGGAAGGCGTCGGACTCGTTTGGCCACAGGCCGGACGCCATTTGCACGCGGCGCTGGATCAGGCGGCGTGTAACGAGACGGAGACCGGTACTTCCGTGATGAACGGCGCGGTTGTACATCCACGGCCCGTGGACCCGAGGATTCCCCCTCTGATGCATCCTGTGTCTCCATCTCGGAGTCAGAGTCTGCTGCCTCCGTCATGTCAGCGTCTCTATCTCCATTCGGTCCCGTAACGACCTGCGCAGGCTTCGAGTGAGGCATCAGTGGAAGATTGTGAGGACTACCTTCCCTTGTCTCTGGTCTCTGCGGCTGTTGAAATGAGCTCCGGGGGCAGGGACTCTTTTGAGGGGATGATCTTCTGGACCGAACGTGGTCTACATGTTTTCGCTGGAGACGACCCTGGGCTTGCACTTGGTAAGATATAGGGCCCGTTTGGCAAAAGATTACACCAGGAACCCATTGGGCACCACCAGCAAAATTCCGAACGAATACTGGGTCACCGGGCGCAAACTGCCGAATCGGACGATGCCGAGAAAATCCCTGTCCCTGTTGTTCTTGTGTGCGGCGTACTTTTGCGCCAATGTCCGGGAAAACCATACTAAAGGCGGGTGCGAAGTCTCCGGCCCATTCGGAGTTCTGCGGGAGCTACCTCAGTCACTGCATGTGGGGTGGTCCTGTACGTAAACAAAAAGCGAGCCAGTCTCGCGTCCATTGATCCGGAAGACTGCTTCTTTAGGCCTCTTTTGAATGTCTGCACTGCGCGCTCTGCCAACCCATTTGAAGCCGGGTGGTAAGGGGCAGTGCGGATATGGCGGATGCCGTTCATCTTTGTGAACCTAGCAAACTCCTCACTCGTGAATGGAGTGCCATTATCCGTGACCAGCACCTCGGGGAGGCCATGCGTTCTAAAAGATAAACGCATCTTTTCAATTGTTGCGCAGGACGTTGTCCCCTGCATCTTATGCACCTCTAGCCATTTGGACTGGGCGTCAATTAGTAGAAGGAACATTGATCCTTGAAAAAGGCCTGCAATCTGCATGCAAGCATGCCCAAGGCCGCCCTGGCCATTCCCAGTGATGTAGGGGCGCGGCCGGTGGAAGCTTCTGATGCTCCTGGCAAATGGAGCAGTTTTGGGCCACCTTCTCAATGTCGGTGTCGAGGCCTGGCCACCAGACATAACTCCGGGTCAACATTTTCATTTTGGTCACGCCTGGATGCCCATTGTGCAAGTCTGATAGTATCAGCTCCTGGCCTTTTTCCGGGACAATCACACGGGTCCCCCACAAGAGGATGCCGTCTTCCACGCTGAATTCTGACAGCTTGGAGGAAAATGCCCGCAACTCGCCTGGGAGCTGTCTATGCTGCCCACCATACAGGACTATGTGCCGAACCTTTGACAGGACTGGCTCCGTCTGGGTCCACTCACGGATCTGTGATGCCGTGACAGGCAAGGTGTCCATAAAATTTAGGGTTGCAACCACCTCACCGGTCGTGGGGGTCGACATGGGGCCGGTCGATAAAGGCAATCGGCTCAGTGCGTTGGCATTTGCTATCTGCGTACCTGGTTTGTGCTCCAGAGAATACTCGTATGCAGCAACAACAAAGCCCAGCGCTGGATCCGTGCAGAAGCAATGGGCGGTATTGGCTTATCCTCTCTGAAAAGTCCCAGCAGGGGCTTATGATCAGTCACGATAGTGAAATGGCGGCCGTACACGTACTGGTGGAAGCGTTTCACCGCAAAAACCACTGCCAGGCCCTCCTTCTCGATCTGCGCGTACTTTTTCTCCGCTGCAGTCAATGTGCGGGAGGCGAAAGCTATCGGTCGCTCAGCCCCGTTCTCCATCTTGTGGGACAGGACGGCCCCAATACCATACGGGGATGCATCACATGTGACGAGCAAAGGCTTTCCAGGATCATAGTGGGTTAGTAACCCAGACGACGAGAATTGTTGCTTTACCCGCCGGAAAGCGGTTTCTTGCGGCTGACCCCAAACCCAGGTGTGATTTTTCTTTAGCAGAAGGTGCAAAGGGGCCAGCGTAGTTGCCAGATTGGGGAGGAACTTCCCCTAATAGTTTACGAGACCGAGAAAAGAACGAAGATGCGAAGTGTCAGTCGGGGTGGGGGCATGTTGAATTGCACGCACCTTCTCTGCGACGGGGTGCAGACCTTCGCGGTCCACCCGATAACCTAGGTAGACTACTTCCTTTGCCTGAAATACGCACTTTGTGCGACGTAAACGGACTCCAGCCTCCGAAAGGCGTCTAAGGACAGCCTCCAGATTTTCCAAATGTTCTTGCTCCGACGTCCCTGTAATCAAAACGTCATCTACGTAGACAGCCACACGTGGTAAACCTCTCAAAATGCCCTCCATAACACGTTGAAAAATTGCGCAGGCAGAGGATACTCCAAAGGGCAACCGTGTATATTCATACAGGCCCCGGTGTGTATTAATCGTTACATACGGTCGGGAGGCAGGGTCCAGCTCCAACTGCAGGTAGGCGTGACTCATATCTAATTTTGTGAACGAGAGTCCACCTGCAAGTTTCGCGTAGAGATCCTCTATGCGAGGCATTGGATATCGGTCGAGTCGGGAAACTGTATTCACTGTAAGTTTATAGTCGCCACACAAGCAAACTGTGGCATCTGGCTTCATTACAGGTACAATTGGTGCTGCCCAGTCAGCAAAACAGACGGGCCTGATAATACCCAAACTCTCCAAATGAGTGAGCTCCCCTTCTACCTTCTCGAGCAAGGCGTAAGGCACTGGGCGCGCCCGTAAATAGCGCGGCGTGGCTCCTGGTTCAACTTGGATACGGGCTACGGCCCCTTTTATTTTCCCCAAACCAGGCTGGAATACATCTGGGTATCGTCCTAGCACCTCAGTCAACCCTTCAGAAACTGTTTGGAGGATGTGCTGCCATTGCAACCGCAAATGGCGCAACCAGTCCCGACCCAACAAGCTGGGCCCATGGCCGCGCACCACGATAAGTGGGAAACGCCCCTCCTGACGTCCATAGACAACAGGGGTCATTGTCGTTCCTGCAATGTCCAGTGGTTCCCCAGTGTAGGTGGCCAACCTGGCCTGTGAGTCGGTTAATGTAAGGGTCTGTATACCCTGCTTGATGCGGTCGAATGTCCTCTGGACGATCACGGAGACCGCTGCGCCAGTATCCAACTCCATCTCAAGCGGGTGGCCATTGACCCGTACTGTCACCTTAATGGGGGCCACACGGGGAGCTGCCACACAATGCAGCTGCAGGCAGTCGTCCTCCGTCTCCACGTCCTCAGGAGTAGTCGCCGCAGGTTCATCCACATGGAAGGTACGGCCTCTGGGCTGGTCCCAGTTACGGCCCCTGGGCTGGTCCCAGTTTCGGTCAGAACGACGGCACCTCTGGCCTCTCCAGGACCGCCATCCGTGACGGGGTCGGCGCCTACAAGTCTGACACGGACATGGCTCCTCATCCATTGGCTCTGGAGAAGGCTCCCTTTGTGGAGGAATGTCCGATGGCCACTGGCGTCGATCCGGACGTTGCCTCGCCCAAGGTACCGCAGGAGTGCGGGGGGACGTTTTTGGACGGTAAGGGTTGCGCCCCAAGGCATGCACTTCCAGTCCCTGTAGCTCCTGAACTCCTCGCTCTGCGCTCTCTCGGGACAAGACTATTTGAATGGCCAGTTGAAAAGTCAATGTTGGCTCCGCTAACAACTTTCTCTGGGTGGCTGCATTGTTAATACCGCAAACCAAACGGTCGCGTAACATTTCTGACAAGGTCTCACCATAGTCACAGTACTCCGCAATCCTGCGTAGCCTGGATAGAAAATCGGCAAGGGATTCTCCAGGGGTCCTCTCAGCGGTATTAAACCGGTAACGCTGGACTATCGTGGACGGGGTTGGGTTAAGGTGTTGCCCCACTATATTCACAAGTTCATCAAACGTTTTGGTGTCCGGCGCAGCTGGGTACGTAAGGCTCCTAATCACCCCAAACGTATGCGGGCCGCAGGCGGTGAGCAATATGACCACCTGGCGCTCCTTTTCGGTGATATTGTTTGCCCGGAAATAGTAACGCATCCGTTGTGTGTATTGGTTCCAGCTTTCCAGCGCAGCATCAAAAACATCCAAACGTCCGTACAGAGGCATGGTATAATAGAAAACAACTTCCAACCTGTATCCAACAAAAATCCAGGGAGGTGGCTTCAGCAGTGTAGACAGCTATTCACTTTTACCTTCGTCGCCAGTTTTGTAAGGGCCACGAAGAATCCAGCACGAGTTTTAAGGATACAAAGTAATAACATTTATTTACTATAACATATATACATAACAGTAGCAGTAACTTCCCTTGTTACATGCTCCTTCCTCCTGGTTCCTGAACTGGCCAGCTTATTTATACTAGGAGTTTCTCCGCCCCCCCTCATTGGGGAAGCTCGTACTCCCACAGGATTGTGGGATAGTCATTAGTCCCCAGCCAATGGTAAGTAGGCAGGTTATAACAATATTGTTTTACCAATACCTGTTACAAATGCTTTTCTTTCTCTGTATTGAAAGGAGTGAAAAAATTATCTGCAAAGTCAAGGATATTTAACAAGTTCGGCAATACTGATGATTGAAAATACATTCTTACAAGATTTTGCCTATGATGATGTTATTGGTGATTTTGTGAAGAAAACGTGCAGTAGAAAAGCTATCCAAATTGCCATGGATTTCTGACAAAACAAGAAAATCTAAAAAAATCTGTCCCACTACTATGTTCTCCTTCTAAATTCTGTTCTTCAAAAGAGAACATATTCTGTTCTGATATAATGGCTGGTGGTCACATGCAGACAGTTCTAACTGGTGAGTAATCACCATCTCCCATTACTCTCAATACTGGCCTTCAGAAAGTCTCTTGACTCCTGGACAAACAACGGAAACCTGCCAGACAGTTCCCACCTGGACTGGACACTTTACCTCAAAGAACAAAGAACAATACAGCACAGGAACATCATTGGAATTTTTCTGGCTCATTCTGTCCTGCACTGACCTACTGGGCTGCAGTCATATCATTGGCTGATTTTTTCATCCTGTTGCCCCTCAGCCAGTTCATGTTTGCTCACCTCAAGACACACGGATTGCAATATTGACCATCTCTACCATCATGCTGACAACAGGTAGGCTTAGATTTCAGTGAATCAATTACAGGCTTGTTCTCATAGGTTAAAGAGCACAAAAGCAGTTAAGCAGTGATTTTGTTTTTTGTGGCTTGCATTGTCTAAGCTGAGGGTGGGCAAGGTCAGGAGGTGCTTGATGTAATTGGGGTGGGGCTTGATGTAATTGGGGGGTCGGCTTGGTGTAATTTGGGCGGGGCTTGACGTCATTTGGTGTGGGGCTTGACGTCATTTGGGGTGGACCACCATATCACCAGAGGAAGGGGTGTGGCATGGAGACGCATCAATACAGAAGACCCCGTGAAGGTCAGCACATGACCATACTGATGGATACGATGAACGCCAAGACTGCAAAGCTGGCCCAAGATATAGGTCTGCGGCTGGATCTACAGTTTCTCGCAGCATTGGTGGCTGCCTTGCACTTGCCACTACTGCAGCTCCGGGTGCTGACTTTTGAAAATCAGATTGCCGGTTTCCACAATCTGGTCAACGATTCGGTGACCGATCCTCCACGGTTCTCCCTGCCCTCTTAAACCGGTATCCCTGGAGGGCCATAAAGGGCTTCAGGTCATAGTGATTTTGCACTAGATCTACTAGCTCATCAAAAGTTTGAGTCAGGAGCATCTGGATAGGTGAGGCTTTTTATCATGTTGAATGTCGGGGTCCTGCATGATTTCAGCAGGATTACTTTCTGCTTCTCATCTCTGTCATAATATACACCAGTATATTATGGTGCAGACACACACACACACTGATTGACATGCAGTGGGACCAATCAGCATACACAACACCGCAGCCAATCACCAGTGAGAGCACATGCCCTATAAAGACAGGGGACAGGAGAGTTTCCGCTCATTCTAGTAGCAGCCAGCTCGGAGCACAGAGCTCACAGACTGCAACACAGACATTCACCATGTGCTGAGTGCATCACCTGGTTAGGACTATGCAAGGGTCAACAGTTAAAGCTGGTATTGCATTTACCCACAGTTCAAGTATGTTAATATAGTTAACCTTATAATAAAATAGAGTTGCACCACTTCCAGTGTTGGTGACCTGTTTGTGATCCAGAACACCCAACACATCAATCTCCTCCAACAATCTTATTCGCCCGGAAGAAGTAACACATGTGCACCGTTTGTTGGGCTTGGTCTTCTCCGCTAATGTTATATGGTTCGAGTTTACCAAAGAGAAGCAGTTTTTTTTTCTCTTAACGGAGAAGCCGCTTGTTATTGACTCTGAAGGTTGCTTGGAAAAATTTGTTTTTACTCCTCGTTTCCAATGTAATAACTTTGCCAAGGCCAGTCTTCCAACACCAAACACCTTTAGTGTGGTAACAAAAAAGGCTGCTGCCACTGCCGCAGTTTACAATACACACATCCAAGCCCGGGAACCTAGGAAGATCCAGTGCAGGTTGGAGCAGTGGGTTTTAAACTCACGCCATACTTTTCCTGTTGGGCGAGCTACTGCCCGCTTAATAGGGGAATTCATATTGCACGAAGCCCATGGGCGATCTATTGACGACCCCCCATGTCCTTTGTGGTCCCCATAACACTCACCAATCCACCTGTCCCAAGTGTATTTGTCCATTGTAGCATGGTTAAGTCATTGGACAGTCCAGCTTGAGATCAAGTTATGTCTTTTCAGTATAGACATCCTGCATTGTGCCATGTGACACCACCAATGGAACTAATGGAACAGGCCCAGGATCAGACAAGAAGACAACCTGGTAAAGCAAAACGAAAAAAGATTTGCATTTATATAGTGTTTATTTCATAACCATCAGATGCCTCAAAGTGCTTTGGAGCCAATGAACTACCTGAAGTGTAGTTACTATAGTACGACGACATACATGTTAAACAGTAAAAGCTGTTCACAAGCGATCCAGCTAACTGTAATTTCTGCAGTGATGCAGAAGGTTTGAATAAGTAAGACTTGAATATAAGGGACCAAGAACTAACAAATGACTTCAAACCTTAAAAGACAGCCTCCCATTGCAAATGTAACCATGTTAAGATACCTTAATGTACTCCACCCACAAGCATTTTATCATTCAAATGTACATAACTTCAAAATATGTTCATGAAAATACAAACTGTTGAAATACAAAGAGAAAAAGGATTACCAACTCATTCTTCATGGAGCATAAAGTAAGCTTCAAGATTAACTTTACGAGTTAGCTGTCACTTAAAATGCTCTTTTACAGAAAACAAGCAAATAATCTGAACGTAATAATGTTTTCTCTTTTTCGTGCATACTCCATTTTTCCCCAATCTACAAGCCATTTATAGGTATAATTGAAAATTAGCAGTACAGCTGTTTTGGGGGAGTAAT
The DNA here is from genome assembly GCF_047496885.1 of Scyliorhinus torazame. NCBI lineage: Eukaryota > Metazoa > Chordata > Chondrichthyes > Carcharhiniformes > Scyliorhinidae > Scyliorhinus > Scyliorhinus torazame. The sequence goes on along the minus strand of NC_092720.1, from coordinate 52,918,164 downwards.
TTATCACAGTGCATTGTTCATTACTGACACTTAGCCTTGGCTCTAACAAGGCAATAGTTGCTGGGGCTGAGACATGGAAAGCACTTCTGCTGCGGTGGTGGGTTTTCACTGCTTTGTTGCTAATTGTAGCCTCTTTCTAGTGAATTGTGAGCAGAGTAAAAGAGCTTGTTTGCTTGGTGCAGCAAAGCTGCCAGGGCTGCTCAAGCTATTATCAAAGATACTCTTGATCTTTTGAAAGCAGGAAATAGAATTTTTTTCCAACAGAGAAAGTAATTTGCGATGCGTCCATTAGTTCTTCATTAAAGCAAGATTAAATTGCACAGCAAATCACATCTGTGTTTGGATGATTAAAGGGTGGCATTTTAGAGGCCAAAACTAATTACTAGTCAAAATGAATGAGTGAAAAAACAGACATGTTTTTACATTAGATAGCACGGCTTGTAATTAGATTCTAGCTAATTCCACTATTTCTTCTCCTTTAATGAGATGAGCCTGTCCTCATCTTTTTGTAGGCAGTGCTAACCACTCAAAATGCATAATTTTGATATGCCTAGAGTTTATTTTAATGAAATTTCTCAGCTACCTGCTATAAATGATGTTCTTCCTCGTGGTGCTCGATTATACAGGAAAGCGTGGACTCTTATATTATAGAAACAATCTACTTAAAAAGAATTCCTGTTACTGTTCAGTAACTTTGAGATCACTTATTTCAATCTTCAAGTTAATTATGTTAGTGACAAATGCAAAGGAAACTGTAAAGCCAACCATAACTTTAATTTACTCTGAAAACTGCTAAGTAAAAGTAAAGCAATGCCTAGATGGCATTGTACAGTTCAGTGTACAAAACACAGAAATTACAGTAAGTTAAAGGTTTTGTCATAGTTTCTTTGTTTTGGAACCTTTAGAAAACAAGAGTATGTTTATGTCCCAAAATACAAATAATCAAAAAATTAAAACTCATCACCTAATTAAATTTAAAAAAACAGCATTATACAACTTAAATTCTTAAATAATTAATAAATCTGCCATTTTGCATAATCTTACCTTTCTTCTAAAAATCTGGAATTGATAATATTGCTTCAGTAAATAATACATCAACAACTTGCTGCATCTGGTACGATGTACCGCAAGCAAACTTCAGGCTTTACTCTGCTGTATCAAAATATTGGACCTGGTGAGCTTGGAGTGTGAAGATTCTTAGGTTCAGTTTTGGTGTAAATGTGTCTATTGGTTCATTATATTCAGGGACTAATTGAATAAATTAGTGATTTTGAAGTCTCACAGCCCATTAATAAAATGATTTACCAGTAACAACCGCCCCATCATAATAAAATGACAATGCAGAAGCTAATATCTAACATCAGGAAAATCATTATTTAGCAATATTTCTTTCTCACTTTAAATATTAAATCTTGACAGAGTCTAGATAAATTATTTTTAACAAGCCCCACTTTTCCTCCTTATTCCCCCTCTGACCAGAACTCAAATCAGGTTACAGGTAACAGATTCTAGATTTTGGAAATTTATATTTTGTCGGACTCAAACCTTTGCTAAAGAGCCTTTAGCTCCAGATTACAGTATCACCAGGCAAATTCTAAGCAATAATTTTCACCAAGAGCTGTCCACTATCAACAGGCTAAACAGCTGCCAACTAAAATCAGAAACAATGGGCATGAAATTCATTGCTCGTTGGTGTAGTCCCTTCAAAGCCGCAACTGCGCAGAATTTAAGCCTGTGAAGTAGCTATTCTAATATCACGCAGTGTAACTGTCTGATGCAACACCACAATACCCAATTTGGACCATGCAGTCCAGGAGATGAATGTGTGCAAGACTCTGCAAACAATAAGCTCAGTGATGCAAGATGGGCCCTGTGCCAACCTTCTTTAATGGGCCAGTTATCCAGATTGCGGGTAAACTCTTTTAAAGAACTTTTAAAGTTGCAAAGTGTCTGGAAGTACTCTGGATTGTTGTATGAGGTGATGGGGTGAGTTCCTAGATTTACCAACATTTTTTTGCTGCGTCCTGAGAGGGTGGGAATGGTCTGTCCAATGGCTGTCCACACAAAGACTACAATAGGTATGGGAGCAGCAGTTTTATTGCCTCTGGGTTTGCAGTATGACAGAGAGGAGTGGAGTAAATGCTGCAGAGTGGCCAAGCTCTGGACCATGCCCTCTGCCAACTTGGAGACAGAGTCCTTCATGCTCCTTGACAATGACAGGAGACTGTCTGGCAGGCCAGCCAATGCATCAAACAACTGTGTTCATGCCCGTCAGCATTCTCTGCTATGCCACTCCAATGTCCTCATCCGAATTCTTTGTGAGTGTCAGATGGAGAGACAGTTTCTCTTTATTAGTGGTGTGCTGTTGCTCTCTCTCTTCATCCTTATGCTGCTCTGACTGGGCAGGTGGCAATTATTGGGTGTCTGAAATCCGGAAATTAGAAGGGGAAGATTGGGATGGGAAGCGAAAGGCCCACAGTCAACACCATCTGCTACTTGCACATCATGCTGCTTTATAACAAGATTAGGGTGAGCTGGGAAATGAGAAGGGACATCAGGCAGGAACACAATGTCAACCTCAATGTTCTCAATTACATTGGATGACATTGGCTCTGTCATGACTGACCCCATGACGCTGAGAATCATCTTTTCCTTGGGGCTCAGGAGATGCAGAGGTTCCTGTGCCCCCTGCCAATTCCGTTCTGCTCTCTTCTAATGTATGCCATTCTGCATGAGAGAGGGCAGAATGTCCGAATTGTGTAATGCCTTGTTTGGATGATGTGCCTGCTGTAGTTGAATATTCGGAGGTATATAGAGGCTGTCAGAGGTGGGTGTGAGACTGGCTGCATTGGTTGGAATGTGAGAGAATGGTGGGGTATCTGGGTATTAGGCATGAGTCCTAAGTGTCAGAGATTGGGGATAGGAGTGTGTACATAGAGCAGCATGAGAGGTTGGAGGTGCGGGGGGGGGGGGGGGGGGGGGTGGGGGGGGGGGGGGGGGGGAGATGTCAAATAAAAATGTATTCACTGACATTTGCCCCCCGTGTAAGATCATTAGACGTCTAGTGACACTGCTGCCAAGTCCTTCGATGCAGGGACAAGGAATTGACCTCTCTGGCTGCCTGCTCCTGTTTGATTCTTAGGTCGGTCCTTGAGGGCCTCCTGGCCCCTGTCGAGCCATAAGTCGCTACTCCTGCCCAACTCCACCATTAATGCATCCAACAATGTATTTTTAACCCTGGAACCCTCTCTCTGCCATTGCATTATATTTTCCATCATTTTAAATTCCTTTGATGTTATCATAGAATTTATCATAGAATTTACAGTGCAGAAGGAGGCCATTTGGCCCATCGAGTCTGCACCGGCTCTTGGAAAGAGCACCCTACCCAAGGTCAACACCTCCACCCTATCTCCATAACCCAGTAACCCCACCCAACACTAAGGGCAATTTTGGACACTAAGGGCAATTTAGCATGGCCAATCCACCTAACCTGCTCATCTTTGGATGCAGCTTATTCAATGCAGTTATTCAATGCAGCTTCTCTTTAAGAGGAACAGCCTGCCTTTAAAAAGAGCAGGCTGGCTGCATCTTTACTGCACAGCCCTACTCAGCCCCTTGCTGAACATGTTCAGCCCCACTCTAAAATCAGATAAATGAATGGATATGCCAAACCTGAGTGCTGCCCATCTTGAGCAGAACCGGCATGGGCAGATCATGAGTCCCAAACCCAAAACCTAGAGCACAAGAACCTCTAGCCTCATGTGTCATAATTTCCCTAATATCTCGTGACATTTATAATTTTTAAGTAAATTGAATTTGCCTTAGCCATTGCCTGGCACTCTAGGGGATCACAGTTGGGATGCTGCTGGTATTCCCTCCAAATACCTTTGCGCTATTGGTGCCACTAATCAAACCATATTACAAAGAGTGGCATATGTTCTGTGAATGTCAGTGTGCAGTTCCTACGTGCATTTGGAGTACTGCTGCATATCCATAACCACCATGAAGTTGGCCACACTTATTAAGGAGGAGCTCATGCACTCAAAGTCCTGAAATATGAGGACTCGCATTTTCAGCCCACGACCCGACCTTGCCTCAGGAAGCTGTGACATGTGAGAGCACATCTATTGTTGCTGGTCTAAGCAGAGACTCCTTTCATGTGATTCCTGAGGCCGTGCATTTTTGCCCAGCGGATCAGGGCAAGGTCTATCCTTGCTCATCTGTGGGGTAACTGCCCACAGCTGGCTCTCCCTTTCTCACCTCCTCCTGCACCCTCATGATATGCTCATCACCCAGTGTCAACCTATCTATCTGCCTACGAGGAACCGCCAAGGTGACTATCTGTGCTGGTAGACAGTCAGCTTGTAAAGTGCTTGCACTGATGTCTGCTCTGGCAGCACTTGGCCCGGTGATGGTACAGGAATCGGTCTTTGAGCTTAAACATCAGAACTTGGGTCAACACAAGAGAGACCATGAGATAGTCATTCTTTGCTGTTTTTTATATTCTGTCCAACCTTCTGACCTGCCACCCATCTTGTGAAATTCTACGCTTTTTCTTTAAATTTGATACTGTCTTTACCATTTTAGTTAACCCAGAATAGTGGGTCCTCCACTTGAGTTTTGCTTTCTTTTTTGAATGCACCTATTCCATGTATTAGAAATATCCCTTTAAATTGCATTTCTATTGACCTATCCCTTAACCTAATTTGCCAGTTCACTTTAGCCCAGGTGGGCTTCCCTAAAATTGCGGATAGGGGTGGATAAGTCCCAGCATGGTCTGCCCAACCCTGTCATAATGAAGGCCCTGAAGTGGGTGGGAACCATTATATTTTGTTAAGTTTTAAGCAGTTAAATTTAGTAGAACTTTTGGGAAGTGTTCTTCTGGGGTTCCATACCTCACAACAGCACCGACACCATCCCGCCCCCCCCCCCCCCCCCCCCCCCCCCCCCCCACCCTACCTCACTCACTGGCAGGAGATCATAACATAAAGCACAATGTTTCCAAACTTAAATCTAACAAAGTTAGATTTTTGAGAGTCTGTAGTCCCAAATTTCCTCGGGATCTAGGAGGTTGACCCAGTGGAAGGGGTGGATTATGAGCATGGAATTTCTAAGCATTCCATCTGCCCGCTGACCAACACTGAAAAATGGAACAGGTAACAGTTGAAAGTTTTTTCAAAATCTCGTTCCCACTGACTAAAGCCTGTGCAACTTGAATTTTGAATACTTCTTGAAATGAGCAGTCAGTGCTTGCACAGAAACCTTATTTAGATGGACCAACATACCTTCATATATGAAAGTTCAGAACTGTACTGACTTTGTGCGCTCAATGAAGAGTGCGTGAGAGCAGGCCAGTAGCAACATCAACATACCAAAAGGTCAGGAGTCAACCTGGTGAAGTTACAACACAGGACTACTTGTGTGCCAAACAGCATAAGCAGCAAGTAATAGACAGAGCTAAGCGATTCCACAACAAAATCATCAGATCTAGGCTCTGGAGTCCTGCCACATCCAGCCATGCATGGTGGTGGGCAATTAAACAACTCACTGGAGGAGGAGGCTCCACAAATATCCCCATCCTCACTGATGGAGGAGCCCAGCCCATATGTACAAAAGACAAAGCTGAGGCATTCGCAACAATCTTCAGCCAGAAGTGCCAAGTGGATGATCCATTCTGGTCCCTTCAGAGGCCCCCAGCATCACAGATGTCAGTCTTCAGCCAAAACGATTCACTCTACGTGATATCAAGAAACGGCTGAAGGCATTGGATACTGCAAAGGCTATGGGCCCTGACAATATTCTGGCCATAATACTGAAGACTTGTGCTCCAGAACTTGCCGCATCCCTAGCCAAGCAGTTCCAGTACAGCTACAACACTGGCATCTACCCAGCAATGTGGAAAATTGCCCAGGTGTGTCCTGTACACAAGAAACAGGACAAATTTAACCCAGCCAATTACCGCCCTATCAGTCTACTGTCCATCATCAGCAAAGTGATGGAAGGTGTCATCAACAGTGCTATCAAGCAGCACTTACTCAGCAATACCCTGCACACGGATGCTCAGTTTGGGTTCCGCCAGGGTCACTCAGCTCCTGACCTCATTACAGCCTTGATTCAAACATGGACAAAAGAGCTGAATGCCAGAAGTGAGGTGGGAGTCACTGCCATTGACATCAAGGCAGCATTTGACCAAGTATGGCATCAAGGGCCCCTAGCTAAACTGGAGTCAATAGGAATCAGGAGGGAAACTCTCCGCTGGTTAGAGTCAAACCTGGCACTAAGGGAGGTGGCTGTGGGGTTGGAGGTCAATCATCTCTGCAACAGGAGCTCCTCAGGGTAGTGTCCTAGGCCCAACCATCTTCAGCTGCTTCATCAATGACCGCCCCCCTCCCACCTTTTCATCATGAGGTCAGGATTGGGGATGTTGCAGGAGACTGCACAATATTCAGCACCATTCACCACACCTCAGATAATGAAGCAATCTATATCCAAATGCAGCAAGACCTGGACACTATCCAGGCTTGGGCTGACAAGTGGAAAGTTGCATTCGCGCTACACGAGTACCAGGCAATAGCCATCTCCTACAAGAGAGGACCTAACTATCGCCCCTTGACATTCAATGTCATTACCATCACTGAATCCCCCACAATCAACAACCTGGGGGTAACCATTGATCAGAAACTGAACTGGACTAACCATTTTAATACTGTGGCTACCAGGCAGGTCAAAGACTAGGAATCCTACAGCGAGTAACTCACCTCCTGACCCGCCAAAGCCTGTCCACCATCTACAAGGCACAAGTCGGGAGTGTAATGGAATACTCTTCACTTGCCTGGATGAGTGCAGCTCCAACAACACTCAAGACGCTCGACACCATCCAGGGCAAAGCAGTCGCTTGATTCCGCTCCCTTCCACAAATATGCAAATCCTCCACCAACGATGAACAGTGACAGTCAACTACAAGATGCACTGCTGTAACTCGCCAAGGTTCGTTAGACTACACCTCCCAAACCCACAACCACCACCATCTTGAAGGACAAGAGCAGCAGACACTTGGGAACCCCACCAACTGGAGGTTCCCCTCCAAATCATTCACCACCCTGACTTGGAAGTATGTTGCCGTTCCTTCACTGTCGTTGGGGCAAAATCCTGGAACTCCCTCCCTAACATCACAGTGGGTGTACGTACACCTCAGAGACTGCAGCGGTTCAAGAGGGCAGCTCACCACCACCTTCTGAAGGGCAACTAAGGATGGGCAATAAATGCTGGCCTAACCAGCAACACCCACACCCCGTAAATTAATTTTTTAAAATGTTGCCGGTAAAAAATGTAGAGGCCTGGATTATAACTTGGGGGTGCGTTCTGTGTGAGGTGGTGGGGAAGGGGGTGGGGGAAGTTGAGTGGTGATGCAGATGCTGTTGTGAGGTCAGGAAACCCAGAAGAACACTTCCCAAATGTCCTGCTTAATTTAATGGCAAGGCGCTTTTCAATGGGGTTCCCACTGTCATGACAGTGGATCACAACCCCGAATTACTTACGGACATATTGAACTTTTAAGTAAAACTTGTGTTTTCTTAAAAGGGTTTACAAGCCAAAGATGGCTGAGAATGTAAATTCTGTGAATTTAGTTCAATGACTGTCTGGAACGTTCCTGTGTGGATTATACTCAGTCGCAAGAGAGACCCAGGAATATTGCATCTGGAGCATGTCTAGGAACATCAGACAGAGGCACTTCAAAGGAAAAGATGAAATGCAAAAACTGAATTGTAATCTCCTGTGGTTGCAGAAATAATGGTGCCTCAATACCATCTCAGCAGAAACCATCTCATGTGAGTTATATCTCAGACAGTGAGCATAATGGGAGTTGAAAGAAAGCAGTTTCTGGTCGAAAGGCGTGTTGTATTTTTCTCCTTTCAGAAATACACAAGAAAAGGGGGTTAAAAACCAATAGCAACCCTAGTCTGTGTGTGCTAGTCTGTGTGTGCTGGTCTGTGTGTGCTAGTCTGTGTGTGCTAGTCTGTGTGTGCTAGTCTGTGTGTGCTAGTCTGGTGTTCTAGTTTTACTGTACTCGTGTGTGCTATTAAAGTCACAGTTGAGGAACATCTACTACACTCCATGTGCTCTCCCTGATTGATGGAAGCAAGTCACAAGTCAGCAAAGCCATAGTTAAAAAGGAAACAGGACAAATCCTTTCAGATAACATGCAGAACCGAGAATCTCCAAACCAACTGCTCAACTGCCAAAATCAATGTTACCGGAATCAGCCAATTTAACGGCCGCAATGATTCACTATCTACTCCCCATCGACAAGCCAAAGACGGATTTGTATATTTATTTTAACTTGTATTTTTGTACTCACTTCACATTTCTAATCTCATTTCTAAAAGCAGGGCTGGTTTTGCTCAGTGGGCTAGGCAGCTGGTTTGTGATGCAGAACAAGGCCAGCAGCGCGGGTTCAATTCCCGTACCAGCTGAGAATTCGGAATTCTCCCTCTGTGTACTCGAACAGGTGCCGGAATGGAGCAACTAGGGGCTTTTCACAGTAACTTCATTGAAGTGTTAATGTAACCCTACTTGTGACAGTAAAGGTTAGTTATTTATTTATTAATATGTGTATATATGCATCTATTATTATTTTTTTCCCCCTCTTTCTTTAACTCAAGAAAGCCTGGTTAAATTGGCTCCTTTTAAAACATAAATAGATTTCAACTGGGGAAAAGGTATCCACAAGGGATGGGATCCTTTTTAAATTCACTTTGTTGTGACCTACCAAGGGGGTTGAATGAAGAAGGGAAGCCAGTTCACCCCTCCTCACTAGGTGCATAACAATTTGGGGGTAGCTTGTTGGAAATCACAACAAATTTGGGGATCCTCGCCCAGGGATTGACAGGCTGCATGTTTTTTCGGAAGGAAGATTAGTCAATCGGGGGGAAGTCTACAATAGCAGGTGGGATGGATGAATGAGAGAGATAATGTGGGGGGGAGGCAGTCCAATGAATGATGGGGAATGGGGTCCATATCAAGGGGGAGTCCAGATCATGGGGGGCTTGGGTGGATATCGATTGCAAGAATGGGAATGTCCAATGGTGGTGAGGGGAGTCATTGTGATCAGGAGGTAAGATGGTGGAGAGCAATCATATCATCAGAGGAGAGTCAGGTAATGGTTTGGAGTGGATGGTTGGTTAGAACATAGAACATAGAACATTACAGCGCAGTACAGGCCCTTCGGCCCTCGATGTTGCGCCGACCTGTGAAACCACTCTAAAGCCCATCTACACTATTCCCTTATCGTCCATATGTCTATCCAATGACCATTTGAATGCCCTTAGTGTTGGCGAGCCCACTACTGTTGCAGGCAGGACATTCCACGCCCTTACTATCTCTGAGTAAAGAACCTACCTCTGACATCTGTCTTATATCTATCTCCCCTCAATTTAAAGCTATGTCCCCTCGTGCTAGACATCACCATCCGAGGAAAAAGGCTCTCACTGTCCACCCTATCCAATCCTCTGATCATCTTGTATGCCTCAATTAAGTCACCTCCTAACCTTCTTCTCTCTAACGAAAACAGCCTCAAGTCTCTCAGCCTTTCCTCATAAGATCGTCCCTCCATACCAGTCAACATTCTGGTAAATCTCCTCTGCACCCTTTCCAATGCTTCCACATCCTTCCTATAATGTGCCGACCAGAATTGCACGCAATTCTCCAAATGCGGCCGCACCAGAGTTTTGTACAGCTGCAACATGACTTCATGGCTCTGAAACTCAATCCCTCTACCAATAAAAGCGAACACACCGTACGCCTTCTTAACAACCCTCTCAACCTGAGTGGCAACTTTCAGGGATCTATGTACATGGACACCGAGATCTCTCTGCTCATCCACACTGCCAAGAATCTTACCATTAGCCCAGTACTCTGTCTTCCTGTTATTCCTTCCAAAATGAATCACCTCACACTTATCTATGTCCCTCTGTAACTTGTAACATCCTTCCGCACTGTCCACAACTCCACCGACTTTAGTGTCATCTGCAAATTTACTCACCCATCCTTCTACACCCTCCTCCAGGTCATTTATAAAAATGACAAACTGCAGTGGCCCCAAAACAGATCCTTATGGTACACCACTAGTAACTGGACTCCAATCTGAACACTTCCCATCAACCACCACCCTTTGTCTTCTTCCAGCTAGCCAATTTCTGATCCAAACTGCTAAATCTCCCTGAATCCCATGCTTCCATATTTTCTGCAGTAGCCTACCGTGGGGAACCTTATCAAACGCTTTGCTGAAATCCATATACACCACATCAACTGCTTTACCCTCATCCACCTGTTTGGTCACCTTCTCAAAGAACTCAATAAGGTTTGTGAGGCACGACCTACCCTTCACAAAACCGTGTTGACTATGTCTAATCAAATTATTCCTTTCCAGATGATTATACACCCTATCTCTTATAAACCTTTCCAAAATTTTGCCCACAACAGAAATAAGGCTCACTGGTCTACAGTTACCGGGGTTGTCTCTACTCCCCTTCTTGAACAAGGGGACAACATTTGCTATCCTCCAGTCTTCTGGCACTATTCCTGTAGACAAAGATAACTTAAAGATCAAAGCCAAAGGCTCAGCAATCTCCTCCCTAGCTTCCCAGAGAGTCCTAGGATAAATCCCATCTGGCCTAGGGGACTTATCTATTTTCACACTTTCCAGAATTGTTAACATCTCCTCCTTATGAACCTCAAGCCCTTCTAGTCTAGTAGCCTGAATCTCAGTATTGTCCTCGACAACATTGTCTTTTTCCTGTGTGAATACTGACGAAAAATATTCATTTAGCACCTCTCCTATCTCCTCGGACTCCAAGCACAACTTCCCACTACTGTCCTTGAATGGCCCTACTCTTACCCTAGTCATTCGTTTATTCCTGACATATCTATAGAAAGCTTTATGGTTATCCTGGATGGGGGTTTCAAATGGTGGTAGAGGGGAACAGACAGCTTGCAGTGAGGGAGAGGGTATTAATGGGTAATTTGCTGGGCCTGGAGGAGACTGTCCTACTCTGAGTGCTAACTGCAGTGCGTGAGACTCTGAAGTTTAGGAAAGTGAGGGAGTGTTATGTTCTTTGTTGTAGCCGTATAGTGAAAGAATCAGAAGTGGCACATGTCATGTTCATATAACATAGTGCCAGGGGTTTATTACAAAAACCCTCAAAACGCTCCGATAACGTCATTGCATCACACGTGACATTACACCAGCCAATGGTGTTACTCTGATACATAACTAGGCAGGAGATATTGATGTGTCTTGTTTCCCTTACTACTTCTACAGGTGAGGAGCAGACCTAGGCCAGAGAACTGGAAGATAAGTTGCAGCAGTCCTACAACTCGATTGAACACACCCAAGTAACATTGTAGGTAAGTGTTTGGTAGGTGAGTATATCTCTTCTACCTTTTCAGACTTGCTTTGAAATTGAAGGCTAGATTGAAAAAGTTAGTGTAAAAGCTAAAGGTCAGTAGTAAAATTAAAGGTAAATTGAAAATTTAATTAAATAAAATAGGGATTTGTATCAGGCGCCAGGCGATGTGTATAGCTGAGCATGTGTGAGGTGGTGGACCTCGTTGTGGTTCATTGCGATCCCATCTGTAGCAAATGTTGGTTGCTTGAGGATCTTCAGCTCAGAGTTAATAAGCTGGAGTCTGAGCTTCAGACATTGCGACAAATTAGGGAGGGGGAGAGTTACCTAAATGCTGTGTTACAGGAGGCAGTCACACTCCTTGGATTAACTACCTTGAACTCGTTCAGTGGTCAGGGTCAGGAAGGGTGACCATGAATGAAGCAGGTAGAGGGATCCAAAAGGTAGCACTGCAGAAGCCTCAGCCTCTGCCCTTATCAAACAGGTTTGAGATTCTTACTCCCTGTGTGGATAAGAGTGGGGACTGTAGAGAGGATGAGCAAACTGACCTTAGTACCATGGTACATGAAGCCATTCAAGTAGGGGGGAGAAAAGAGAAATATAGTTATAGTCGTGTGTAGAATAGTTAGGGGAATTGATACTGTTCCCTGTGGCCAGGATCGAGAATACCAATGGCTGTGTTGCCTGCCCAGTGCCAGGGTTCGGGACATCTGATCTGGTCTGGAGAGAAACTTGCAGTGGGGGTGGAGGATCAAGTTGTTGTGATCTATGGAAGTATCAACGCCTTAGGTAGAACGAGGAAAGAAGTTCTGCATAAAGAGTTTGAGGAGCTAGCCACTAAATTAAACAAGAGAACCTGAAATGAAATGAAAATGAAAATGAAAATCGCTCATTGTCACAAGTAGGCTTCAAATGAAGTTACTGTGAAAAGCCCCTAGTCACCACATTCCGGCGCCTGTTCGGGGAGGCTGTTACGGGAACCTCCTAGGTATAATCTCTGTATTTTTACCTGAGCCACTTGCAAATTGGCTTAAGGATCATAAAATTAGAGAGGTGAATACGTGGCTCAAAGACTGGTGGGGGAGAAGTGGGTATCGGTTTATGAGGCACTGGCATTAGTACTGAGGAAAGTAGGGGCTTTACCATTGGGACAGCCGAAACCTGAACCGTGCTGGAACCAGTGTTCTTGCAAACCACATAACTAGGCAAGTAGAAAGGGCTTTAAACTAAATAGAACGGGGCGGGGGGGGGGGGGCGGTTCTGCAGAAGGGACATGGAGGCTTACAGAGCAAAAGGATATTGCAGCATTGCAAGGCAACCATAATAGTAATGATACGCAGAGTGTGACAGGAAGGAACAGAGTATGCAAACATAAAGAAAAAGCAACAAATAGGTTAAAAAGGTAAAAAATGGTAACAAGGCAAAATGAGTGGTTCTTTACTTAAATGCATGTGGCATTCGGCACAAGATAAATGAATTCACGGCTCAAATTAAGTTTAATGGGTGTGATCGTATACCATTACAGAGATATGGTTACAGGGAGATAAAACTGGGAACTAAATATTCAGGCGTTGTGACTTTTCGTAAGGACAGGCAGGAAGGAAAGGGTAGTGGGATAGCTTTGTTTGTGGAATAAATACAATAGCAAGAAATAATCTTGGATTGGAAGATGTACAATGCATACGGCTGGAGGTAAGAAATAAAAAAGGGAAGAAGACACTGGTGGGAGTAGTCTATAGGCCTCCAAGCAATTGCTATGCTGAAGGATGGAGAATAATTCAGGAGAAATTAAAGGCATGGAGACAAGGCAACACTTTAATCATCGGTGACTTTATCATGTCGATTGGGAAAGTCAGATTGGCAGAGTTGGGCATGAGGAAGAATTCACAGAGTATATTGAGGACAGTTTCCTAGAACAATATGTTGTGGATCTAACCAGCAATCAGGCTATTTTGGATTTGGAAATGTGTAATGAGGCAGTTTAAACAATCAATCTCAGAGTAAAAGATCCCCTATGAAGCGGTGACCTTAACATGGTAGAATTTAGCATTCAGTTTGAGAGTGAGAAACTTGGGTCAGAAACAACTGTGCTACACTTAAATAAGGGGAATTATAAAGGAATGAGGGCAGAGTTGGCTGGAGAGGACTGGGAAAGGAGTTTGGCAGGAAAGACGGTTGATCAGCAATGGTAGTCATTTCTGAAAATAGTTCATGACTCATAGCAAAAATATATTCCAGCGAGGAAGAGAGATTCTTGGAAGGGGATAAGTCATCCATGGTTAACCAAGGAAGTGAAGAATATTATTTATCTTAAACAAAAGACATACATTTGGAGTATTGCGTACAGTTCTGGTCACCGCATTATAGGAAGGACGTGGAGGCTTTGGAGCGGGTGCAGAGGAGATTTACCAGGATGTTGCCTGGTATGGAGGGAAAATCTTATGAGGAAAGGCTGACGGACTTGAGGTTGTTTTCGTTGGAGAGAAGAAGGTTAAGAGGAGACTTAATAGAGGCATACAAAATGATCAGGGGGTTGGATAGGGTGGACAGTGAGAGCCTTCTCCCGCGGATGGATATGGCTGGCACGAGGGGACATAACTTTAAACTGAGGGGTAATAGATATAGGACAGAGGTCAGAGGAAGGTTCTTTACGCAAAGAGTAGTGAGGCCGTGGAATGCCCTACCTGCTACAGTAGTGAACTCGCCAACATTGAGGGCATTTAAAAGTTTATTGGATAAACATATGGATGATAATGGCATAGTGTAGGTTAGATGGCTTTTGTTTCGGTGCAACATCGTGGGCCGAAGGGCCTGTACTGCGCTGTATTGTTCTATGTTCTATGTTCTATAATGTGGCAAAAATTAGTGTTACGCCAGAGGATTGGAAATGTTTTAAAAACCAAAAAAAAGGTGACCAAAAAATAATCGGAGAAGATAAATTGTGAGCGTAAAGCAGAAAGTAATATAAAAATGAACAGCAAGAGTTTCTTTAAATATATAAAAAGGAAGAGATAAAACAAAGTGAACATCAGCACCTTAGAGAATGAGACAGGGGAAATAATAATGGGGAACCAGGAAATGGCAGAGGAGTTCAACAAATACTTTGCACCAGTCTTCACGGTGGAAGACACTGATAACATTCCAAAAATAAATAATCAAGGGGTAGACGGGGTGGGGGAGGAAGTAAATATAATAAAAATCACAATAATAATCAGGAAACTAATGGAGAAAAGGGCTGATAGGTTCCCTGGCCTGATGAGTTGCATCCCAGGATATTAAAGGAAGTAGCTACAGAGATCGAGGATGCATTGGTAGTAATCTTTCAAGAATCCTTAAATTCTGGAAAAATCCCTGAGGATTGGAAAACTGCCAATTTAACACTTTCATTCAAAAAAGTAGGGAGGAAAGTGGAGTTGAGGATTATCAGTGCAAAGTGCAAAAAGCACTTGGATGAGCACTTGAAACACCATCACATTCATGGATATGGGACAAGTGCTGGTAAGTGGGATTAACGCGGGATTAGGGGTAATTATTGTCAGTGTAGATTCGATGGCCCAAAGGGCCTTTTCTACGTTGTATGACTCTATATCAGATCAGTCACGATTGCATTGAATGGCGGAGCAGACGCCATGGGCCAAATGGCATACATCAGCTCCTATGTCTTATGGTCGCATTAGAAATGTTATAAACCACTTCCGGTTGCGGCTATGCCTAGGTAGGTCGCACGTTCGGCAATTCCCGGCAAGAACGGATTTTTCGGCCGTTTTGAGGAGCCCCAGCGGCACTTGTACGACGGTTCCCAGTGTGGGAAGGTGATAGTAAGATTCCCCCAGCACTGTATGGAGTGGACCAGGAAGTGGAGCGATCAAAAAAGTGGTTTTGGAGCAGCGAAGAGAGGCGGGAGGAAAAGCAAGATGGCAGTGGGTGGAGATCAAGCAGCTTGGGCGTAGAGGGCGCGGGAGCAGCAAGAGTGCCTTAAAAAAACGGCTTTGCGGAGCTGATAGCAGAAATGCTGGCGCCAATGAAGGCATCGGTCCGAAAAAATGTGGAGTCCCAGAAGGCCCAAGGGGCGGCGATTCGAGAGGTGCGGCAGAAGGCCTCAGAGAACGAGGACAAGATTTTGGGCCTGGCGGTGAAGGTGGAGGCGCTCGAGGCGCTACACAAGAAGTGGCAGGAGAAGTTTGAGGACCTGGAGTACAGGTCGAGGAGGAAGAATCTTCGGATTCTGGGGTCTCCCTGAAGGAGTGGAGGGGTCCGACGCTGGGGCATATGTAGTTACAATGCTCAACACGCTGATGGGTGCGGGAGCTTTCCCAAGGCCCCTGGAGCTGGATGCAGCTCATCGAGTCCTGGCATGGAGGCCTAAAGCCCACGAGCTGCCAAGGGCTGTAGTGGTGAGGTTCCACCGCTGTATGGACAGAGAGTCCATCCTGAGATGGGCGAAGAAAGAACGGTGCAGCAGGTGGGAGAATACGGAGATCCGTGTCTACCAGGACTGGAGTGCGGAGGTGGCCAAGAAGAGGGGCTGGTTTTAATCGGGCCAAGTCGGCTCTCCATAGGAAGGGGGTGAAGTTTGGAATGCTGCAGCCAGCGCGATTGTGGGTCACGTTTCAGGACCCGTCACCACTACTTTGAGACGCCACAGATGAGGCCGTGGACCTTTATTCGGACTGAAAAGCTGGACTCGAACTGAGGTTTGTTGTGGGGGTGTTTACTGTATTTTGGGGGTGTTCTTCTTCTGGTTTAGGGTTGCGAAGAGGGGAAATGGGAAGGGCTGAGTGGATATGATGTGGGGGGCTGTGTGAGAGTGGTGGGCGCCGGTACTGTAGGGGTAGGTCCCCCGCTGATGAAGGGGGGGCTGGAAGCCCGGGGATGGTGGGCAGGGGGCGTGGTTGCACAAAAGGAGGTGCGCCATAGGGGGTGGGGCCGGCTCGGACGGAAAGCGCGGGCTTTTTCCCGCGCTAAGGAAGGGAGGGGCGGGGCCTGTGGGGAAGGGTGGTGCTGGAGAAGAGCTCACATTGATCGACAGGGGGAGGGTGGGGGGATTCCCACACTGGGGGGGTCGTTGGAATGGCGGAGTGGCCGGGGTCAGCAGGAGTCAGCTGACTTACGGGAGTGTAGTGGAGGGAGCAAAATGGCTGGACGGTGATCAGGCTTGGGGGGGGGAGGGGGGGGACTGGGTTGCTGCTGTATTGGCCAAAGTAGAGCTGAAGGTAGAAGAGGGGAGTCTGGACGGGGGTCCTCCGCCTGGGGGACTGGAGGGTGTGGGAGGGCGCGGGCACGTGGCCGGCCTAAAGTAGGGGATGGCTAGTCGGCGGGGAGGTGAGGGGGGCGAGTAGCCCCCCTGATCCTACTGATGACATGGAATGTGAGCGACCTGAATTGGCCGGTCAAGAGGGCCCGGGTGTTCGCGCACATGGGACTGAAGGCAGACGTGGTCATGCTCCAGGAGACACACTTGAAGGTGGCAGATCAGGTCAAGCTGAGAAAGGGATGGGTAGGGCAGGTCTTTCACTCGGGTCTGGATGCGAAGGAAAGAGGGGTTGCGATACTGGTGGGGAAGCGGGGTGTCGTTTGAGGCGATGAATATTGTGGCGGATAATGGAGGTCGATACGTGATGGTGAGTGGTAGGTTACAGGGGACGCGGGTGGTACTGGTGAACGGATATGCCCCGAATTGGGATGATGCCGGATTTATGAAACGTCGGATCTCGGATCTGGAGGTAGGAAGCTTGATAATGGGGGGGGGGGGGGGACTTCAACACGGTGCTGGACCCAGCACTGGAACCTTTCCAGGTCCAGGACGGGTAAGAGGCCGGCTGCGGCCAAGGTGCTCAGGGGGTTTATGGACCAGATGGGGGGGAGTGGATCCATGGAGTATTGCCAGGCCGGTGGCCAGAGAATTTCCTTTTTTCTCCCACGACCATCAAGCCTATTCCCGGATAGATTTCTTTATAATGAGTAGGGCACTAATCCCGAAAGTGGAGGGAACGGAATATTTGGCTATAGCCATCTCGGACCACGCCCCGCATTGGGTGGAGCTGGAGTTGGGGGAGGAGAGGGACCCAGCGCCCGTTTGTGGCACCTCGATGTGGGGACTGTTGGCAGATGAGGGAGGTGTGCGGGCGGATCCGGGGGTGTATTCAAAGATACATGGAGGCCAACGACTATGGGGAGGTGCAGTTGGGGGTAGTCTGGGAGGCTCTGAAGGCGGTGGTTCGGGGAGAGCTAATTTCCATTAGGGCCCATAGGGAGAAGAGAGAGAGGAGGGAGAGGGAGAGGTTGGTGGGGGAGATATTAAGGGTGGACAGGAGCTATGCAGAGGCCCCCGAGGAGGGGCTGCTTAGGAAGCGATGAAACCTCCAAATGGAATTTGATCTATTGACCACGGGAAAAGCAGAGGCACAGTGGAGGAAAATGCAGGGGGCAGTATATGAATATGGGGAGAAGGCGAGCTGGATGCCGGCACATCAGCTTTGGAAGAGGGAGGCAGAGAGGGAGATTGGTGGAATTAGAGATAGAGGGGGCGGAATACGGTGCGGAGTGCGGTGAGAATAAACAAGGCATTTAGGGGCTTCTATGGGGATCTGTGTAGGCCTGAGCCCCCGGATCCGGGGGGAGGGGATGCGCCGATTCTTGGACCAATGGAGGTTCCCGAGGGTGGAGGAGGAGGAGGTGGCTGGTTTTGGGGGGCGCCGATTGGGCTGGAGGAGCTGGGTTAAAGGATTGGGGAGCATGCAGACGGGGAAGGCCCCGGGACCGGACGGGTTCCCGGTTAAATTTTACAGAAAGTATTTGGACCTGCTGGGCCTGCTGCTGGTGAGAACGTTTTAATGAGGCGAGGGAGGAGGGGACCCTGCCCCCGACAATGTCCCCACGTGCTGATCTTGTTGATTTTGAAGTGGGAAGGATCCATTGCAATGTGGATCGTATAGGCCGATCTCGCTTCCCCAATGTGGACGCTGAGTTGTTGGCGAAGGTTCTGGCTATGAGGATTTTTTTAATTTTTAAAAATATATATTTATTCAAATTTTTCAACAAGTTTTTCAACAAAACCCCCCCCCCCCCAACAAAAAGAAAGAAACAAGAACACAACAATCAGAAATTATACATTGGATTTCCCCCATATACAATAACCCCCCATATAACATTTAAAAGCCCAAATAGGGAAAATCCCCCACCTTCACCCAGACACCAACCCAAAATACCCCCCCCCCCCACCCCCCCGCCCCCCCCCCCCCCCCCCCCCCCCCCCCCCCCACCCCCTGCCGGGCTGCTTGCTGCTGACCTCCTCCTAACACTCCGCGAGATAGTCTAGGAACGGTTGCCACCGCCTGGAGAACCCTTACACAGACCCTCGCAAGGCAAACTTTAACCTCTCCAGCTTGGTGAACCCTGCCATGTCATTGATCCAAGCTTCCACACTAGGGGGCTTCACATCTTTCCATAGTAGCAAAATCCTCCGCCGGCTACAGGGACGCAAAGGCCAGAATACCGGCCTCTTTCGCCTCCTGCACTCCCGGCTCGTCCAATACACCAAATAATGCCAAACTCCAGCTCGGCTTGACCCAGGCGTTCACCACCTTGGACATAGTCCTCGCAAAAACCCCTCCAAACCCATCCAGCGCCGGGCACGACCAGAACATATGGAGGTGGTTTGCCGGGCTCCCGAGTACCTCCCACATCTGTCCTCCACCCCAAAGACCTACTCAACCTCGCCCCTGTCCATATGCGCTCTGTGAGTAACTTTGAACTGTATTAGGCTGAGCCTGGCGCAAGAGGAGGAAGAATTAACCATACTCAGGGTATCAGCCCACAGACCCTCATCTATCTCCTCCCCAAGCTCCTCCTCCCACTTGCCCTTTAACTCCTCCAACGAGGCCTCCTCCTCTTCCTTCAGCTCCTGGTAAATCGCCGAAACCTTGCCTTCTCCAACCCATACACCCGAAATCACCCTGTCCTGAATCCACGTGCCGGAAGCAGCGGGAAGTCCTTCACCTGCCGCCTCACAAACGCCCTCACTTGCATGTACCTGAAAGCGTTTCCCGGGGGGTAGCCCAAACATCTCTCTCTCCTGCGCCCCTAGGCTCGCAAACGTCCCATCGATGAACAGGTCCCCCATTCTTCTAATCCCTGCCCGATGCCAGCTCCGAAACCCCCCATCCACCCTTCCGGGACGAACCGATGGTTCTCCCGAATCGAGGACCAAACCGAGGCTCCCACCTCGCCCCTGTGTCGCCTCCACTGCCCCCAGATCTTCAGTGCCGCCGCACCACCGGACTTGTGGTGTACCTTGTTGGCGAGAGCGGCAGCGGTTCCGTCACCAGCGCCCTCACGCTCGTGCCCACACAGGACGCCATCTCTAGCCTCTTCCACGCCGCCCCCTCTCCCTCCATTACCCACTTACGGATCATCGCCACATTGGCTGCCCAATAATAGCCTCACAGATTCGGAAGCGCCAGCCCCCCCCCGTCCCTGCTACGCTCCAGAAACACTCTCTTCACCCTCAGGGTCTTATTCGCCCACACATCCCATGATGCTCCTGCTTACCCGTTTGAAAAAGGCCTCGGGGATCATAATGGGAAGGCACTGGAACACAAAGAGAAACCTCGGGAGGACCGTCATTTTGACCGACTGCACCCTACCCGCTAGTGAGAGTGGCAGCATATCCCATCTTTTAAAATCCTCCTCCATCTGCTCCACCAACCATGCCAAATTGAGCTTGTGCAGGGCCCCCCAACTCCTAGCTACTTGGATCCCCAGGTACCGAAAGCTCCTTTCCGCCCTCTTCAGCGGTAGCTCATCTATCCCCCTTCCCTGGTCCCCTGAATGCACCACAAAGAGCTCACTCTTCCCTACGTTGAGTTTATACCCCAAAAAGTCCCCAAACTCCCGAAGGATCCGCATGACCTCCGCCATCCCCTCCACTGGATCCGCCACATACAACAACAGGTCGTCGGCATACACCGACACCCTGTGTTCCTCTCCCCCCCCAGACCAGTCCCCTCCATTTCCTGGTCTCCCTCAGTGCCATGGCCAGCGGCTCAATTGCCAGTGCAAACACCAAGGGGGATAAGGGCATTGGAATACAAAAAGAAATCTCGGGAGGACCACCATTTTAACCGATTGTACCCTAACCGCCAACGACAGTGGCAACATGTCCCACCGTTTAAAATCCTCCTCCATCTGTTCCACCAACCACGACAAATTAAGTTTGTGCAGTGCCCCCCAGCTCCTAGCTACCTGAATCCCCAAGTATCGAAAGCTCTTTTCCGCCCTCCTCAACGGTAGGTCGTATATCCCTCTTCCCTGGTCCCCCGGATGGATCACAAAGAGCTCACTCTTTCCCACATTGAGCTTATAGCCCGAAAAGTCTCCAAACTCCCGTAGGATCTGCATTACCTCAACCATCCCCTCCACTGGATCTGTCACATACAGCAACAGCGTACAGCGACACTCGATGTTCCTCTCCCCCTCGAACTACCCCTTCCATTTCCCCGACTCCCTTAACGCCATGGCCAAAGGTTCAATTGCTAATGCGAACAGCAGAGGGGCAGGGGGCACCCCTGCCTCGTCCCCCGGTACAGCCGAAAATACTCCGACCTCCGCCGGTTCGTAGCCACACTCGTCACTGGGGCTCTACATAGCAGCCTGACCCAACTGATGAACCCCTCCCCGAACCCAAACCTCCGCAACACTTCCCAAAGATACTCCCACTCCACTCGATCAAAGGCCTTCTCCGCGTTCATAGCTGCCACTACCTCCGCTTCCCCCTCCACCGAGGGCATCATAATCACTTTGAGGAGCCTCTGCACATTTGTATTTAGCTGCCTACCCTTCAGAAATCCCGTCTGGTCCTCATGAATCACCCCCGGGACACAGTCCTCAATTCTCGTAGCCAGCACCTTCGCCAGCAACTTAGCGTCAACATTGAGGAACGAGATCGGTCTATACGACCCACATTGCAACGGATCCTTGTCCCGCTTCAAGATCAAAGAAATCAGCGCCCTGGACATTGTCGGGGGCAAGGTCCCCCCCTCCCTCGCCTTATTAAAAGTCCTCACTAGCAACGGGCCCAGCAGGTCCACGTATTTCCTGTAAAATTCAACCGGGAACCCATCCGGCCCCGGGGCCTTCCCCGCCTGCATGCTCCCCAATCCTTTAACCAGCTCCTCCAGCCCAATCGGCGCCCCCAAACCAGCCACCTCCTTCTCCTCCACCCTCAGGAACCTCAGCTGATCTAGGAATCGTCGCATCCCCTCCTCCCCCCGCTGAGGGCTCAGACATGTACAGATGGCCATAGAAGTCCCTAAATACCTTGTTTATTCTCACCGCACTCCGCACCGTATTCCCCGCTCTATCCTTAACTCCACCAATCTCCCTCGCTGCCTCCCTCTTACGAAGCTGATGTGCCAGCATCCGACCCGCCTTCTCCCCATACTCATACGTCGCCCCCTGCGCTTTCCTCCACTGTGCCTCTGCTTTCCCCGTGGTCAACAGGTCGAATTCCGTCTGGAGGTTCCGTCGCTCCCTAAGTAGCCCCTCCTCGGGGGCCTCTGCATACCTCCTGTCCACCCTTAAAATCTCCCCCACCAACCTCTCCCTCTCTAGCTCTCCCCTGACCACCGCCTTCAACACCTCCCAGACTACCCCGTTGTCGTTGGCCTCCAAATATCTTTCAATACACCCCCGCACCCGCCCGCGCACTCCCTCATCCGCCAACAGTCCCACATCAAGGCGCCACAGCGGGCGCTGGTCCCTCTTCTCCCCCAACTCCAACTCCACCAATGCGGGGCGTGGTCCGAGATGGCTATGGCTGAATATTCCGTTCCCTCCACTTTCGGGATTAGCGCCCTACTCAAAATGAAAAAATCTATCCGGGAGTAGGCTTTATGGACGTTGGAAAAGAAGGAAAATTCCCTGGCCAGCGGCGTGGCAAACCTCCATGGATCCACTCCCCCCATCTGGTCCATAAACCCCATGAGCACCTTGGCCGCAGCCGGCCTCTTACCCGTCCTGGACCTAGAACGGTCCAGTGCTGGGTCCAGCACCGTGTTGAAGTCCCCCCCCCCATTATCAAGCTTCCTACCTCCAGATCCGGAATCTGACCAGCATGCGT
Source organism: Scyliorhinus torazame (assembly GCF_047496885.1). Lineage (NCBI taxonomy): Eukaryota > Metazoa > Chordata > Chondrichthyes > Carcharhiniformes > Scyliorhinidae > Scyliorhinus > Scyliorhinus torazame. The sequence continues at coordinate 52,895,640 of NC_092720.1, read as the reverse complement.
TTCATAAATCCGGCATCATCCCAATTCAGGGCATATACGTTCACCAGTATCACCCGCACCCCCCGCTACCTACCACTCACCATCACATATCGACCTCCATTATCCACTACAATATTCAGTGCCTCGAACGACACCCGCTTCCCCACCAGTATTGCAACCTCTCAGTTCTTTGCATCCAGCCCTGAATGAAAGACCTGCCCTACCCATCCCTTTCTCAGCCTAACCTGATCTGCCATCTTCAGATGTGTCTCCTGGACCATTACCACGTCTGCCTTCAGTCCCTTTAAGTGCGCGAACACCCGGGCCCTCTTGACCGGTCCGTTCAGGCCCCTCACATTCCAAGTTATCAGCCGGATCGGGCGGCTACTCGCCCCCCCCCTCCTACCGACTAGCCATCTCCTTTTCTAGGCCTCCCACACCCTCCAGTCCCCCCAGGCGGCAGACCCCCCCCCCCCCGACTACGTCTCCTACTTCCAGCTCCCCTTTGGCCAATGCAGCAGCAACCCAGTTGCCCCCTCCCGCCCCTTCCCCCCCGCTAGATCCTCATCTCGCCATTTTGCTCCCCCATGACACTCCCGTAAGTCAGCTGACTCCTGCTGACCCTGGCCTCTCCCGCCATTCCATCGACCCCCCAGTGTGAGAATCCCCCCACCCCTTGGCAATCAGTATGTGCTCCTCTCCAGCACCGCCCTTCCCCCCCCCCCCAGCCCCGCCCCCCATCCTTCCCTAACACGGGAAAAAGCCCGCGCTTTCCTGAGCCGGCCCCGCCCCCTCTGGAGCAGCTCCTTTTTGCGGCCTTACCCCAAGTCCCCATCCCCGGGCCTCCACCCCCCCTCTTCCTTCGTGGGGCCCTACCCCTCCAACACTGACGCCTACACGCTCCTACAGCCCCCACATCAAATCCATTCACCCATCCCCACCCAGCACTCAAACAAAAAGAACATTCCCCAAACGCAGTAAACACAGTGAACATCTCCCCACGACAAACCCTCAATTTGAGTCCAACTTTTCAGTCTGTATAAAGTTCCATGCCTCATCAGGCATTTCAAAATGGTGGTGCCGATCTTGGAACATGACCCAAAATCGCGCTGGCTGCAGCATCCTGAACTTTACCCCCTTCCGATGGAGCACCGCCTTAGCCCGGCTGAAACCAGCTCTCTTCTGAGCCACCTCCGCACTCCAGTCCTGGTAAATTCGGATCTCCGTGTTCTCCCACCTGCTGCTCCGCTCTTTTTGGCCCATCTCAGGACACACTCTCTGTCTATAAAGCGGTGGAACCTCACCACTACAGCCCTTGGCGTCTCATTGGCTTTGGGTCTCCTTGCCAGGACCCGATGAGTCCAATCCAGCTCCAGGGGCCTCGGGAAAGCTCCCGCGCCCATCAGCGAATTTAGCATCGTGCTCATATATGCCCCGGCATCGGGCCCCTCCACTCCTTCAGGGAGACCCAGAATCCGAAGATTCTTCCTCCTCGACCTGTTCTCCAGGTCCTCGAATTTTTCCGCCCACCTCTTGTGCAGCGCCTCGTGCGCCTCCACCTTCACCGCCAGGCCCAAGATCTCGTCCTCGTTCTCCGAGGCTTTTTGCCGCACCTCCCGGATCGCCGCCCTTGGGCCTTCTGGGTCTCCAGACGCTTCTCAATAGCCGCCTTCATTGCCGCCAGCATTTCTGTCCTCAGCTCCTCAAAGCAGTGTTTAAGAAACTCCTCCGACCACTGTGCCACCGCTGCTTGGTCTCCACCCGCCGCCATCTTGCTTTTCCTCCCTCGCCCTTTTCGCTGCACCACGGTCGCTTTTTTAACCACTCCACTCCTGGTCCAATCCATATAATGTCGGGGGGGACCTTGCTGTCACCTTCCCACACTGGAAGACGTCGAACAATTGCCATTGGGGTCTCTCTGAAGAGCCCAAAAGTCCGTTCCCGGCAGGAGCTGCCGAACGTGCGACCTACCTAGGCATAGCCGCAACCGGAAGTCATCCTGGCTACGAGGATTGAGGACTGTGTCCCGGGGGTGATCCATGAGGACCAGACGGGATTTGTGAGGGGTAGGCAGCTAAACACCAATGTGCGGAGGCTCCTCAATGTGATCGTGATGCCCTCGGTGGAGGGGGAAGCGGAGGTAGTGGCAGCTATGGATGCGGAGAAGGCCTTTGATCGGGTAGAGTGAGAGTATCTCTGGGAAGTGCTTGGGAGGTTTGGGTTTGGGGAAGGGTTCATAAGATGGGTCAGGCTGTTATATAGGGCCCCAGTGGCGAGTGTGGCTACGAACCGACGGAGGTCGGAGTACTTCAGGTTGTACCGGGGGACGAGGCAGGGGTGTCCCTTATCCCCCTTGTTGTTTGCACTGGCAATTGAGCCGCTGGCCATGGCACTGAGGGAGTCTAGGAACTGGAGGGGATTGGTCCGGGGGGGGGTGGGGAGGAACACCGGGTGTCGTTATATGCTGATGACCTGTTGATATATGTTGCAGACCCAGTGGAGGGGATGGCGGAGGCTATGCGGATCCTTAGGGAGTTTGGAGACTTCTCGGGCTATAAGCTCAACGTGAGGAAGAGTGAGTTCTTTGTGGTGCATGCGGGGGACCAGGGAAGGGGGATAGACGAGCTACTGCTGAAGAGGGCGAAGAGGAGCTTCCGATAATTGGGGATCCAGGTAGCTCGGAGCTGGGGGGCCCTGCACAAGCTCAATTTGACACGGTTGGTGGAACAGATGGAGGAGGATTTCAAGAGATGGGATCTGCTGCCACTCTCCCTAGCGGGTAGGGTGCATTCGGTCAAGATGACGGTCCTCCCGAGGTTCCTGTTTGTGTTCCAGTGCCTGCCCATCCTAATCCCCAATGCTTTTTTGAAACTGGTAAGCAGGAGTATTATGGGATTTGTATGGGCGAATAAGACCCCAAGGGTGTTTTTGGAGCGTAGCAGGGACAGGCGGGTGCTGGCACTGTCGCATTTATGTGGCTATTATTGGGCAGCTAATGTGGCGATGATCCGTAAGTGGGTAATGGAGGGAGAGGGGGCGGTTGAAGAGGCTAGAGGTGGCATTTTGTGTGGGTACGAGCCTGGGGGCGCTGGTGACGGCACCGTTGCTGCTTCCGCCGACAAGGTACACCACGAGTCCGGTGGTGGCGGCGACTCTGAAGATCTGGGGGCAGTGGAGGCGACATAGGGGCGAGGTGGAGGGCGAGGTGGGGGCCTCGGTCTGGTCCCCGATACAAGAGAACTGCAGGTTCGTTCCGGGTAGGATGGTTGGGGGGTATCTGAGCTGGCATCGGGCAGTGATTAAAAGAGTGGGGGACCTATTCATCGATGGGACTTTTGCGAGCCTAGGGGTGCTAGAGGGGAAATTTGTGTTACCTCCCGGGAATGCTTTTAGGTACATGCAAGTAAGGGCGTTTGTGAGACGGCAGGTGAGGGAATTTCCGCTGCTCCCAGCACAAAGGATTCAGGACTGGGTGATTTTGGGTGTATGGGTTGGAGAAGGCAAGGTCTCAGCGATCTATCAGGAACTGCAGGAGGCGGAGGAGGCCTCGTTGGAGGAGTTAAAGGGTAAGTGGGAGGAGGAGCTGGATGAAGATCTGTGGGCTGATGCCCTGAGTAGGGTTAATTCTTCCTCCTCTTGCGTCAGGCTCAGCCTAATACAGTTCAAAGTTGTCCATAGGGCGCATTTCGAACATAGAACATAGAACGATACAGCGCAGTACAGGCCCTTCGGCCCACGATGTTGCACCGACATGGGAAGTCAAAAAACAAAAGCCATCAAACCTACACTATGCCATTATCATCCATATGCTTATCCAATAAACTTTTAAATGCCCTCAATGTTGGCGAGTTCACTACTATTGCAGGTAGGGCATTCCACGGCCTCACCACTCTGCGTAAAGAACCCTACCTCCGACCTCTGTCCTATATCTATTACCCCTCAGTTTAAGGCTATGTCCCCTCGTGCTAGCCATTTCCATCCGCGGGAGAAGGCTCTCACTGTCCACCCTATCTAACCCTCTGATCATTTTGTATGCCTCTATTAAGTCTCCTCTTAACCTTCTTCTCTCTAACGAAAACAACCTCAAGTTCATCAGCCTTTCCTCATAAGATTTTCCCTCCGTACCAGGCAACATCCTGGTAAATCTCCTCTGCACCCGTTCCAAAGCTTCCACGTCCTTCCTATAATGAGGTGACCGGAACTGTACGCAATACTCCAAATGCGGCCCGTACCAGAGTTTTGTACAGCTGCAACATGACCTCATGACTCTGGAACTCAATCCCTCTACCAATAAAGGCCAACACACCATAGGCCTTCTTCACAACCCTATCAACCTGGCAGGGGCGAGGTGAGTAGGTTTTTTTGGGTGGAGGACAGGTGTGTGAGGTGCTCGGAGAGCCCAGCAAATCACGCCCATATGTTCTGGACGTGCCCGGTTCTGGAGGAGCTTTGCGAGGACTATGTCCAAAGTGGTGAACACCCGGGTCAAGCCGAGCTGGGGGATAGCATTATTTGGGGTATCGGACGAGCCGGGAGTGCAGGAGCCGAAAGAGGCTGGACCATTTAAATTGCCATAAATATCGGTGTGGCCATGATATCCTGTGGGGTAGCAGCGGCTGTAAAATCCTGGCCTTGGTGTGGAGAGTCCATCACCTTCCTGACTCTCCCCAATTAAGTCTGAGATACGAAAGGCCAAAAAGCCAATTGAGGCCTGTAAATGGCCATGTGGTCAAACTGATGGGTATGCATGCAAGTTGGTGGGAGGGTGGCTCCCTCCTTCTTGAGCATTCTGTGTCCAATGGAGGGACCCACTGGTGGCAAGAGAAGGACCCTTAGGAACCCACTGTTTGCAGTCCTTTAAACTCCTCCTCTTCCCCTCGCTGGGACCTCCCTGACTGCTCTTGGCGATCCCGCCCCACTTACTTCTGTTCCACAGTCCAGTGCCAATCACCCTCCTAAGCCCTATTGTAATATCAGTAGTGGCCACTGTTCCCCGTGGTGCTCCTGGTATTGGAGGGTTGCCGGCCTCCGATTGCCTCAGAGGGAGGTCATTCAGCCGATTGGACTTGATTCAACTAAATGTGAACAAAGCCCCATAACGAGCGTGTTTAGCAGTGTGTTTCTCGCTATTTAACACGACTCGCGTTGCACAAGGGGCCTCAGCAGGGAACGCGCGGTCAAGGCCGTACATAGCCCTGTTTTGTACACTGGGGTATTCTGCCCTCCAGAACTCCCCAATGTAACAAGAGATTGGGACACAATTTTTAAACAACATCCTGATTTCAAAGGCCCCTGAAGCAATCCCTGACCACACCCAGCCCGACCGCACCATGGTAGGATTCCCAGAGCGCCCCCCCCCCCCCCCCCCCCACCGTATCCCACCCCGCGTTGGATCTTGCAAGGTGTTGCAAGCTGGGTGGATCCCAGGAGAGGGGTCTCAGGCTTTTATTGGCCATGCTGCACCACGGCGAGCTGACTTTCAGGCACAGCGTGGCCATTGGATCACGCCCCATTATGTGTGTGCCATTTAAAAGTGATTTTCAGTCATTTAGAATCAGGTTACTTTCCGCGGATGGGTTAACATTATCATTTTTTAAATAATTAAACCCATTTTCAGCTGTCTTAATCAAATCGCACTGATTAATACTCTTAAATATATCAAGGACCAGCTTTAACAAATTGTTTTTAAAATCATCTTTTTAAAACATTGCCTGATTGTCTTCATTTATAGCAGATTTTCTGTCTGCTGATATGCAAATAAACATGAGTAGAAATACAAGAGAATAGACACTTCTCTGAATAGGTGCAACTTGGGGCCAATTTACATCGGGTTCGCCGATTGTCCACTCAACTCCAGTGTTTGCTAAATGCTTGAGCTACATTAGTTTCAATGATTTGATGTGTTAGAATGCAATAACTGGCTTTTATGTGGCCAGAGAACTGTGTGTGCAAGTGATGGACAGGGATGGGAGGTTTTGTCTTCAACCAATGGTGTTTGGTATCATAGAATTCCTGCAGTGCAAAAGGAGACCATTTGGCCCATCGAGTTTGCACCAAACCTTCGAATGAGCCCTTGCCCACTCCCCCCTATCCCCAGAACCTAACTAGTAGTTGGAGACATTTACATCAACTGGAGTAGGCCAGCCCTCAAACCCAGTCCCAATTTATTCACATGACTGCTGATCTGTACCTCAAATCCATTAACCTGTTGTTGATCAACATTCCTTGATAAAGTTAGGAACATAGGATCATCTCCTTGGATGTTTTAGCATATAGTTAGTCAACAGTATGGACACTCATATAGGTCAGGAGTAACCAACACCACTATACCTTACAGAATATCTAAGGCAAGACCCAAAACACATATGAAAGGTATTAAATGGATTTTGGGGAAAAAATGGAAGATAAGACTATTATTCTGGAAAATAACAAAATAAGTTTTGGACTCCTTGGACCTGCTTGATCATCTTAGCAGTTTTCACAGGGATTTCTAAATTGGTTCTATATTACTATAACTTTGTTTTCCCCAGAAGATAAGGGAGAAAGAGGGCTGGCATAACGCAATGAGATCAGATAAAAGATGAGATGAGAATATATCTGCCCGGTAATCCTGTCTTGCCTCCATAACATAAGTACTACCATACTTCATCCTTTTCTCCAAAGTTTTACAACCAACCATCTAGAAGTGTCATTCTGATTGTGATATTAAGTTTTGTTATTGGTCATTAAGATGAGATATTTGAAGAGTATTTAGTTATTATTTGATTACAGCGATGTACGGCTGCACCAGTTAAACTTATAATACTCTGAAAATGTTCCTGACTATAAAAAACCTTGAAGATCTACTAAGGTTTTCACTGAAAAAATAATGCACCCAATGCATTTTTGGTGTGAAAACGAGGTGAAGGATGTTCTTGTTGCAACCGTTTCATATTTTCGATAACCACTGCTGAATTCAAACATTCTATGGTTAAGTAAAATACAGTTTGTTACATTAATGCAAACAATCACATTGCTAATGATGATGCATCACTGTGTATTTACACTCAATGACCAGGAAAGCAATACCAGTTAGATTTCTGAGAATTGTGAATTAATTTTTTAAATTTCTAAGTGGAATTGAGGTTGAGACTGAAGGCAAAGGTGGCATACAGTATCTGAGCTAGAAGTGGCCAATGCTGTCCCAGAAAAAAACATCCTGCAATGTTGTGGGAGCTAACAGTACATTCACAAAATAGAAATGTGCAAATTTCCTGATCATTACGACACAACTCCACTGCAATATTTTGCAATTATTGGCAGTTCTAGACCAGAGTAGGCTCTTAAGTGAATATTATAGCCATTTACCATTGCATCCTGTTCCTGTAAAAAAAATGACAATGTTAAATGGGAAAGAAGTGATTATACTTCACGTGAATAAGATTAGGATGAAGTGGATTGCGTTGTGGGGTATGAATGTAGTAATTCCCCGCCCTAGCACTGGGACTCGCATGTTTTTTTCCCTCTGCTGTTTTTCTTTGATGTAACCCTGTTGTTGGTGGCATCCTGTTTGGTGAAGAAGGGTCTTGTATCTGTGAAAGGAACTGTCACAATATGTGGATATTGTAAAGCACATAAAGAGTTAATGTAATGTTACTACTCTAGGCACTAGATGGTGCTATAGAACAACCATACAAATATCACATACCTCCTTGAATTCTAGGAGATAGATGGAGAGAGTGGAAGAGAACAAGACAGAATAGTTGTGAGATAGTTGGACTGATAGTATAGTTAATAGTGTAGATGTGTAGTGTAATCTTTACTTAAATAATTCCTTTGTAATATGTTTGAATCTAATTCAGTGTAGTGTAATAAATTAGTTTTGTTTATTAAACACAGCTTGCTGTTCTTTGTTAGCACTGCAACCTTCACTGTCCTGAAAGATCTAAAACAAAGAACACAACATGATACCAGGAGTGATTGCTAAAGATTTTTAGTTAAGTTTTGTTAGATTAACAAGAAGATCGTCGAAAAAAGAATTTGTCAAGAGAAAAACGTTTTTGAAAGAAAAAACCTTTGCACTCTACAAGCCAATCACATCTAGAAGCACAGAGTGAAACAAGAAGAGATGGAAGGTTGCAGACTCCCAAACACTTTAAAATCACAGACCAGGGGCTGTTTAGCACAGGGCTAAATCACTGGCTTTGAAAGCAGACCAAGGCAGGCCAGCAGCACGGTTCAATTCCCGTAACAGCCTCCCCGAACAGGTGCTGGAATGTGGTAACTAGGGGCTTTTCACAGTAACTTCATTGAAGCCTACTTGTGACAATAATTGATTTTCATTTCCTTTCATTTCAAAACCTCTGGTAAACTAGATGTATATTGGAGACGTTTTAAGCAACAGTTTCAGTTGTATCTCTCTGCTTCAGCTCCAGAGTCAGCCAGTGACCAGTGAAAAATTGTTTGTTTCTAATTGTGGCTGGACCACAAAGCCATAGAAATGTTTAATTTGTTTCATTTTGTAGATAGTGATGACAAGAGGAACTTTAATGCAGTAATGGAAAAGTTTGATCTGCATTGTAAGGCTCAAAGTAATGAAGCATATGAAAGATGTGTTTGAAAAATGGGTACAAAAAGAAGGCAAATCGGTAGATTCTTTTGTCATGAGACCTCCGTTTAAGACTTGCAACTTTTCTATGCTGGCAGATTCCCTCCTCCGTGACCAAATCGTGTTTAGTATTAAAAATGAAAAACTTTGTGACCGTTTGCTTGGGCAGCACAATTTATCGTTAGAAGATGCAATAAGTTTACGTCGAGCGAGTGAGCTTGCAGTGTGCAGAGATGCGATCCTGGGAAAAGCGCGCGAAAGAAGACAACGTGGCTGATGCCATTAATGCTGTGGCCCAGTTGAACAAACAGCGTGCTGCAGCTGGCGGCCATTTTGCTGATGACGTAAACAGCGTGGTGACGTGTGCACGTTGTGGCCACGTCCACCACAGAGAAAAATGGCCAGCCATCGGGAAAGTATGCGTGAACTTTGGCAAACTTGATTATTAGCTTCACAGTGCCGTTCAAGTAAAAAAAAGCCTCAGATTAAAACGAAAAGCTCTTTTAACAATGCCATGAAGATTCAAAGAGTGCAAAACGGATCAAATAAAGAAAAAACTTACCATTCCGATGTTGAAGCACAAGAATATGATTTAGGAAACACATTCTTTGTTGATGCAGTCAACAAGATTAATAATGCTGAAACACAACATTTAAAGCAGATATCATCTGTTCATATGAAGAAAGATTGGAATGTACCATTCAGAGTAAATGGATCCGGGACTTCCGGTGGCGGCAATGAGTGAGTGAACCGCACATTCGGGGGCTCTCACTCCGGCGGGATTTGAGGACCTGGTTCCCTGGTTTTGCGGGGCTGTGGAGCGCTGAAAGGATGGCCACGGGGGGCTAAGGAGCGAGCAGAGCTGCATGGAACTGCGGGAGAGCAGAAAGCAGCACAAACGGGAGAGGAAGGGACAAAGGCGAGGTGCAGGAGAAGCTGACCCGGGAGCAAAGATGGCGGACCTACAGACCTCGGACCCGGCGATCCAGCAGGCGCTGGAAAACATGCCGCAGGTGATAAAAAGCAGTTTTGAGTCGTTGGAGCGGGATAACTTGGACCCACTTCAGAAGGCAGTGGATCAGCTGAACCAGAGACTGAATGCCCAGGACGAAAAAGTTAAGGAGCTGGGGGAGGCGGTGGAGGAGCAGGCGGACACGCAGACGATTGCTGCGCTAGAAGTCGACGGGTTGAAGGAGAGACAGAGAAGACTGCTGGACAGAGTGGAGGAGCTGGAAAATAGAGCCCGTAGACAAAATCTGAGGATCACGGCCTCCCGGAGGGGGCGGAGGGAGCTGATGCCACAGCGTTCGTGGCTGGCCTGTTGATGCAGCTGATGGGGGCTGAAGCCTGTCCGCGACCGCCGGAGCTGGAGGGGGCACACAGAGTACAGGCGAGACAGGTGCGTCCGGGGAGGCCCCCCCGTCCGATGGTGATTAGGTTCCACAGGTTTGTGGAGAAGGAGCGGGTGCTGCAGCGGGCAAAGAGCGCTAAGAGCAGCACGTGGAATAACAGTGTCCTTCGCATTTACCAGGACCTAAGCCAGGAGGTGGCCAGGCGGCGAGCAGCCTTTAAACAAGTTAAGGAGATGTTGTTCAAAAAGCACGTGAAGTTTTGCCTGCTCTTCCCGGCCCGTCTTTGGGCCATCAGGGCCAACACCATTACTTCTCCGAGCCCGAAGAAGCGAGGGACTTTGTGAGGGATCAGGGGCTGGTCTCGAAAAAAGGACCCACGGACGCGAGCTAGGGTCTGAGAATTACTGGTGGAAGGGACGCCTACCGTGCCTGGACTGCAGGTCGACTGTTTACGGCTTTAAAGGTGCCTTGTGGTGTATTTTTTGTGGGCAGTTTTTGCCTGTGGGGGATGTGGGGGGTGGGTACCCCCCCCCCCCCTTTTTTTTGTTTTTTTCTCTCTCCTTTTTTTTTTCCTCTTCTGTTGTGGTCGGTACCTTTTGTTGGGCTCTCTGAGTGCGCTGGAGCCTGTATTGTAACAAAAGGGGGGCCGGTCAGCAATGGGGATTAAAGATGTTGGTTGGGGGCTTTTGTTTCATTTATGTCTATGGTTTTTATGTTTGTTTTGGATGGGGGATGTACGGGTACTGGGTCATTGCGGTGTTATTTATATATATTTTTTGGTGCTCAGAAAGGGACGTGGGTTAACACTTTTCTGTGTATACAGCTGGAACTGTATTGTACCTGGAGCAGCCTCGCGGTGCTGTTTGATGTTTACATCTTGTTTGATCTTTCCCATCTTAGTGAGACCGCACCAGTGGGTCGGAGTGGAGGATGGTGTGCTGGGGAGTGGGGAGATGAGGTTGGGGAAACAATGGAAGTGAAACAAGGGGGCGCCGGAGCGATGAGTCACCGGGCTAGCAGATTGGCTAGTCAAGGGAGTCAGGTGGGGGGGAGAATACAGCCAGTGAATGGCAGGGCTGGGGTTATCGGGGGATGTTGATAAGGGGGGGGGAGTTATTTTGCTGACGTGGGGGGGATCTGAAGTAGGTAATGGAAAGGAGGTCGGGGGTGGAGGCAGCCAAGAGGTGAGCCAGGAATGGCACGGCGGTGGGTCGGGGGCGGGCCATGATAAGGAAGTGGATGGTGGGTACGGGGTCTATCTGGGAGCGAGTGGAGGCGGCCTCGTGCAGGGGCACCAGTTTGGCAGCCCTGGTCACAGCTCCCCTACCGCTGTCGCCGGCCAGGTACTCCACCAGCCCGGTAGTGGGGGCGGCTCTGCGGATATGGGGCCAGTGGAGGAGGCATGGGGGGGGGGGGGGTGCATCTGTCTGGGCTCCAATATGTGATAACAATTGATTCGCCCCCGGGAACATGGATGGAGGGTTTCGAACATGGTGGCGGGCGGGGGTGAGGTGGGTGGGCGATATGTTCCTGGAGGGGAGCTTTGCGAGTTTGAGGGGCTTGGAGGAGAAATTTGGGCTGGTAAGGGGAAATGACTTTAGGTACTTACAGATGTGGGACTTTGTACGCAGACATCCTTCCCACGCCTCCCGCCAATAGGGATCCAGGACAGAATAGTCTCTAGAGGAGAAGGAGGAGAGGGTAGAGTCTCGGATATCTACAAGGTGCTCATGAAGGGGGAAGAGTCCCAGACGGAGGAACTGAAACTCAAATGGGAGGATTTTGGCGGGGAGATGGAGGACGGGCTGTGGGTGGAAGCTCTGAGTCGGGTAAACTCAACCGCAACATGTGCCAGGCTCGGCCTGATTCAATTTAAGGTCGTTCACCGGGCCCACATGACAGTAGCTCGGATGAGCAAATTCTTTGGGGTAGAGGACAAGTGCGCTAGATGCGCGGGAGGACCAGCGAACTATGTTCACATGTTTTGGACATGTTCACATGTCCTAAGCTTAGGGGGTACTGGGTGGTATTTGCGGGGGTCATGTCCCGGGTGCTGAAAACAAGGGTGGTGATGAGTCCAGGGGTGGCAATTTTCAGGGTTTCGGAAGACCCGGGAGTCCAGGGGGAGAAAGAGGCAGAAGTTCTGGCCTTTGCTTCCCTAATAGCCCGGCGGCGGATACTGCTGGCATGGAGGGACTCAAAACCCCCGAAGACCGAACTATGGCTTTCGGACATGTCAAGTTTTCTGGGTATGGAAAAAATTAAGTTTGAGGGGATCTGTATTGGGGTTCGCCCGGAGGTGGCAACCATTCATCGACTTCTTCGCGGGAGAGTGAACGTCGGGGGGGGGGGGGGGGGGGGGGGGGGGGGGGGGGGGAAGAGGGGGGGAGATTAGAGTAGAGTAGGAGGGATAAATAGGCGGGTATTGTCTAGGGGAGGGGAGCGGGCATATGCAGTATGGGTTGATTGAAGTATTGGTTTTATATTGATGTTTGCACATTTCTGTTATCTGTAACTATTTACAATGCCAAAAAATACCTCAATAAAATTGTTTGTTAAAAAAAAAGAGTAAATGGATCCAAAATGTTCTTCAAGTTGGATACAGCTCATTTGATCACTGAATCAGACCTCTCTAAAGTACAGCGTCCTCCTCGAATTATAGCTACTAAATGCCAATTGAGGGGCTACAATGGCAACATCATTAGCCCAAAAGGATTGTGTTGTCTAACAGTAAGCAACAATGATATCCACCTGCCGTGCAATTTGAAATAGTTGATGCCAATAAATCGCCTCAAAAGGATTTTGGCGGCTACAACTTGATATGTCCAAAGATGTGCAGATTAGGTGGATTGGCCATGCTAAATTGCCCTTAGTGTCCAAAATTGCCCATAGTGTTGGGTGTGGTTGCTGGGTTATGGGGATAGGGTGGAGGTGTGGACCTTGGGTAGGTTGCTCTTTCCAAGAGCCGGTGTAGACTCGATGGGCCGAATGGCCTCCTTCTGCACTGTAAATTCTATGAAATCTATGAAATGTCCAGCAGATAGCTCTATACTTTTAGTAGGCCATAAGGAAAATACTGTTTTAATCGCATGCTCTTTGGAATAATCTCTCCCTCAGAAATTTTCCACAGAGCAATGGAAACCATTACAGAAGGTATTGATGGGGCACGGGTATACGTCGATGATATCATCTGGTCTGCAACACCAGAAGAGCACAATTCCAGACTACCACAATATAGATTGAAGCTCAACAAATCCAAGTGTCAATTTGGGATTTCCAAACTGACGTTTAGGGGAGATCTCATTTCTGAGAATGGGGTAGAACCGGACAGTGATAAAGTTAAAGCTACACACAATGCCCTGTTCCAAAAGACAAAAAAGCAGTCTTGAGAATGATTGGAGTTGTCAGCTTTCTTGCCAAATTTATTACAAATCTTTCATCTGGGACAACAGCTCTTCAACAATTGATCAATAAAAATTATCTTTTCCTTGGATGTCACAACATGATGATGTGTTGTCCAACCTCAAATCCGCACTGACCACAGCCCCAGTTCTCACATTTTCAGATCCGCAAAGGAGACAAAAATCTCGATGGACACAAGTCAAGATGGCATAGAAGCTGTTCTTCTACAGAAGATTTCAAATGATCTGTGGAGATCGGGAGCAAATGCTTCTCGAGCCATGATGCCCACAGAACAACGCTACGCAAAGATTGAGAAAGAATGTCTTGGTCTGTTGACAGGTGTTGAAAAATTTCACTATTATGTTCTTGGTCCACCTACATTTGTGATTGAGACTGATCATAGGCTGCTTGTGCATATAATTCACAATGGTCTGAATGAAATATCACCCAGATTGCAACAAATGCTTAGAAGATTTGATTTTTGTCTAGTATATATTCCAGAAAAAGATCTGATCCTTGCAGATACCTTATCACGTGCTATTGAACATGAAGACAAGATTCCAAATCTTGTGCAGGTGATAGAAGCTCAAGCTTGATTTGATTTGATTTGATTTATTGTCACATGTACCGAAGTAAAGTGAAAAGTATTTTTCTGCGGCCGAGGGAACGTACACAGTACGTACAGAGTAAACAAAAGAATAATCAACAGAGAACATTGACAAATGGTACATCGACAAACAGTGATTGGTTACAGTGCAGAACAAGGGGCCAAACAAAGCAAATACATGAGCAAGAGCAGCATGGGGCGTCATGAATAATGTTCTTACAGGGAACAGATCAGTCCGAGGGGGAGTCATTGAGGAGTCTTCTGGGTGTGGGGAAGAAGCTTATCCGTTGTCTGGATGTGCGGGTCTTCAGACTTCTGTACCATCTGCCTGATGGAAGGGTCTGGAAGAAGGCAATGCCTGGGTGGGAGGGGTCTCTGATAATGCTGTCTGCCTTCCTGAGACAGCGGGAGGTGTATACAGAATCAATGTGGGGGTGGGAAGCTTGTGTGATGTGTTGGGCTGAGTTCACCACACTCTGCAGTTTCTAGCGATCTTGGACCGAGCAGTTGCCATACCAGGCTGTGATGCAGCCGGATAGCATGCTCTCTATCGCACATCTGTAGACGTTTGTGAGAGTCGATGCAGACATGCCAAATTTCTTTAGCTTCCGTAGGAAGTAGAGACGTTGTTGGGCTTTCTTGACTGTTGCATCAACGTGAGTGGATTAGGACAGATTGTTGGTGATGGTGACCCCCAGGAACTTCTTTTTTTTTAACAAACATTTTATTGAGGTATTTTTGGTATAGTAACAACAACAAAATAAACAATATACATGAAACCATAAACATAGTGCAAAAGCCATTTACCTCTCGTACTGGTCCCACCCTTATTGACCCACTACTCTAATCTAAACTACTCACCCTCCCCCCCCCCCCTCACCCCCGTCTGCTGACGATTAATTTCCCGCAAAGAAGTAGACGAACGGTTGCCACCTCAGGGTGAACCCTAACAGTGATCCTGTCAAGGCGAACTTGATTTTCTCCAAACAGAGAAAGCTCGCCATATCCAATAGCCAGGTCTCCGACTTTGGGGGCTTTGAGTCCTTCCATGCTAATAGTATCTGTCTCCGGGCTACCAGGGAAGCAAAGGCCAGAATGTCCGCCTCTTTTTCCTCCTGGATTCCCGGGTCTTCTGACACCCCGAAAATCGCCACCTCTGGACTCAGCACTGTTTTTAACACCGTGGACATGACATCCGCAAACCCCTGCCAAAATCCCCTAAGCTTCGGACATGTCCAAAACATGTGGACATGGTTCGCCGGTCCTCCTGCACATTTTGTCCTCCACCCCAAAGAATCTGCTCACCGGGCCACTGTCATGTGAGCCCGGTGAACAACCTTAAATTGTATCAGGCTGAGCCTGGCACATGTTGCGTCCGCCCATAGACCATCCTCTATCTCTCCTCCCAGCTCCTCCTCACACTTGTGCTTCAGCTCCTCGGTCTGCGTCTCCTCCGACCCCATAAGCTCCTTATAAATGTCCGAGACGCTCCCTTCTCGTACCCACCCTCTGGAAACTACCCTGTCCTGAATCCCCCTTAGCGGTAGAAGCGGGAAGGTTGACACCTGTTTACGAAGGAAGTCCCGCACCTGCAGATACCTGAATTTGTTTCCCCTCGCCAACCCTAACTTTTCCTCCAACGCCCTCATACATGGAAAGCTCCCCTCTATGAACATATTCCCCATCCTCTCAATCGCCAGTCCCCACCATAACCGGAACCCCCCGTCCATACTCCCCGGGGCAAACCGGTGATTATCACAGATTAGGGCCCAGACCGATGTTCCCACTGCTCCCACATGCCGCCTCCACTGGTCCCAAACTCTCAGGGCCGTTACCACCATTGGACTGGTGGAGTATCGTGCCGGCGGGAACGGCAGAGGCGCAGTTAGCAACACCCCCAAACTGGTGCCCTTACATGAAGCCGGCTCCATACGCACCCATGCCGACCCCTCCCCCACCACCTACTACCTGATCATGGCTATATTAGCCACCCAGTAATAGTTGCTAAAATTTGGCAGCGCCATCCCGCCCTCTCCCGGATTTCACTCAAATATTTCCTTCCTTACTCGCGGGGTCTTGCCTGCCCAGACGAAGCCCGTGATCACTCCGTTGACCCTCTTAAAAAAGGACCGCGGAATAAAGATGGGGAGGCACTGAAATACAAATAGGAATCTTGGGAGGACCGTCATCTTCACCGTTTGCACCCTCCCAGCCAGAGACAACAAAAGCGCGTCCCATCTCTGAAAATCGTCCTTCATTTGGTCCACCAGCCGGGCCAGGTTCAAGACCCCCAGGAACTTCTGACATGCTAGCTGACACATTACCTGCTTTTGATGTCAAATTAAGACAAACTAAAGAAGAAACTGCAAAGGATGAAGTTTTGCAGTGAGTGATTCATCACATGGCCGATGGATGGCCAAATACAAGCTGTTCCAGCTTCAGAAGTGTTAAAGATCACCTCTATGTGATAAATGGATTTTTACTGAAACTGGATAGAATAGTCATTCCTAAAAAGTTGAGAAGACAGATTCTTACCCAGATCCATGAATGACACCAGGGTATTGAGAAATGTAAGCGACATGCAAGGCAATCTGTGCATTGACCTGGCATCAATTCAGACATTGAAAATTATGTTTCTGAATGTGACATTTGTAAAAGAAACCAGGCTGCTGAACAGAAAGAGAAATTCACAGTGATGGATAATGTTGCAATTCCATGATGTAAAGTGGGAATAGATGTTTTCTACTTTCAAGGCAAAGACTACCTCGTCATTATTGACTATTACTCAAATTATCCAGAAGTCATTAAACTTACAAACCCAAGTTTGCAGTCAGTCAGCAAGGCAACTGAAGATGTTTTCCCTAAACATGGGATACCATTGACGGTCGTAACGGACAATGGACCTTGTTTCGACAGTTGGGAATGGACTGAGTTTTCTCAGTGCTACAATTTCAATCATGTCACGTCAAGCCCTCTATATCCCCAGTCCAGTGGGAAAGCTGAGAAAGGTGTGGGTATTGTGAAGAAATTGTTGAAAAAAGAATATGAGGCGAGACCAAGATTTTTTTCTAGCTTTAATAAGCAATCAAGCTATTCCTTTATCCACAGGTCTCTTGCCAGTGCAACTTCTTATGAACAGACAGATGTGTACCACAATACCAAGCCTAACTGTACCGAATCTTGATGATAAACAAAGCGTAAACAAGATGTGACAACAGAAGCAAACTCAAAGCTTGTATAATAACAAGTCAGCCAAACAGCTGATTCCGCTAGTTCCAGGAGGTTGTGTTTAGTCACTTCGCAAAAGAGTGCAATGCCCCTAAAAAGCCACAGAGAGCACAGCAGACGGGCACTCTGATTAAAAAAAAGACAGAGCCCATTCATAGCGTTAGCACCCGTTCAGATCAGACGGACTTGACCGGAACGGACTGACGGTGTTCAGGCTCCCCCAGTTGGGCCTGCGACACCCTTTGGGATAGGTCCGGACGACCGGTAGTTGCAGCAAAAATTCGGGGACAGCCCATCAAATTTCTCTGGGACACAGGAGGGTCCCGCACCACAATAAATTCCTCCACCATGTTCCAAAAGGACACGTGGCCCACTACAGCCACTATCACCCTCAGCGGCTTTACAGGCCACTCACAGCAGGGACTCACAGCAGGGACACATCACAGCCCCTGTACCCATTCAAATCAGAACCATCACCACCAAGCACCCCGTGGTTTTAGTTGACCTGCCCCACACAGCAGAACACATTCTGGGAATTGATTTCATCAATTCCCATAACCTTTCATTCGATCCAGTCAACCAGTGTGCCTGGAAGATGGCAAAATCCGCAAGAGCCCCCGCAACGCTCAACATAGGAGAGTATGCAAACAAAATTAGCGCCGTAGGCGAATTTTGGTTCAATCCGACCACGCTTAGTACAGACAAGCAGGTTAGGGCAGTTCTGCAAAAGAACAGGGCAGCATTCGCGACCCACAAGCATGACTGTGGACGGATGACTGGCTCCGTACAAGTAACAGGACCTGACCCTAGACCCCAAAAACAATATTGATTTCCCCAAGAGACAGAGGGAGAAATCTCCAAGGTAATAGAAAGCTTAATAGAGCAGGGTGTACTTAGATCAGTAGCCTCCACTAATAATGCCCCGATTTGGCCAGTGAGAAAGCCCGATGGATCATGGCGACTGACCATCGATTACCGGGAACTCAATAAAGTCACCCCCGCAGCAGCCCCCACAGTAGCAACAAGTCCCGAGACCATGCTCAAGCAGGGACTCAATTCCTGATTCTTTACGGTTTTGGACGTCAGTAATGGGTTCTGGTCCATTCCATTGGCAAAGGCGTGCCAGTACAAATTTGCCTTCACCTTTAAAGCACAGCAGTACACGTGGACATGCCTTCCACAAGGATTCCACAACTCCCCTTCCATTTTCCACCGACAGCTGGCAAATGGATTAGCCAAATTCTCTCACCCCGAATGTCTGGTACAGTATGTAGATGACCTACTACTGCAGACAGACACCAAGGAAGAGCACATTGAGCTTCTGTCCGAACTCCTGGAACTATTACACGCAATCGGTTGTAAAGTCAACCTCAAAAAGGCCCAGATTTTGGAAGACAAGGTGATATATTTGGGAACAATTATCACGCACGGTAAACACGAGATCGAGCATAAAAGGATTGACTCAATTGCTAAATTGCCCCTTCCCCAGAACGTTTCAGCCCTCCGGTCGTTTTTAGGACTGGTTGGCGACTGCCGAAACCACATTGATGGTTTCGCCAGCAAGGCAGCACCCCTCTCAGACCTCCTAAAGAAAGGAGCCCCCTGGGAATGGCTTCCGCAGCATACGGATGCTGTGGACTCTTTAAAACAGGCACTCATAGCAGCCCCCGCACTACAAGTTCCAGACCCGCTTTCCCCTTACGCCATAGAGGTAACGACCACAGACCGCACCCTTTTGGCCGTGCTCCTGCAGGAACGGCACGGCCAGTAGCTTACGCTTCCAGAGTTTTAGATGCTGTGGAGCAGGGATTTTCAGCTTGTGAGAGGCACCTGCTCGCAGTATTTTGGGCAGTCCAGTATTTTTCGTACATTACCGGACTGAACCCCATCACAATTCTCACCGAACACACTCCCACCCAACTTTTACTGGACGGACGATGCAAGGACGGTACAGTCAGTCAAATTAGAGCAGCTAGATGGACCCTTCTCTTGCAGGAACGGGACATCACTGTTAAAAGGACAAAGACACACACCTATTTAGCCGACAATTTACAGTACCCCAGAACCCCCCATGAATGTGAGATTATCTCTCCACACCACAACACAGGCCCCTTTATCGCTAAAACACCCCCCAGAAAGATAGATAGTTCAACCCAGAGCCCCCAGCACACGGCCATGTGTGAGCCCATAAAGATCTATGTGGATGGATCTTCCACAGTCTTGGATGGGAAACGCATAACAGGTTGCAGTATCTATGTCGAGGACGTGCAGGGACGCGCCCTTGAGGAAATTACGTTAAAACTACCCGGACACTTAGGCGCGCAGGCAGCAGAGCTTGCGGCCGTCGCGTATGTAGTTGAACACCCAGATTCCTTCCCCAGCCCAGCAGACAGAAACTCGGACAGCCTCTATGTCTGCAACAGCCTCACGGAATTTCTGCCCCTGTGGAAAGCAAGGGGATTTGTTTCCGCAGACGGAAAACCCCTCCCCTCAGCCCCATTGCTCCGTCATATTTTAGAAAGAGCCCAGAACAGGACTTATGGGATAATCAAAGTCCGCAGCCACCATCGTTCCTCCCCCCCTGGAAATGTGAAAGCCGACGCACTGGCCAAAGCTGGTTCCAGACATGGATACCTTTGGACACCCCCTGAAAGCGCACCAGTGAGTGCAGTTCAGGTATCACAGCCAAAGATCAAGGATCTAGTGGAGGCCCAGAAGCAGGGCACCAATCTCAAGGACATTGTAAAGGGAAACTATCCAGCTCCCTATGAGAGATTTAGAAATGCACTGACCACACATGACGGTGTGGTGTTAAAAGACACCCTTTATGTGGTTCCTGAACAGGACAGGAATCAATTAATTTGCTTGTTCCATGACGGTCATGGACATCAGGGAATCGATCCCACTACAGCCCATCTCAAGCAGCTTTGTTGGTGGCCGAATTTAAAGGAAGATGTAAACCATTACATCGAAAACTGTCTTATCTGCGCCCAGAATAACCCGGACAGATATGCCAAAAAGGCTCAACTCAACCACACCCGACCCATTAATGGCCCCTGGACTAACCTCCAGATCGATTTTATAGGACCATTGCCCCCTTGCAGGAATGGCTATAAATATGTACTTGTGGTGATTGACACATTTACAAAATGGGTGGAAGCATTCCCAGCCCGCACAAACACTGCAAAAACCACAGCCAAGATTTTGACCCACCACATCTTTACAAGATGGGGACTCCCCTGCAGCATTTAATCAGACCAAGGCTCCCATTTTATGGGACGTGTCATGCAGAACGTCCTCACGATATTTGGCATCACCCAAAAATTCCACATAGCATACCACCCACAGTCGAGTGGTATCGTGGAGCGCATGAATCGGACCCTAAAATCCACCCTCAAAAAAATGGTCCAGTAGAACAACACCACTTGGGACTCAGTCCTCCCTTTTGCGCTGCTGTTTATACGTAACACAATTTCTACCTCCACAGGTTACACCCCACACACTCTCATGACCGGACGCCCCATGAAAGGCACAGAATATTTGTTAGGTTTGGACTTGACCAGCCCCGAAGTGACAGCCCTCACACACGAGAAAGCTGTGGAGCAATTAGTTGACAATGTTAAAACGGGACTTCCGGGTGCGGCTATGCAGAGCTAGGTCGCATATTCGGTAGCTCCCGCTTGGAATGGACTTTTGGGCTCTTTTACAGGGCCCCCACGGCATTTGTTTGACATTTCCCGGTGTGGGAAGAAGACTGTAACATTCCCCTGACAGTGTCCCCCAGGAATGTTATGTCTTTTGGTTACCAGACCCGGCAGAAACAGTAAAAGATTTGTCTGTAACTGCAGGGGAGAGAGGAGCCTCTTCCAGCATGCAGGCGGGGGAAGGGCAAGCTTAAAGCTCCAACCTGACTTGAGGGCCTCTAATAAAGGTGAATTCTAGCAGCAGAGGTGTTATAACCTGCCTACTTACCATTGGCTGGGGACTAATGACTATCCCACAATCCTATAGGAGTATGAGCTTCCCCAATGAGGGGGGGCGGAGAAACCACTAGTAAACTCCTAGTATAAATAAAGCTGGCCAGTTCAGGAACCAGCAGGAAGGAGTATGTAGCAAGGGAAGTTACTGCTACTGTTATGTAATATGTTATCGTAAATAAATATCCTTAAAACTCGTGCTGGATTCTTCGTGACCCTTACAAAAAGAGAGAACAACTGTGAAAAGATCTCACCAGGGCCATTGAAGAAGCGGGGACGAGGCTTCCGGTGGCGGCCATGGAGGAGTAGGTCGCGCATTCGGCAGCTCCCATCTGGAACTTACTCTCAGACATTTTTCAGGAGTTTTCACAGACTTTTTGGGGCAGATTGGTGAAGCGAACACTGCCAAAAGGATCCCCTCTCGAGACATCCGGTTGCGGGAATGCGGAGCTAAGTCGCACATTCGGCGGCTCCCGCAAAAATTGACTTTTGGGCTCTTTTCAGGGCCCCCAATGGCACTTTTCCGACGTTTCCCGGTGTGGGAAGGAGTTAATAAAAGCTCCCCGTCAGTATATGGCTTTAACTAGGAGCGGGGCGACAAAAAAGGTGGTGGTGGAACAGAAGAAGGGAGGGAAGAAGGACAAAATGGCAGCGGGCGGAGACCAGGCAGCGTGGAGGCAGTGGGCGGAGGAGCAACAGGAGGGTATCCAGCGCTGCCTCAGAGAGATTAAAATGGACCTGCTAGAGCCGATGAAGGCTTCTATTGATAAGCTGCTGGAGACACAGACGGCCCAGGGAGTGGCGATCCGAGAGGCTCGACAAAAGTTCTCTGACAATGAGGACGAGATCTTAGGCCTGGCGGTAAAGGTGGAGGCGCACGAGGCGCTCCACAAGAAATGGCAGGAGCGGTTCGAGGAGATGGAGAATCGGTCGAGGTGGAAGAATCTGTGGATTCTGGGCCTCCCAGAGGGGCTGGAGGGGCCGGACGTGGGGGCCTATGTGGTCACTATGTTGAACTCGCTGATGGGAGCGGGGTCCTTCCAGGGGCCCCTGGAGCTGGAAGGGGCCCATAGAGTGCTGGCGAGGAGGCCCAAGGCTAACGAGCCTCTGCGGGCGGTGCTGGTGCGGTTCCATCGGTTCGTCGATCGGGACTGTGTGCTCAGGTGGGCCAAGAAGGAGAGGAGAAGCAGGTGGGAGAACGCGGAGGTACGGATATATCAGGACTGGAGTGCGGAGGTGGCGAAGAGGAGGGCCGGGTACAATCGAGCGAAAGCGGTGCTGCACAGGAAGGGGGTGAAGTTTGGCATGTTGCAGCCGGTGCAACTGTGGGTTACCTACAAGGACCGGCACCATTATTTTGAGTCTCCGGAGGAGGCGTGGGCCTTTGTTCAGGCCGAGAAGCTGGACACAGACTGAGGGTTGGGATGGGCGATTGGGGACAGCGGTGGATATGTTATGCCTATTTTTGGATCGCGGGGGGGGGGGGGCGGGTGGATGGGGCGGGTTGAGCACTGTTTTGGTTGGTGGCGGGGCCTGATAGGTGGAGAGAGCGGGCTTTTTTCCCGTGCCGAAGACTGGGGGGGCGGGGCCGGGGCGGGGAAGCGAGGATTGTTTCCCGCGCTTAGAACGGATGGGGGAGGGGGAGAGCCTGTCGATGGGGAGCGGGAGAGGAAGGAGTGCCACACAATGGGAGGAGTCGAAGGGGAGGCGGGAGTGGCCGGGGTCAGCAGGAGTCAGCTGACTTGCGGAAGTGCAATGGGGGGAGTAAACCAGCTAGGATGGGTCCTAGCCCGGGGGTGGGTGGGGGGGTGGGGGGGTGGGGGAATCGAGTTGCTGCTGCTGCTAAGGCCAAGGAGGAGCTGGAGCGAGTGGGGGGGGGTCGAGACGCGGGTATGCCGCTGTGGGGAACGGGTCGGGTGTGGGGTGTGGGCGCGTGGCTGGCCGAGGAGGGGTCATGGCTAGTCGGCGGGTAGCCCCCGATCCGGCTGATAACCTGGAACGTAAGGGGACTGAATGGGTCGGTTAAGCGGGCTCGCTTTTCGCGCACCTGAAGGGGCTTAAGGCGGATGTGGTTATGCTCCAGGAGACACACCTGAAGGTGGCAGACCAGGTAAGACTGAGGAAAGGGTGGGTAGGTCAGGTGTTTCACTCGGGGCTAGATGCCAAAAATCGAGGGGTGGCGATCTTGGTGGGAAAGAAGGTGTCATTCGAGGCGTCGAGCATTGTGGCAGATAATGGCGGTAGGTACATAATGGTAAGTGGTAAGTTGCAGGGAGAGAGGGTGGTACTGGTCAATGTGTATGCCCCGAACTGGGACGATGCGGGTTTTATGCGGCGTATGTTGGGTCGGATCCCAGACTTGGAAGTGGGGGGCCTGATAATGGGGGGAGACTTTAACACGGTGTTGGGTCCTGCACTGAATCGCTCCAGGTCTAGGACGGGTTGAGGGGATTTATGGACCAAATGGGAGGGGTAGACCCTTGGAGATTTGCAAGGCCGGGGGCTAGGGAATTTTCATTCTTCTCACATGTCCATAAAGCTTATTCACGAATCGACTTTTTCATTTTGAGTAGGGCGCTGATAGCGAGAGTAGAGGATACCGAGTATTCGGCAATAGCCATTTCGGACCACGCCCCGCATTGGGTGGACTTGTAGATGGGGGAGGAGAGGGACCAGCGCCAGCTGTGGCGCTTGGAGGTGGGGCTGTTGGCGGACGAGGAGGTGAGCGAGCGGGTCCGAGGAAGTATAGAGAGGTACTTGGAGACCAACGACAACGGGGAGGTCCGAGTGGGGATGGTATGGGAGGCACTGAAGGCGGTGGTGAGGGGAGAGCTGATCTCCATTAGGGCCCACAAGGAGCGGAGGGAGAGGGAGAAGCTGGTGGGGGAGATGGTGAGGGTAGACAGGAGGTATGCAGAAGAGCCTGAGGAAGGATTGTTGAGGAAGAGGCGCAGCCTCCAGGCCGAATTCGACCTGGTGACCACCAGGAAGGCGGAGGTGCAGTGGAGGAAGGCCCAGGGGGCGGTCTACGAGTATGGGGAAAAGGCAAGCCGAATGCTGGCGCATCAGCTTCGGAAGCGGGACGCAGCTAGGGAGATCGGGGGAGTTAAGGACAGGGCAGGGAGCGTGGTGCGGAGTGGGGTTGGCATCAATGGGGTCTTCAGGGACTTCTACGAGGAATTGTACCG
Organism: Scyliorhinus torazame; assembly: GCF_047496885.1. Taxonomy (NCBI): domain Eukaryota; kingdom Metazoa; phylum Chordata; class Chondrichthyes; order Carcharhiniformes; family Scyliorhinidae; genus Scyliorhinus; species Scyliorhinus torazame. The sequence goes on along the minus strand of NC_092720.1, from coordinate 52,871,320 downwards.
ATCCGAGCCCCCACGGGATGAGGGAGAGATGGGCCGTTTCCTGGACCAATTGAGGTTTCCAAAGGTGGAAGAGGGACTGGTGGCGGGACTGGGGGCCCCGATTGGGCTGGAGGAGCTGATCAAAGGGATAGGAAGCATGCAGGCGGGGAAGGCACCGGGGCCGGACGGTTTCCTGGTCGAATTCAATAAAAAATATATGGACCTGTTGGGCCCGCTGTTAGTTAGGACCTTTAATGAGGCCTTTAATGACGATGTCCCGGGCACTGATCTCCTTGATCCTGAAGCGGGACAAGGATCCCCTGCAATGTGGGTCTTACAGACCAATTTCCTTGCTAAATGTAGATGCCAAGGTGCTGGCGAAGGTCTTAGCCACGAGAATTGAGGATTGTGTGCCGCAGATCATCCATGAAGACCAGACGGGGTTTGTGAAGGGGAGACAGTTGAACGCAAATGTGCGGAGGCTTTTGAACGTTATCATGATGCCGGCGAGGGAGGGGGAGGCGGAGATAGTGGTGGCGATGGATGCTGAGAAAGCCTTCGATAGGGTAGAGTGGGGGTACCTGTGGGAGGCGCTGAAGAGGTTCGGGTTTGGGGAGGGGTTTGTCAGGTGGGTTAGGCTGTTGTATGAGGTCCCGATGGCGAGTGTGGCCACAAATAGGAGGAGGTCCGAGTACTTTCGGTTGCACCGATGGACATATACACGAGACGGGTGTCCCCTGTACCCCCTGCTCTTCGCACTGGCGATTGAACCCCTGGCTATGGCACTGAGAGAGTCGAGGAACTGGAGGGGGTTGGTGCGGGGTGGGGAGGAGCATAGGGTGTCGCTTTATGCGGATGACCTGCTGCTGTATGTGGCGGACCCGGTGGGAGGAATGCCAGAGGTAATGAGGATCCTTAGGGAATTCGGGAACTTTTCAGGGTACAGCTCAATATGGGGAAGAGCGAGCTGTTCGTAGTTCAGCTAGGGGACCAGGAGAGGGGGATTGGCGAGCTCCCACTAAAAAGGGCAGAGAGGAGCTTCAGATATTTGGGGGTCCAGGTGGTCAGAAGCTGGGGGGCCCTGCATAGCCTTAACTTTACAAGGCTGGTGGAGCAAATGGAGGAGGAGTTCAAGAGGTGGGACGCGTTGCCGCTGTCCTTGGCGGGTAGGGTGCAGTCAGTCAAAATGACGGTGCTCCCAAGGTTTTTGTTCCTGTTCCAGTGCCTCCCCGTGTTTATCCCGAAGGCTTTTTTCAGGCGGGTTAACAGGAGTATAATGGGGTTTGTGTGGGCGCGAGGGACTCCGAGGGTGAGAAGGGTGTTCCTGGAGCGGAGTAGAGATAGCGGGGGGCTGGCGCTGCCCAACCTCTGTAGGTACTACTGGGCCGCCAATGTGACAATGGTGCGCAAGTGGGTGATGGAGGGAGAGGGGGCTGCATGGAAGAGGCTGGAGGCGGCGTCCTGTGTGGGTACGAGTCTGGGGGCGCTGGCAACGGCGCCGCTTCCGCTCCCTCCAAGGAGGTATACCACGAGCCCGGTGGTGGTGGCGGCCCTCAAAATCTGGGGGCAGTGGAGGCGGCATAGGGGGGAAGTTGGGGCCTCGGCGTGGACCCCATTACGGGGGAACCACCGGTTCGCCCCAGGAAGAACAGGTGGAGGGTTTTCAGGGTGGCACAGGGCAGGGATACGAAAGTTGGGGGACCTGTTTGTGGACGGGAAGTTCGCGAGCTTGGGTGAGCTGGAGGAGAAGTACGGGCTCCCCCCGGGAAACACCTTCAGGTACTTACAGGTAAGGGTGTTTGCCAGACGGCAGGTGGTGGAATTCCCGCGGCTACTGCCACACACAGTACAGGACAGGGTGCTCTCGGGGGGGTGGGTGGGAGTGGGGAAGATCTCGGAAACTTACCAGGTGATGCAGGAGGAGGAGGAGGCCTCGGTGGTGGAGTTGAAAGGTAAGTGGGAGGAGGAGTTGGGAGAGGAGATCGAAGAGGGGACATGGGCAGATGCCCTAGGGAGGGTGAATTCTTCCTCTTTGTGCGCGAGGCTCAGCCTCATACAGTTTAAGGTGCTGCACAGGGCACACATGACCGGGACAAGGATGAGCAGGTTCTTTGGGGGTGAGGACAGGTGTGTTAGGTGCTCAGGGAGCCCAGCAAATCACACCCATATGTTCTGGGCATGCCCAGAGCTGGAGGAATTTTGAAAGGGCGTAGCGAGGACGGTGTCGAGGGTGGTAGGATCCAGGGTCAGAACGGGCTGGGGGCTCGCAATATTTGGGGTGGCAGAGGAGCCGGGAGTGCAGGAGGCGAAAGAGGCCGGAATTCTGGCCTTTGCGTCCCTGGTAGCCCTGCGAAGAATTCTCCTTCAGTGGAAAGATGCGAGGCCCCCAAACGTGGAATCCTGGATCAGCGATATGGCAGGGTTCATTAAATTGGAGAGGGTGAAATTTGCCTTGAGAGGGTCGGTACAAGGGTTCTTTAGACAGTGGCAACCGTTCTTAGACTTTCTGGCAGAACGATAGACATTGGTCAATGGCAGCAGCAGCTCGGGGTGGGGGGGGGTTTACTTTATTTTTGTTTTTGTTATTTACACTGAAGGGTCTGAGGGGGTCTGTACACCTGTTGTGTTAAGTCGGGGTGTTAATGTTAATTTATTATTTATGTACAGGGCGAAGGGGTTTGGGGGTTTGCTCTTTTAGATTGTGTTTTGTACTTAACCCTGTTGGGTTCTTTTTTCTTTCTCATTTTGTTATTGAACTTTTATGAAAACCTTTAATAAAAATTATTTTAAAAAAAAAAATGTTAAAAGGGCTCAGCTAGCAGCCGCAGTAAAATTGGGCACAAGAAAGAAACAGAGCAAGGCTTGTTTCGACAAGACAGTGCATGCGACTGAGTATAGTATCGGACAGCAAGTGATGCTCTCTGTATATAACCCCAGCACATTCCTGTCACCAAAATACTCGGGTCCGTATTCCATTGCGGATAAGGTAAGCCCTTCCGTTTATTAAATAAAGTACCCCAATGGTGAGACTGCGTGGTTTCATATTAACCAGATGAAGGCATATGGAACACAGTCGAACCACGCACACCACGTCATGCTTGACGCAGCACACCACACCCCGCCCACAGCCAACGTAACTCTACCATCCCCCAACACGTCCAGCCCAGCCACGGACTCGACCTCGACTCCACCCCCGAAATATACACTCCACCCCAGAACGCCCACAGACTGCAGCAGCAGAGACAGCGACTGTGACTCGGACGATAGCCACAGCACGCCTCCCTACTATCCCCATGCAACAGGACCCACACCCAGCGATTCCGACTACGATCCAAGTGATCCCTTCCTGATCACTTTCCTGAACAAACCCCACCACCGGCCACCGAACCACACTGACGACCCCGATTTTGTCCCCACACAACTAGACACCAAATACTGGCACCGTGACAACTCGTACCGACTCGTCCGCAACGACGAGAGCAACCCCAACTCACACCATGCAGCCCTTTCAGCCCTAATCCACTGCAGAGTATGACACCCGGGAGAAGAGGACGACCTTGGGTCTGACTCCCAAACCGAGAACCGCTTTGCGACCCTGTTCGCAGCCGAGAACTGAGGTGTCCAGATGATGTTTTAAAGGAACCGCTTGGGAGAAGTGTTGTCCTTTCTGATGGAACCTGCAGAATGTTTTATGTTGTTTGTAAGTTTGTTAAATGTTGTATGTCCGACAGGAGAATTTTTTCTCACTGCCCCACGCCTATTCGGCCGAAACCTCTGAGGACTTGCCTACAGAGACTCACCAGTTCAGCAGAAACCTCTGAGAGCTTGTCTGCAGAGACTGGTTATGGAACCAGAGCCCTCTGGTTCGAAGGATAGAATCACTACGGCAGCCCCACCACGATGACTACATTTTCTGCCCGTTCTTGTTGGTTGCTCAGGCAGTGGAGAAACGGCTTGAGACCCGCCCTGCCTGGGAACCCCCCTCTGGTCAATTACGCTCGGGTAGGAGAGACACGGCATTGGTAGCCGTCCTACCCGGGGACTCCATCCAAATCGTACCCGTCGCGGCCCATACGCACCTCATTTTGGCCTTTTTCAGTTCAAAAAGTTTTGTTTTGTTTTGGTAACTTTTAGGTTGCCGGCCATCTGCTATTTACATCCTGGAACATTTGGATGCTAAATCAGCACTGGTTCATTATTGGGAAGTGTGCCGTGTCCTAAAATTTGTTTTTTGAAAAAAAAATGAGGGAGTCACACATAGTGACCAATTATAAAGGGAGTAATTGACACTCCAGGACAGACACACTAGCGTACCAGATATTAAACAAAGATAGTTACAGACACTATGCTTGTTTCTACAGAACTCCAGAAGCTCCAGGACCGGAGAAGACAAAGAAAGAAAAGGAAAGCGAAGAGCCATGAGGACTTCCTTCAAGTGGATCACCCTTGTGCTTTTGGACATTTGGTTGCACGTGACCGCGAACCCCATGACTTCAAGACCCCCAGCCGTTAATGTTTCACTATCCCGCAGTACCCAGAGCCCAGTCACCAGCGACATTACAGCATCTTGGTGTGCCAGGTTTATAACCTGGTACTCCCTGTCCTATGTAATCGAAACATTACTAGCATTAGCGATACTCTGCTGCTTTGTGCAGACTATGCGTCTACGGAAATGGAGAAGGAGAGCCTCCCGCGCTCGAACCCCGGTATATAGGATCAGATCCCCTATGTTCGGTTACGACCAGACCCCCGACCCCCGCGATCTATAATAAAGTACATTCACTTGCGTTCATTGTTATTGTAAATAAAGAAATGTAAAGAACTTTTTCATGAGCAAATTGTATGATCCTGAGCTTGACTGCCAAGCCAGGAAAGACTGTATGAAATGCTATGATTTTGTTGTATGATTGAGGAAGGTCGGATAATGGAATGTTTAAGTGAGTGTAGTATATTAAGAATAAGTTAGAGGTTCCCAGTTTATTGTTTTGTAATGCAATAAACATTATTGCATAGCGCCCTTAGAATTGCGGTCAGTGCAGAGGCCATGAAGGAAGTGTCCCCCCCAGGTCAGGGAATGGAAAGCAACATAGTGATGTGATCCTTCACGCTTCGCGTTAGGATCACAAGGAGGGAATGTAGCCAGTTAAAATGGCTAACTCCCGATTTAGAATGGCTAACCCCGATTTAAAATGGTGAATGGCAAAGGCTGATGGGAAAATCAGCCAACAGGACTAAAACAAGCAGCTACAAGTAGACTGTGTATTCACCTCTGGGAAGGCCAGACAAGATCGATACCAGGAACCATCAGCACAACAAAACACCAGCCATTTGCATACTAATGAGCAATCCCCGGGAACAATGTGCAACAATTTAGACACACAAAGCCAACCCAGACTTTTCGGCACCAACAGAAGCCTACACAAAGGGAGGTGAACGATCACCTCAAGACCGCCCATCGATCAAGGAATCTCTCCAGCATTGGAGAATATCGAATATCGAACCAAGTGATTGGGACAAAGTCCAATCACTTGGAACCAGGTACAGGGTCCGCCCTGAAAGGCGGGAAGCCCCTGGGGACTATAAGAATAGAGTCCAAGTTCAAATCGTCCCTTCTGCTGCTACCCTTCAGCATCCTCCTGCACCCTTCTGCTTCTTCTTCTGACCGGGTCACTCAGCAACGCAGATCAACCCTTGACAGTGACCGGTCCAGCCATCACGAAACATCCCGTAAGTCTTACTTCAACGCTTGCAACGAGATAGGCGCTCCTAGCTACCAATCCGTACCAGCTTCGAATCCTGCAGGCTCAGAACCCGAACGAAAGGCCATTCGTTTTGTCGTCTTTTAAAATCTTTCCTACTTCAAGACTGTGAAGAAAACAACTTTACAACTCTGTTTCGAAATAAATAACTTTGTCTTTATTGACCAAAGTCTGCATGCAGATGGCTACAGGTTAGAGAGAGAGAGAGATGTTAAGGTAAACCTGCTCATTCTTTCTCAAGCTCGCAAAGACATGGAGAAAACGTTCAATATTTATACACAAGCTGTATCATTTTACAAAAACAGACCTTGTTCAAAAATGTCAATACAGTCATAACTTCTGCTCAAACATGTTGTCATGGAAAGACCCTGACTCGGCTTATTTGCAGTAGTTTGTCTTTAGAGGAAATAAGACGTGGTCCTATTTTGTTTTTCACCTCTGCCCTCATGATGCCTTGACGCAGATGGACCTAGGTCATGAGGAAGTTGTGTTATTAGGACATTCCTAGATCGTGGCTTTGTTATCAGGTTTTAATAAGGTCAGGCACTATCTTCCCTCTTCTGGCCTTGTATGATACAATTATGTGGATTCTTAGCTTTGTCTAGTTTGTCAGGGTCTGATCTTGGCACTTAGCTGACATAGCTTTCTCACACTTGGTTACATAAGTTGGCTATTTTTCCCATCATGCTATTGCTGGGTTTGTACACTTTCACATTTTCCCTGACCTGGTGGGCCATTTCCAAGTTAAGTATTGGCCTGTTAGTTGTAGGAAGTAGCTTAGACGTAGAATTTATGCATGAGTATTGATTACTGTATATAATAAATGTGCTTTGATTTAATTCTTACGAAGCGGTGTATTGGATTATTGATCATTACTCGGACTTGAACCACGTGGCAGTATCAGAAAGATACCTGGCGACTCAAGAGCAAAGGCGATAGAACAGAGCAATTAAACTAAGGCAAAAGTTAGCGACAACAACGCATACCACCAACAGTTCAACGCTCTGTTCAACTGTTCAAAACTAACAAAACACCTTTGAAATACTATTGGCTTCAGCCATTCATAATCAGAAAAGCTGTGTTTGTAGCCATCACATTTCCTAAAGATAGGCAGAAATAGTGGGAACATAGATGTCAAAGATTTTTGTCAACAAGTAGAAACAGAAATCTCCAACTTGTAAAAGATTTGTATGTTTAAACATGTGGTATTTTTCATTAGGTTATGATCATTTTATTTTCAGCCATTTGAAATTAATAGACAATAACAGGACAGTTTCTATGTAGTTAATTAGTACATATTTAAAAGAGCAGCCTCCACCATAAATGGATCTGCCACATTTTCACAGTCTTGTTATATCAGTTCTTCAGCAATACCTTGACGTCTATGTTTGTTACAGTAAATTGCACAAGGCAATCCTCTAAAATTGATGCAGCAGTATTAAAGTTTTATGATTAGAGATGGTACATTTCTGCTGAATTAGGATTTCTCTTTGCAGTTTATGATCATTGCAGAAACTCAAACCTCATACCATTTCAGCTAAAGCTTATAATAAGCTTTTTAGATGTTCCTGATGCTTCTGGTGATACTGATACAGTATTTCCATAAATCAGCAGAATTAGCTGGGATCTTCAACAGTGCAGTTAAAACTCAGCAACAGAAGTCCAGAATTTGCTGCACTGAATATTATGATAACATTCCTAAATATTTTTTTCTAATCTACTCAAAGCTGACGTACAGTTACATTTTATATTTATATTTTACACCCTGCACCCTATGATACAATTGTTGCTTACCAAGGCCCAAACAGAATTATTTTCATGTACAATATTATTTTCAAAAATATAAACAATCCTTATACAGGTTACAAATAGTATAAAACAGAAGGTATATAAATTAAACTGCATTAAAAGTAGTCTAAAATTAGAAAATGTATTTATTTTCCTTTATTGTAATTATAATAAACCATTAAATCATCAATAGTCACAGCATTGGATTGGGTGTGGAGTTTCTATCAATTTAGCAGGTGAAAGTAAAATAATTACACATACTTAGAAAATATATCAAATAATTACTGTGTGCAATCATTGTAAGACAAACTTCAGCGTCAGCCAAAAGAATAAACTTTTCATTTTCTAACCTCAATAATTCTAAATATGGGAGATGCAAATACTATAATGAAACTGAGTATGAATGTTGCACAATACTAATAGAAAAAAGCATAGTGCTGACCATTAAAAGTGAGAAATCTCTTTAGTAGACTAGAAAATAATATTAAATAGAATGGCATTTACATTTAGTTTGATAGGTAGGAAGCAAAACAGCTGATACTGCTGAGGGATTCACTAATGATTTTAAAGACTGCATTTCAGAATATGTGTTAGTAAGATCCAAATGTCACTTATGTCAGTCTCTAATGCAAACGAAATGAGTCTTTCCTGTAATAAGAAGCTTCATGGAATTAGTTTCCGTTTGCAGAAAATTGCAATAGGCAGACACTTTTATCTAAAAATTTCACTCGTGTATAAGCAAAACTCATATTATTTGGTTACATTCCATCAGAACTAAAAATAACATTGTGCAAATTCTATGCATGCTAATGATGTATAGAAATCCACCTGCTTTCAGATAAAATGAGTTTAATTTTCAGTTTGCCAACTGCCTGGTTGGCCTTTCATAAATTACTTATGCACAGCTATTATTAAAAAAAGAGGAAAAGCAAATTAGAAAATTCTTCCTATCTCTGCTGGATTGAGGCAACCCGTTGCTCTGACTGCTGGAGTCAGCACTTTGGGGGGGAAAAAACGCTCCCTTGAAATTCTTTGCATTTATGTTTGGTTGTGCATCATCATTGTAATTTTTTTCACTCCAATTTCTTTTAAGTTAGTCTTAAATCAGAAAATTTTAAAAATTAATGAGGTGGACATCCTGTTGTACTCAATTGTCACCAATTCTGTTGCAGTTTAAATTAGTATTAGTTGAAAAGTAATCTGCACTTAGATAAATTAATTTTTACATTTTTTTATCATTCTTTAGGTGGGTGGGTATTAATTTAAATTCTGACGGTTTAGTACATGACAGTCTGCTCTGGAGACTTGCTTCTGAAGATAGTTAGGGCTCAGTAAAAATGAATGAGTATTTTCCGTGAATTGTATGGGTTTCCGATTAAATAAACAAACCCCCTTGTTTAGTATAAAAAAGATATTTGTCCAAATGATTGAAGACACCCCCACTCCATATTCCTGTATTTTTAGTCCAAAGTATGACAAAAAAAATACATAGCATTAAAGTTCTAGAAAATACATTTTCCTTAGTCAATTGAAAGGGTATGTTCCTAACAAGAAAATAGCTTAATTTTCCGAATTCCTATGTTAAGTTTCAAACACGATTAAGATTTTACATTGAACATAAACTTGAATATATCACAAGTATGTTGAATAACAGAAGAGTGCCAGTGAATTCTAAGACAGTATTCAACTAACTAGTTACGATGACAAATTAAACTACATGAATGAAGAATAACAAAGGAATGAATATCAGCAAAATATCAAGATTCATTTAGAGCTTTAAAACCCTGTAGAGACAATTAATACTCATAATCTGTCAAGTTTCAACTAATTTTTCATAATTAAAAAAAAATGATTTCATGGGACGTGGGATCGCTGGCTCAGCCAGCATTTTTGCCCATTACTAATTGCCCTTGAGAAGGTGGTGAGCTGCCTTCTTAAACTGCTGCAGTCCACATGGTTTAGGTACACCCACAGTGCTGTGAGGGAGGGAGTTCCAGGATGTTGACCCAGCAACAGTAAAGGAATAGCGATGGGCGGGATTCTCTCAGCCCGCGCCAGTTCAGAGAATCACAGGGCTGGCCTCGATTTGCACGACGCCGCCCCGACGCTGGTCCGCCGATTCTCCGGTCACCGAAGAATAAGCACCATTCGCGGTTGGTGCGGCGCAGGTCAGGAGCCGCTCTACGCAGCTCCCCCCAGCGATTCTCCGCCCGGGATGGGCCGAGTAGCCACCAAGAAAGCCCGATTCCCGCCGGTGTCATTCACATGTGGTCTTACCCGGCGGGACCGCGGTGTCCATCCTGACGGGGGCGGCCTGGTGGGGGGGGGGGGTCCGACCCCTGGGGGGCCTCCACTGTGGCCTGGCCCGCGATCGTGGCCTACCGATCGGCGTGCCAGCCTCTCCTGGTGGGGGCCTCTTTTGCTCCACACCGGCCCCTGTAGCCCTATGCCATGTTGCATCGGGGCCGGCGCGGAGAAGGAAGCTACAGTACATGCGCGAGTTTGCACCGGTCGCAGTGCGCATGCGCGCATTCGCACCGGTCGCAGTGCGCATGCGCAGACCCGCGGCTCATGTTTGACGCCGGTATCGGCAGCTGGAGCGCCGTGGGTCGCTCCAGTGCTGTGCTGGCCTCCTATAGGGCAGAGGATCGCTACACTTAGCGGTCTGATGATGCCGTTGTTAAACTCTCCGGTTTTTACGGCGGCGTCAACACTCTGCCGTCAGAAGGGAGAATCCCACCCGATATATTTCCAAGTAAGTATGGTATGTGGAGCAGAGGAGAATCTCCTGACGGTGCCGTTCCCATGCATCTGCTGCCCTTGTCCTTCGAGATGGTAGGGGTTGTGGGATGGGAAGGTGCTGTCAAAACCTAGGTGAGTTTTGTTATGCAGGAAATCTTACAGGTATGGGTGATGCTGTAACAAAAGGCTAATAAATAGAAGTAAATGAGTAACTGAAGGTAAAACTGGTGCTCATTCCTTCATGTTTATAATAGGACAAAAGTTGAAGAAAATACCTCAGTGAGTTAATTATGCTCACTTGACTGGGGCGTCATGGCAGCACAGTGGTTAGCACAGTTGCTTCACAGCTCCAAGGTCCCAGGTTCAATTCCCGACTTGGCTCACTGTCTGTGCGGAGCCTGCACGTTCTCTCCGTATCTGCGTGGGTTTCTTCCGGGTGCTCCGGTTTCCTCCCACAGTCCAAAGATGAGCAGTTTAGGTGGATTGGCCATGCTAAATTGCCCCTCATGTCCAAAAATGTTGGGTGGGGTACTGGGTTACAGGGATAAGGTGGAGGTGTGGGCTTAGGGTAAGGGCCGGTGCAGACTTGATGGGCCAAATGGCCTTCTTCTCCACTGTAAATTCTATGTCTGTGTCTATGTCCTGAATCTAAATAAAGGAAACTACTATGGTATGAGGCATGAGTTGCCTATGATCGATTGGGAAATATAACTTAAAGGATGACAGTGGATAGGTTATGACAAACATTCAAAGAGCTCATGGGTGAACTGCAACAATTGTTCATGCCTGCCTGGCACAAAAGTAAAATGGGAAAGGTGGCCAATCCATGGCTTACAAGGGAAATTAGAGATATTATTAGATCCAAGGAAGAGGTATACAAATTGGCCAGAAAAAAACAACAGACCTGAGGATTGGGAGAAGTGTCGAACTCAGTAAAGAAGGTCAAAGGGATTGATTGAGAAGGGGAAAATAGAATACATTTGTGGGGAACATGAAAACTGACTGCAAACGTTTCTATAGGTATGTAAAGCGGAGAAGATTGGTGAAGACAACTGTAGGTCCCTTGCAGTCAGAAATAGGGGAATTTATAATGGGAACAAAGAAATGGCTGACTAAACACATACTTTGGACTGTCTTCATAAAGGAGGACAAAAATGACATGTCAGAAATGTCAGGAAACCAGGGTTTAGTGAGAGGGAGGAACTGAAGAAAATAGTATTAATAGGGAAATGGTGTTGGGGAAATTGATGGGATTGAAGGTCGATAAATCCCAGAGACTGATAATCTACATCCTAGATTACTTAAGGAAGTGGCCCTATAAATACTGGATGCATTGGTGGTCATCTTCCAAGACTCTATAGACTCTGGAACAGTTCCTATAGTTCGGAGGGTAGCTTATGCAAAAAATGTAATCCCACTATTTAAAAAGAGAAGTAGAGAGAAAACAGAGAATTATAAATCAGTCAGCCTGACATCAGTAGGGCAAAATTCTAGAGTCCATTGTAAAATATTTAATATCACTGAGAAAATAGTGGCAGAATCAGACAGAGTCAGCGTGGATTTCAAAGGGAAATCATGTTTAGCAAATCTACTGGAATTCTTTGAGGAGGTAACTAGTAGAGTTGATAAGCAGGAGCTAGTGAATGTGGTCCATCTGAACTGTCAGCAGCCATTTGACAAACTCTCACATCAGAGATTAATGTGGGATTGGGAGTAGTATATTGAGATGAATAGAAAACTGGTTGGTGTACCAGAAACAAAGAGTAGGAATAAATGGGTCCTTTTCCTAATGGCAGGCAGTAACTAGTGGAGTACCAGAGATAGGTGTGGGCACCCAGCTATTCACAATATATAGTGATGATTTAGATCAAGTCATTTTCAAACCCAGGGTTGTGACCCGCGGGTGGGTCACGGGCGGGTGTCGGGAGGGTCACGGGGCCATGCGCCGCAGCGTTCCCAATCGCGGAAATCGCGCCCAACTGTGCAGCCAGCTTTTAAAAATGTCGGTCGCGATCGGCTTTCAGAATGCCGGCCTTCTGCGCATGCGTGCCCCCCCAGTAGTGTGCAGGCCCGGAACCCGGTGGAGCAAAACACCTTCTCCTGACCCAAATTGCTTGAGTCTTCCTGCCTGGAGCAGCAGCAGCAGAGAACAGGGCACACGCCCCTTACGTTGACATCACGTGTTGTGGGCACACGAGAGAGATTCTTCCATTTTGCAGCTGCCAGCAGTGCTGGTGTGAACTCCAGGGCCCCTGGTGAGCAGCCCATGAAGAAGAAGCTGAAAACAGGGACAATATAGATGAATACTTGAGGTATTGGTTATTAATTGTGCCACTGTGAATCAGGATTCAAAGTTCATGTGTGTTAGCTGAAGTCGTTATCAGAAACGTAACATTGAATTATAAAGCAAGTAAGATCATGAGGACCAAGCAGGCTCACTTGTCACATAAAGGTAAGTGAAAATGGGGGGTCGCGAAATTTGAGGGGAGTGCATTGCGAAGGTCGGTTGGCATGGGTCACGAAGCTTGGCCAGCATGGGCGTGAAGGTCAGCTGGTGTGGGTCAGAAGGATTGCCGATTGGTACAAATGGATCTTGGGCAAAAAAGTTTGAAAAACACTGATTTAGATATGGAACTAAATGTAATATCTCCAAATTTGCAGGTGACACAAAGCTGGGTGGGAGGGTAAGCTGTGAGGAGGATGCAGGGATGATTCAGTGTGATCTAGATAAGATGATGAGTGGGCAAATGCAGAGCAGATGCACTAAAATGTGGTTAAATATGAAGGGGAATCTCTGATATGGGGGGGTCTCTGATAGGGGTCTCTTATGGGGGGTCATTGATGGGGATGTTGGGTTACCGTCATCCATGCATGCTGTTGGGGGGGGGGCGGTGTGGTGACCCAGCAAGTCCTGTGGTGTTGGGGGGGGGGGATTTGTGTTGTGGGGAGAAGTGGGGCCAACCACCGGACCTTAGTATCGGGCCATCCGTTCAAAATAGTGGCCCGATAACAGGATTCTGAATAGAATCCCTTGAGCTCCCTGCCAGGCATAAATTAGCATGGCAAGGGAGAGTGAAATCGCTCCTGGGTGATGCTCCTTGCGCCAGCACAAACCAGAAGCGATTCTACTCCAGCACGAGAATATAGTCTCCCAAACGGAGAATCCAGCCACAAAACTGCACACAATATTCCAGGTTTTGCATTAATGCAACAAAGCATCCCTGCTCCTGCACCCAAATCCTTTCGCTATGAAGGCCAACATACAATTTTCCTTCTTTACTGCCTGCTACACCTACATGTTACCCTCAGTGACTGGTATATGAGGAACTGCAGTTCTTGTTCCCCTCCCTCAATTTATGCTGGCCCCGGGCACTGAAAATGTTTACAGATTCCCACATAGAACAGGAGGAGCACATCACCACTTTGAGTTCTCCTGCCATCACTTACCCCTTTAAATTAAACCTTTCGGAAGATACTTAAAATCAAATAATACCAATTACTTCTACAGAATATAGCCTTTGCAAACTATGGACCACAAAATACATACCTCACAAACTATAAAAAAATAAAAGTGGTAAATACTTACCCGACTGTACTCACCCAGTCAGCTGCTTCCAGTTGCCCTGCGCCACTTTTGAATCCTGATGTCACCTCAGGAGCTACAAACTCAAAGCTAGCAATCCGCTCTCAGTCTCGCTCTTTTCCCAGTCTCGCTCAGGGGCTGATTTAGCACAGTGGGCTAAACAGCTGGCTTGTAATGCACAACAACGCCAGCAGCGCGGGTTCAATTCCCATACCGGCCTCCCCGAACAGGCGCCGGTAACTTCATTGAAGCCTACTTGTGACAATTCGTGATTATTATTTTATCCTCCCGGATCTGCTCTCAGCCTTACTCTTTCTCACGCTCTTTTATCCTCTCAGCTCCGCTCTCAGTCTCGCTCTTTTGTGTGTTTTTCTATCTCCCTGGCTCCACTGGTTTTCCTGTGATGACAGTCTTTTATTTTCCGACAAGAACTGACTACTTCATGGTGATGCTGACTGCAGGACACTGTTTCCATACCTTAAACGTAATAAAATAACAGGGAAAAGCAATAAAGAAAAGGATGTTCCCACAAAAGACTGATATTCTAGGCAACCAATAAGGAATGAATGGGGGCCGATTTAGCTCCCTTGGCTAGACAGCTGGCACTTGTTACAGAGCAAGGCCAGCAGCTTGGGTTCAATTTCTGTACCGGCTGAGGTTATTCATGAAGGCCCACCTTCTCAGCCTTGCTCCTTGCCTGAGGTGTGGTAGTCCGCAGGTTAAATCACCACCAGGCAACTCGTCCCCTCAAAGGAGAAAGCAGCCTATGGTCATCTGGGGCTATTGTGGCTTTATTTTTCCTTTACCAAATGGGAAGTGACCATCATCCTTAAGAGACCAAAGTCACATTGATCATGCACCAATGAACCAATCAGGGCAGCACAATAGCACAGTGGTTAGCACTGTTGCTTCACAACTCCAGGGTCCCAGGTTCAATTGCCGGCTTGGGCCACTGTCTGTGCGGCTTCTACACGTTCTCCCCGTGTCTGCGTGGGTTTCCTCTGGATGCTCTGGTTTCCTCCCACAGTCCAAAGGTGTGCAGGTTAGGTGGATTGGCCATGATAAATTGCCCTTAGTGTCCAAAAAAGGTTAGGTGGGGTTAGTGGGTTACGGGGATAGGGTGGATGTGTGGGCTTAAGTGGTGTGCTTTTCTAAGGGCCGGTGCTGACTCAACGGGCCGAATGGTCTCCTTCTGCACTGTAAGTTCTATGATTCTATGATCATGTGCTCAAAGGGTCAATCATAGCTGAAGGATACGACTGACCATGCATCGAGATAGTTGCGAGCAAAGATTAATAAGCAGCCATTTTCAGTAGTCGGAAGGCACAACACAAAGTAAGAAGAAAGAAGACAGAGTTCAGTCAAAAGAACAAGATACAGTGCTATTGCCAACTGGAAATCACAAGCTGGGGCGTAATTCTCCGGAAATGGCGCGATGTCCGCCGACTGTCGGGCATCGCGCCGCCCCCAAAGGTGCGGACTGCTCCGCATCTTTGGGGGCCGAGCCCCAACCTTAAGGGGCTAGGCCGGCACCGGACGAATTTCCGCCCCGCCAGCTGGCGGAAAAGGCCTTTGGTGCCCCGCCAGCTGGCGCGGAAATGACATCTCCGGGCGGCGCATGCGCGGGAGCGTTAGCGGCCGCTGACAGCATTCCCGCGCATGCGCAGTGGAGGGAGTCTCTTCCGCCTCCGCCATGGTGGAGACCATGGCGAAGGCGGAAGGGAAAGAGTGCCCCCACGGCACAGGCCCGCCCGCGGATCGGTGGGCCCCGATCGCGGGCCAGGCCACCGTGGGGGCACCCCCCGGGGCCAGATCGCCCCCCCCAGGACCCCGGAGCCCGCCCGCGCCGCCTTGTCCCGCCGGTAAGGTAGGTGGTTTAATCTATGCCGGTGGGACAGGCATTTTAGCGGCGGGACTTCGGCCCATCCGGGCCGGAGAATCGCGCGGGGGGCCCGCCAACCAGCGCGGCGCGATTCTCGCCCCCGCCGAATATCCGGTGGTGGAGAATTCGGCAACCGGCGGGGGCGGGATTCACGCCAGCCCCCAGCGATTCTCCGACCCGGCGGGGGGGTCGGAGAATCTCGCCCCTGGTGTTTTACAGTGAATGGACTGATCCACTGCCTTTGTTAATTATTATGATGTTGTACTTATTACAATTAACTTAATAAATTCTGTGAAAGGTGTGACAACATTCTTGTACATTGAGTGGTCTGTAGCTCGTTAGAAACTGCAGATTCCTTTTTGATAACTTTCCCAACTCATTCTGTTAATTTTGATTGACTTGAGATTAAAGTGTAATACGAAGACATTTAACATGCTTGTCAAGGACAATGCTAAATAGTTTTAACAATTTTACATCTTTCAATACCCAAATTAGACTGTAGATACTTTGATACCAATGTGTTTAAAGTCTGCACTAGGGTCATATATTTCTAGTCAGAGGTTATTGACCTGAAATGTTAACTCAGTTTCTTTCTCCATCAATTATGCCTGACCTGCTGAGGGGGTGTTTGAGGAGTTCTATAGGAGGCTTTATGAATCGGAACCCCTGGCTGAGGGGGAGGGAATGCGGGATTTTTTGGATGGGCTGGAATTCCCCAGATGGGAGAAGTACTGGTAGAGGAGCTGAGAGCGCCCATTGGATTGGTGGAGGTGCTGGAGGGTATGGGACTGCAGGCAGGGAAGGCCCCGGATCTGGGTGGTTTCCCAATAGAGTTTTATGAAATGTTTTTGGGTGAACTGGGGCCCCTGCTGGTGAGGGTATTTAATGAGGCGAGGGAGAAGGGTGAGCTCCCTCCTACATTGGCACAGGCCTCAATATCTCTGATCCTGAAGAAAGTCAAGTGCCCGGAGCAGCCTGGGTCCTACTGTCCAATATCACTGTTGAATGTGGATGCCAAGTTGCTGGCTTATGATTATGGCCTCGCGGATTGTGGACTGTGTGCCCGGGGTGATAGGGGTGGGGACCAGAGAGGATTCGTAAAAGAGAGGCACATGTCGGCCAATATCAGGCGCCTGCTAATTGTCATAATGATGCCCCCGGAGGGACGAAATGTGGAGGTGGCAGTCAAGAAGAAGTGGAGGCAGAGAGGGTGGGCGAAATGGTAGGGGTGGCGGGTTACAGTTGTTGATTAATTATTGAGTTATGCTGTGTTCTCCTGTTTGTTATCTGTTGGTTATCTTTTTTATCTTGGTTGTGCTCTTATTTGATATTTCTTTTTAAATGCCTTAATAAAAATATATTTTTAAAAATGCCTGACCTGCTAAGTATGGGTATTTAATGCTTTTATTTCAGATTTCCAGCACATGCAGGTTTAGCACCTAATAAGATCCTCGCTGTCTTCAGGGGATGTCCCGGAGGACTGGAGAATAGCCAATGTTGTTCCTTTGTTTAAGAAGGGTAGCAAGGATAACCCCGGGAACTACAGGCCGGTGAGCCTTACTTCAGTGGTAGGGAAATTACTGGAGAGAATTCTTCGAGACAGGATCTACTCCCATTTGGAAGCAAATGGACGTATTAGTGAGAGGCAGCATGGTTTTGTGAAGGGGAGGTCGTGTCTCACTAACTTGATAGAGTTTTTCGAGGAGGTCACTAAGATGATTGATGCAGGTAGGGCAGTAGATGTTGTCTATATGGACTTCAGTAAGGCCTTTGACAAGGTCCCTCATGGTAGACTAGTACAAAAGATGAAGTCACACGGGATCAGGGGTGAGCTGGCAAGATGGATACAGAACTGGCTAGGCCATAGAAGGCAGAGAGTAGCAATGGAGGGATGCTTTTCTAATTGGAGGCCTGTGACCAGTGGTGTTCCACGGGGATCAGTGCTGGGACCTTTGCTCTTTGTAGTATATATAAATGATTTGGAGGAAAATGTAACTGGTCTGATTAGTAAGTTTGCAGACGACACAAAGGTTGGTGGAATTGCGGATAGCGATGAGGACTGTCGGAGGATACAGCAGGATTTAGATTGTCTGGAGACTTGGGCGGAGAGATGGCAGATGGAGTTTAATCCGGACAAATGTGAGGTAATGCATTTTGGAAGGTCTAATGCAGGTAGGGAATATACAGTGAATGGTAGAACCCTCAAGAGTATTGAAAGTCAAAGAGATCTAGGAGTACAGGTCCACAGGTCATTGAAAGGGGCAACACAGGTGGAGAAGGTAGTCAAGAAGGCATACGGCATGCTTGCCTTCATTGGCCGGGGCATTGAGTATAAGAATTGGCAAGTCATGTTGCAGCTGTATAGAACCTTAGTTAGGCCACACTTGGAGTATAGTGTTCAATTCTGGTCGCCACACTACCAGAAGGATGTGGAGGCTTTAGAGAGGGTGCAGAAGAGATTTACCAGAATGTTGCCTGGTATGGAGGGCATTAGCTATGAGGAGCGATTGAATAAACTCGGTTTGTTCTCACTGGAACGAAGGAGGTTGAGGGGAGACCTGATAGAGGCATACAAAATTATGAGGGGCATCGACAGAGTGGATAGTCAGAGGCTTTTCCCCAGGGTAGAGGGGTCAATTACTAGGTGGCATAGGTTTAAGGTGAGAGGGGCAAGGTTTAGAGTAGATGTACGAGGCATGTTTTTTACACAGAGGGTAGTGGGTGCCTGGAACTCGCTACCGGAGGAGGTAGTGGAAGCAGGGACGATAGGGACATTTAAGGGGCATCTTGACAAATATATGAATAGGATGGGAATAGAAGGATACGGACCCAGGAAGTGTAGGAGATTGTAGTTTAGTCGGGCAGCATGGTCGGCACGGGCTTGGAGGGCCGAAGGGCCTGTTCCTGTGCTGTACATTTCTTTGTTCTTTGTTTTGTTCTAATATGTTGAATGTCCTGAAAGCTTTTTAAAAATTTTTATTAAAGGTTTTCATAAAATATCAAAAACAAAATGAGAAAGAAAAAAGAACCCAACAGGGTTAAGTACAAAACACAATCTAAAAAAGCAACCCCCCAAACCCCTCCCTCCCGTGCCTAAATAATAAATTAACATTAACACCCCGACTTAAGACAACAGGTGTATACACCCCCTCAGGCCCTTCCAGTGTGAATAACATAAACAAAAATAAAGTAAACCCCCCCCCCCCCCCTCCACCCCCCCCCCCCGAGCTGCTGCTGCCATTGACCAATGTCTGGCGTTCTGCCAGAAAGTCTAAGAACAGTTGCCACCGCCTAAAGAACCCTTGTACCGACCCTCTCAAGGCGAATTTCACCCTCTCCAATTTAATGAACCCTGCCATATCGCTGATCCAGGATTCCACGCTTGGGGGCCTCGTATCTTTCCACTGAAGGAGAATCCTTCGCTGGGCTACCAGGGACGCAAAGGTAAGAATTCCGGCCTCTTTCGCCTCCTGCACTCCCGGCTCCTCTGCCACCCCAAATATTGCGAGCCCCCAGCCCGGTTTGACCCTGGATCCTACCACCCTCGACACCGTCCTCGCTACGCCCTTCCAAAATTCCTCCAGCGCTGGGCATGCCCAGAACATATGGGTGTGATTTGCTGGGCTCCCTGAGCACCTAACACACCTGTCCTCACCCCCAAAGAACCAGCTCATCCTTGTCCCGGTCATGTGTGCCCTGTGCAGCACCTTAAACTGTATGAGGCTGAGCCTCACGCATGAAGAGGAAGAGTTCACCCTCCCTAGGGCATCTGCCCACGTCCCCTCTTCGATCTCCTCTCCCAACTCCTCCTCCCACTTACTTTTCAACTCCACCACCGAGGCCTCCTCCTCCTCCTGCATCACCTGGTAAGTTTCCGAGATCTTCCCCACTCCCACCCACCCCCCCCCCCCGAGAGCACCCTGTCCTGTACTGTGTGTGGCAGTAGCCGTGGGAATTCCGTGTGGGGCAGCACGGTAGCCTTGTGGAGAGCACAATTGCTTCACAGCTCCAGGGTCCCAGGTTCGATTCCGGCTTGGGTCACTGTCTGTGCGGAGTCTGCACATCCTCCCCGTGTGTGCGTGGGTTTCCTCCGGGTGCTCCGGTTTCCTCCCACAGTCCAAAGATGTGCAGGTTAGGTGGATTGGCCATGATAAATTGCCCTTAGTGTCCAAAATTGCCAGTAGTGTTGGGTGGGGTTACTGGGTTATGGGGATAGGGTAGAGGTGTGGACCTCGGATAGGGTGCTCTTTCCAAGAGCCGGTGCAGACTCGATGGGCTGAATGGCCTCCTTCTGCACTGTAAATTCTATGAAATCTATGAAATTCCACCACCTGCAGTCTGGCAAACGCCCTTACCTGTAAGTACCTGAAGGTGTTCCCCGGGGGGAGCCCGTTCTTCTCCTCCATCTCACCCAAGCTCGCGAACGTCCCGTCCACAAACAGGTCCCCCAACTTTCGTCTGCCTGCCCTGTGCCATCCCGAAAACCCTCCACCTGTTCTTCCTGGGGCGAACCGGTGGTTCCCCCGTAATGGGGTCCACGCCGAGGACCTAACTTCCCCCCAATGCCGCCTCCACTGCCCCCAAATTTTGAGGGCCGCCACCACCACCGGGCTCGTGGTATACCTCCTTGGAGGGAGTGGCAGCGGTGCCGTTGCCAGCGCCCCCAGACTCGTACCCACACAGGACGCCGTCTCCAGCCTCTTCCATACAGCCCCCTCCCACTCCATCACCCACTTGCGCACCATTGTCGCATTGGCGGCCAAGTAGTACCCACAGAGGTTGGGCAGCGCCAGCCCCCGCCTATCTCTATTCCGCTCCAGGAACACCCTTCTCACCCTCGGAGTCCCTCGCGCCCACACTAACCCCATTATACACCTGTTAACCCGCCTGAAAAAAGCCTTCGGGATAAACACGGGGAGGCACTGGAACAGGAACAAAAACCTTGGGAGCACAGTCATTTTGATTGACTGCACCCTACCCGCCAGGGACAGCGGCAACGCGTCCCACCTCTTGAACTCCTCCTCCATTTGCTCCACCAGCCTTGTAAAGTTAAGCCTATGCAGGGCCCCCAGCTCCTGGCCACCTGGACCCCCAAATATCTGAAACTCCTCTCCGCCCTTTTTAGTGGGAGCTCGCCAATCCCACTCTCCTGGTCCCCTAGCTGAACTACGAGCAGCTCGCTCTTCCCCATATTGAGCTTGTACCCCGAAAAGTTCCCGAATTCCCTAAGCATCCTCATTACCTCTGGCATTCCTCCCACCGGGTCCGCCACATACAGCAGCAGGTCGTCCGCATAAAGCGACACCCTGTGCTCCTCCCCACCCTGCACTAACCCCCTCCAGTTCCTCGACTCTCAGTGCCATAGCCAGGGGTTCATTCGCCAGTGCGAAGAGCAGGGGGGACAGGGGACACCCCTGTCTCGTCCCTCGGTGCAACCGAAAGTACTCGGACCTCCTCCTATTTGTGGCCACACTCGCCATCGAGACCTCGTACAACAGCCTAACCCACCTGACAAACCCCTCCCCAAACCCGAACCTCTTCAGCACCTCCCACAGGTACCCCCACTCTACCCTATCGAAGGCTTTCTCAGCGTCCATCGCCACCACTATCTCCGCCTCCCCCTCCCTCGCCGGCATCATGATAACATTCAAAAGCCTCCGCACATTCGCGTTCAACTGTCTCCCCTTCACAAACCCCGTCTGGTCTTCATGGATGATCTGCGGCACACAATCCTCAATCCTCGTGGCTAAGACCTTCACCAGCACCTTGGCATCTACATTTAGCAAGGAAATCGGTCTGTAAGACCCACATTGGAGGGGATCCTTGTCCCGCTTCAGGATCAAGGAGATCAGTGCCCGGGACATCGTCGGGGGTAAAGCCCCCCCCCCCTCCCTTGCCTCATTAAAGGTCCTAACTAGCAGCGGGCCCAACAGGTCCATATATTTTTTATAGAATTCGACCGGGAAACCGTCCGGCCCCGGTGCCTTCCCCGCCTGCATGCTTCCTATCCCTTTGATCAGCTCCTCCAGCCCAATCGGGGCCCCCAGTCCCGCCACCAGTCCCTCTTCCACCTTTGGAAACCTCAATTGGTCCAGGAAACGGCCCATCCCTCCCTCCTCCCGTGGGGGCTCGGATCGGTACAATTCTTCATAGAAGTCCCTGAAGACCCCATTGATGCCAACCCCACTCCGCACCACGCTCCCTCCCCTGTCCTTAACTCCCCCGATCTCCCTAGCTGCGTTCCGCTTCCGAAGCTGATGCGCCAGCATCCGGCTTGCCTTTTCCCCATACACGTAGACCGCCCCCTGGGCCTTCCTCCACTGCACCTCCGCCTTCCTGGTGGTCACCAGGTCGAATTCGGCCTGGAGGCTGTGCCTCTTCCTCAACAATCCTTCCTCAGGTTCTTCCGCATACCTCCTGTCTACCCTCACCATCTCCCCCACCAGCCTCTCCCTCTCCCCCCACTCCCTCCGCTCCTTGTGGGCCCTGATGGAAATCAGCTCTCCCCTCACCACCACCTTCAGTGCCTCCCATACCATTCCCACTCGGACCTCCCCGTTGTCGTTGGTCTCCAAGTACCTCTCTATACTTCCTCGGACCCGCTCGCTCACCTCCTTTTCCGCCAACAGCCCCACCTCCAAGCGCCACAGCGGGCGCTGGTCCCTCTCCTCCCCCATATCCAAGTCCACCCAATGCGGGGCGTGGTCCGAAATGGCTATTGCCGAATACTCGGTATCCTCTACTCTCGCTATCAGCGCCCTACTCAAAATGAAAAAGTTGATTTGAGAATAAGCTTTATGGACATGTGAGAAGAATGAAAATTCCCTAGCCCCCGGCCTTGCAAATCTCCAAGGGTCCACCCCTCCCATTTGGTCCATAAATCCCCTCAACACTCTAGCCGCCGCCGGCTTCCTACCCGTCCTAGACCTGGAGCGATCCAGTGCAGGATCCAACACCATGTTAAAGTCTCCCCCCATTATCTGGCCCCCCCACTTCCAAGTCTGGGATCCGACCCAACATACGCCGCATAAAACCCGCATCGTCCCAGTTCGGAGCATACACATTGACCAGTACCACCCTCTCGCCCTGCAACTTACCACTTAACATTACGTACCTACCGCCATTATCTGCCACAATGCTCGATGCCTCGAATAACACCTTCTTTTCCACCAAGATCGCCACCCCTCGATTTTTGGCATCTAGCCCCGAGTGAAACACCTGACCTACCCACCCTTTCCTCAATCTTGCCTGGTCTGCCACCTTCAGGTGTGTCTCCTGGAGCATAACCACATCCGCCTTGAGCCCCTTCAGGTGCGCGAACACGCGGGCCCGCTTAACCGGCCCATTCAGTCCCCTTACATTCCAGGTTATCAGCCGGATTAGGGGGCTACCCGCCCCCCTCCCCCGCCGACTAGCCATGACCCCTCCTCGGCCAGCCACGCGCCCGCACCCCACACCCGGCCCGTTCCCCACAGCGGCATACCCCCGTCTTGACCCACCCCACTCGCTCCAGTTCCTCCCTGATCTTAGCAGCAGCAACTCGAATCCCCCCCACCCACCCCCCCACCCACCCCAAGGCTACGATCCATCCTAGCTGGTTTACTTCCCCCATTGCACTTCCGCAAGTCAGCTGACTCCTGCTGACCCCGGCCACTCCCGCCTCCCCTTCGACTCCTCCCATTGTGTGGCACACCCTCCTCTCCCGCTCCCCATTCACAGGCTCTCCCCCTCCGTTCTAAGCGCGGGAAACAATCCTCGCTGTCCCCGCCCCTGTCCCGCCCCCCCCCCCCCCAGTCTTCGGCGCGGGAAAAAAATACCGAGCTCTCCACCTACCAGGCCCCGCCACCAACCAAAACCGTGCTCTACCCGCCCCATCCACCCTCCCCAACCCGAAAGAGAAAAACACAGAGAAAAAGAAACCCAAAACAATGCAAAGACCCCCCCCTCGCCCCCCCCCCCCCCCCCCGAACCAAAAATAGGCATAACATATCCACCGCAGTCCCCAATCGCCCATCCTGACCCTCAGTCTGTGTCCAGCTTCTCGGCCTGAACAAAGGCCCCGCCTCCTCCGGAGACTCAAAATAATGGTGCCGGTCCTTGTAGGTAACCCACAATCGCGCCGGCTGCAACATGCCAAACTTCACCCCCTTCCTGTGCAGCACCGCCTTCGCTCGATTGTACCCGGCCCTCCTCTTCGCCACCTCCGCACTCCAGTCCTGATATATCCGAACCTCCGCGTTCTCCCACCTGCTGCCCCTCTCCTTCTTGGCCCACCTGAGCACACACTTCCGATCGACGAACCGATGGAACCGCACCAGCACCGCCCGCGGAGGCTCGTTAGTCTTGGGCCTCCTCGCCAACACTCTATGGGACCCTTCCAACTCCAGGGGCCCCTGGAAGGACCCCGCTCCCATCAGCGAGTTTAACATGGTGACTACATAGTCCCCCACGTCCGGCCCCTCCAGCCCCTCCGGGAGGCCCAGAATCCGCAGATTCTTCCGCCTCGACCGATTCTCCATCTCCTCGAACCGCTCCTGGCATTTCTTGAGGAGCGCCTCGTGCGCCTCCACCTTTACCGCCAGGGCTAAGATCTCGTCCTCATTGTCAGAGATCTTTTGTTGAGCCTCTCGGATCGCCACCCCCTGGGCCGTCTGTGTCTCCAGCAGCTTATCAGTAGAAGCCTTCATCGGCTCTAGCAGGTCCTTTTTAATCTCTCTGAGGCAGCGCTGGATACCCTCCTGTTGCTCCTCCGCCCACTGCCTCCTCGCTGCCTGGTCTCCGCCCGCCGCCATTTTGTCCTTCTTCCCTCCCTTCTTCTGGTCCACCACCACCTTTTTTGTCACCCCGCTCCTAGTTAAAGCCATATACTGACGGGGAACTATTATTAACTCCTTCCCACACCGGGAAACATCGAAAAAGTGCCCTTGGGGGCCCTGGAAAGAGCCCAAAAGTCTCGAGAGGGAATCCTTTTGGCAGTGTTCTCTTCACCAATCTGCCCCAAAATGTCCGTGGAAACTCCTGAAAAAGGTCCAACTGTCCGTTCCAGACGGGAGCTGCCAAATGCGTGACCTACTCCTCCATGGCCGCCACCGGAAGCCTCGTCCCCGCTTCTTCAGTGTCCCTGGTGAGATCTTTTCACAGTTGTTCCCTCTGCTGTTAGAATTCACTTTTGATAAAGGTCCTCAGGTCAGTTTACAGCTTTAAGCTTGCCCTTCCCCGGCTTGCATGCTGGAATGGGCCCTGTTTATCCTGTTGCAGCCAAATATTCCACTGCTTCTGCCGGGCCTGGCAGCCAAAAGACACAACACTCCTGGGGGACACCGTCAGGGGAGTGTTGCAGTCCTCTTGCCACACCGGGAAATGTCAAACAAATGCCGTGGGGGCCCTGCAAAAGAGCCCAAAAATCCGTTCCAAGCGGGAGCTACCGAATATGCGACCTAGCTCTGCATAGCCGCACCCGGAAGCCCCCTGAAAGCTTTTTTTAATGTTCAAGCAGAGATTAGGATGCAGTAGAAATCACGAACCTAGAATAACATTCATTTTCTGTCTGTCCACATTTTCACAGTAACTTCATTGCAGTGTTAATGTAAACCTACATGTGATAATAATAAAGATTATAAAAAGATTATAAAAAAGATTGGGCAGATATGGAGGCACATGTAACAGAGAACCTTACAACTTACTCCAAGTGCCTTGTTTCAGATGGATCAAAAAATGTATAGCCAATATATTCAGTGCCCGAACTCCACAGTAAAAAGGGCCGGTTTAGCTCAGTTGGCTGGACATCTGGTTCATAATGGAGGGCGAGGCCAGCAGTGCAGGTTCAACTCCCATACCGGCTGAAGTTATTCATGGAGGCCCTGCCTTCTCAACATTGCCCCTCGCCTGAGGTGTGGTGATTCTCAGGTTAAATCGCCACCAGTCAGCTCTCCCCCTCAAAGGGGAAGGCAGCCTATGGTCATCTGGGACTATGGAGACTTTATTTGCTGCAATAAAGTTGTAAAATATTTTATTAACCAACAGTCATTCCACAGGTGTAGAACAACAGAGTGTTGCAGAACAACCTCACCAAGTACAAAGCTCTTTCAAAGCAAGGCCCACAAATTTGACAACAGTAATCGTTTTTATTTAGTGTGCCTCCCTCTGTGGGATCAGCTGACAAACCCCTGGTCAGTAGTGATTCTCTGAAGGTTTACTCTGTAAATCCATTTCAGTGGTGTATCGGTTTCTCTTTTTCAGTGTGTAGTTCTCTTTATGGCATCAGAAGGATGGCTTGGGAAGGATGGAATGGCACGGGAGGAATAGGAACATAGGGCTTAGGACCAGGAGTAGGTCATCCAGCCATTTGAGCCTGTTCTGCCATTCAATAAAATTATGGCTGAGCTGGTTGTGGACTCGGCTCTATTACTTGCATTAGTTCACATTTTTCCTTATTAAAAACGTCTTTCGGACATGGAAGTTGATTCTCTACACTGATCAGTTGTTCTTTGGCAGAGTATAATTCCTCTGCAATCATTCAAGTTCGCAGTCTGTAATTGTGCTTCTGCTAAAAAAATTTGAGACTCCTCGGGCGACATTCTCCGACCCCCCCCCCCCCCCCGGTCGGGTCGGAGAATCGCTGGGGGGCTGGCGTGAATCCCGCCCCCGCCGGTTGCCGAAGTCTCCGGCACCGGATATTTGGCGGGGGCGGGAATTGCGCCGCGCCGGTTGGCGGGCCCCCCCGCTCGATTCTCCAGCCCGGATGGGCCGAAGTCCCGCCGATAATTTGCCTGTCCCGCCGGCGTAAATTAAATCACCTACCTTACCGGCGGGACAAGGCAGCGTGGGCGGGCTCCAGGGTCCTGGGGGGGGCACGGGGCGATCTGACCCCGGGGGGTGCCCCCACGGTGGCCTGGCCCGCGATCGGGGCCCACCGATCCGCGGGCGGGCCTGTGCCGTGGGGGCACTCTTTCCCTTCCGCCTCCACCACGGTCTCCACCATGGCGCAGGTGGAAGAGACTCCCTCCACTGCGCATGCGTGGGAAACTGTCAGCGGCCGCTGACGCTCCCATGCATGCGCCACCCGTAGATGTCATTTCCGCGCCAGCTGGCGGGGCAACAAAGGCCGTTTCCGCCAGCTGGCGGGGCGGAAATTCCTCCGGCGTCGGCCTAGCCCCTCAATGTTGGGGCTCGGCCCCCAAAGATGCGGAGCATTCCGCACCTTTGGGGCGGCGCGATGCCCGTCTGATTGGCGCCGTTTTGGCCGCCAGTCGGCGGACATCGTTCCGGAGAATTTCGCCCCTCATATTCTTTTGTGAGAACTTTTACTTTCTTTTGCAATTCTAGGTTCTTCATTCTCAACTCAAATGTTTCCTTGGAGATGTAGGCCGGGATTCTCTGGCCTGCCAGCTGCGAGTTTCTTGGAGGTGGGATGTGGTGCACTGTTCGCTGGCGGTGGAATTCTCTGCACCCGCTGTTGTCAGTGGGATTTTCCACTGAAGCTACTCCATGTTGCTGGAGAATCCCGCCGCCAGCGAACGGCCAGAATCTTTCCAAGTTTTCCTCCAAATGTTCAACCAGTTTCGTCAGCTCTGTAGTCTCTTACCTGTACCTCTATGACACCTCAGGAATTTGTCTGTTCAGGTCTTAACAGTTTGGTTCATTGATGACTTTAGCGGGTTTAATTAGATAGCTTTCCTTCATTTACAGCCAGCTGGTCATCATGCACAGTCACCTGCTGTTCCAGTTAGACCATAAGGCCACAAGATGTAGGAGCAGAAGTAGGTTATTTGGCCCATTGAGTCTGCTCTGTCATTCAATGTGAACATGGCTGGTCTGACAGAATAATCCTCAATTCCACTTGCCCATCTTATCCCCATTGACGATATTGAGTTCTTCCTGGCCCCAGTCTGGTCTCAGTCAATGGCTAAGTCAGATTGTAGGTATTGATTTATTTTATTTCAAATAGCTTGCAAGCTCACTCTGATAAAAGGCAGGAGATACATGTCTCTTGAAACTTCCAGAGCGAGTGAGACAAAGGAAGCACAGCATCTGGTTTCACACACGCGTGGATTCAGCATCGAGTTTCACATACCCACGACCAAATAAGGTAACGGTGACAAATACAGGATTCTCATAGGTCTTTCTCACACATTCCTTGACCTGGCCATATAAGCTGACCTTCACAACCACTGATCCTGATAGGCCCACTATACATTCCTCCTCCCTAGGCCTCTTTCTCCCAGCATCCTTTGCAGCATCCTTTGTGCAAAGAACCGGTCCTAATAATTACCCACCCCCCTCTCGCCCATGCTTTGCCCAATCCCTTTGTTCACTCTCTGCAACCCAAATTAATGTCTATAAATGCACTATCCTAATCTTCTGCTTTCCTATATTAGGGTATACCTCGACACTATCCTTACTGGTCATCCCAGTCTAATGCTCTTTTCTTTAGTTCAATTCCTCATTCCCTCCTTTTATCATTCTATGATAACTACTATCCCGCCTCCTAACCAACATTCCCTTTCGCTACCCGCCGACAACGGGACACCATTGTCGTTGTGGCAGATGCATTGGCCTGATGTCTGGGTTACGCTACACCTCCGTTCAGTGCAGGTGGAGAACAGACATGTTATATTTTCTTTCACCTCTGCCACGTGGGTCTCTATTAGTAGAGAATTGTTTGGGTAGGTATTCCCCCTAATGGTCAAAAAGTGTTCTAATAATTCGCCAGACCAACAATAATCCTGTTGCTGTCTCGATCCAAATTTGGATTTTGGTTAGGCATAAAACTCCCAGTGTCCATTATAAACATCCCCGGGTTAATAACCTGTATCAATGTCTGGTCTGAAAGACCGTCCCGCAATTCATTACATTCCGTACATAAACACCTCATCACATTTTTACAGCCACTGGCTCTCCGTCCGGGTTCCTTCTGGTTTGATGGTCGCCAATAATGGGATGTCATCTTGGTGAGCGGTGATGGGCCGAGTCTATCGGCATCATCCGAGCCATAGTCCTCTTACAACACACATTAAGGCATCCAACGATTATACAATATACAATTATAATAACAAGTATTATCAATCCATGCATCAGGTAAAACCCCATGACCGAGCTATGAGAGCTGACTCTGAGCTGAATCCTGCTGTAGGTTTTATATCCCCCTTCTAGTTGTACTGACTAGCAGCTATCCCGGATCCTTGTCATGTGTGTGTACATGTCGTGATTTGTAAACTGTGCACGGAAATCAATTGTAAATTCATCCATCCCGCAGACCAGTGTTGATAGACTCTTTGTATTGTTCTTTCCTCAAGTCCAATCACCGTGAACCATAGCTGTCAGGAAGGTAACACAATAGCTATATCCGTGTGTTCCACTACCTCCAAGGCATCTGACTACCTTGGGAAGCACCGTAGAAGCTTCCTCATGTCCCTTAGAAACAGCATACAACGCAGTCCATCCGCGACCAAAAAGGTTTTTATCCCTTACTGTTTTTTTTTTTGAAGTGCTTTCCATTTCTCATTGGAATGGTAAATTATGATATCATATACTGTCCACTGCTTATCTTGCTTTATGAATTGCAGGAGCTTCAATCAATCCTGTTTATATTCTTGACTTCCTCACACTAACGTCTAACATTGTACTGAACCATGTAGTCTGCCAGCCCTGGTCTACATGAGACAATACTCAGTTTTCTTCAAATCCCTTTTGTCCATTATCATTTTTCTTGCAGCATGGAGTGTATACTTGCCATTATTTGTTTGTTTGTTTTTTTACTTTGCAATAACACCACTTGCACATTTAATACAGTCAACTTTTGGGGTTACAACCCAATTGAATCCATACATAACAGTCCCTAACAACTTACAGGACATTTTGTCCGTAATAACTATTACACTCTCCAATGCAATATTGTTTGCTGCATTGGTTACAAATTTCCCATGGCATCACGCTGCCAAAATTCCTAAACTATTGACATTTAAAATGCGGGGGTGCCTCGTCAGTCGCTGCCATCTGCCGAGACCCTGAATAACTCCACCGCGTAGTACATACCCCGTGGAGACCACAGATCATCCATCAGCTAATGTCCAGTTCGAGATGTCTGATCGGAGGTTTCATTATTCAGTAATAATTTGATATTTTGATTTGTTTCTAACCCGTAAGGTTTTTCTTCCGGGCTCTGTCATTTAATTCCCTCAAATATGTAGCCAATTGTATCATTAGTTTCCCCCCCCCCCCCCCCCCCCCCCATACTGTCTAAAACATTCTTCTCTGGAGTGTAGTTCTCGTTCTCCGTCTGTGTTATTTTTGCTTCATCTGAAAACCAAATGAACAGGTCAAAGGCGGAGAGGGCCCTATTTCTTAACTTGTATCTTTCTATTCTTGTTTGGATGTTCCAGAAGTGCCCTCTCCAGGACTTCCGGATTTCCATTTAATTCTTTTTTTTTTCTCATCATTGACATACATCATACGATTAAGGCCTGTTAGGCCTCCTCCTCCTATCGTTGCACCCCTGAGTGAGACTTGAAGAATCTTAAACTCCTCCTCTTTTGTTAACTCAGTGATCCAAGTGGGTCAAAACGTTCCCTGATACATGTCGGATAGTGCTACTGCATTTACTTTAATTTCTTTAATTTTGATTACAACCGGATTTTTATGAAAGTAATTTCCAACCATGACATTTTCACTTTATCATCTGTCCTATCGATGCTGCTAACAGGTTTCAATTCCCTGGCATCCCGCTCCACTGATTACATAATACTAGTAAGTGCAGTTATCCCCTGCCACTCACAACCAAACATTCCTTTTCCCTTGTCCGAGCGGTTTGGGGATATGATCTATACTGTGGCACGGCATCATTGCAGTGATACAGTCTCTAAACACTGTTGGGCTAATTTTACGTCCCCGGGTCATCCCTACATCTCTTAAACTACGTACTCCCTGACTAATTGGTACCACAAGTTTGTCACTTCCCAAAATCCTGCACATCCTTTCCCAATCACTTTGTCATCAGCTTGGTTTTCTCTGCCTGAATTCCCCAAATTTCCCTGGGAGCCAAAGCATTTCCCCATTTCTGTTGTTCTAAATGCAATATCAAGTCACCTGAATGCTCTATATCTGCCATTCTCCTAGGTCTCATATGATTACTCCTTGTCCAAACTACTGGGCTACAAAATGTGCCACATCCTTGACATGATGTTTCATTATGTTAACAATGATTCATTTTAAGCTGGGGTCCATTAATAACAGCCCGTGACCTATCATCCCATATTCTCAACTCCTTAGTGATTACGTTTCTTTGTTTGCCGCCGATAGGTTGCCTATGGATTATAATAATCCCTCTGTTATTATTGAATTGGGTCAGATGTTTTAGTTCTGATACAATTCCTTTGCTCTAGATGCCACTGATTCTCTAATTCAACGTCCCCCGTGCTGCTATCAGCTTTGATTAAAAAGTACAAATTACTTTTGCTGCTCCTAGGAAAAAGAGGGCCTGCATATTCTAATGGCCATTCTTCCATCGGTGTCTCAGTTTTTTCTATGCTACTTCCTGCTTCTTTACTCCCTGTTTCTTCATCATTTTCTTTCCTGAATGTTTTTAAAAACTGGATGCCCATCTGGCTTGTTCTTCATCCTCCTTAACTTTACTACCATCCGTATATACCACCCAAGCATTTCCCAACTCTGTTCTGCTAACTGATTTATCAAGTTTCTGTCCCTTTTTAATGTTATGAATAAACATTAAGGCAGGGTTTAAAAGAATGATTTCCCATCTTTCCCATCGAGTTGTATTCACGCCTTGCTGGCAACCCTGTCTCTTGGTCAACTCTGTAAATTCTAAAAATTCAGTTGTGACATAGATTTTCTTCCCGGCTGATAATTTTTCAGTCTCTGCTATCCTTTTTGTTATGGCTGCCAGACATTTTGCGATGTCCGAAAACTTTTGTTCAGCCCTTGCCCAATTTCCTGTCAATGTTTGATAGGTGTCTGAGTACTATGATTAGCAAGCACCATACCATATCCATTTGCGTACAGATCCAATTTAATTCTCAAATCGTCCTCTTCATGTCTCTCCTCTAATGGCCTGGATGTTGCTACAGCTGTTTTTAACTGGTCCAAACTCCTCTGTACTTCACTGGTCCACCTAAAATCCCCTTTCAAAGTTTCATAAATGGGTCTAGCATAAAGAATAAAGTCTTCCACTACTGGTCTCAAATACCCCAAAATTGCCATGATTTGCTAAACTCCGTTTTGTGAAACGGGCGCTGCAATTCTAGCAGCTTTCTCTCTCATCCCAACATTGGATTCCCTACCTGCCGTTGACACTGAATACTCTAGATAGTCGACTTCACTTCTGCCAATCTGGCATTTCTTTAACCCTATCTTAAATCCTGCTTCATTAAGTGTTTTAATAATTTTGGTCACTCTTTCAACATGTGTCCCCCTGATCATCATCTCCAATTAACACATCATCAATATATACTAAAGCCAAATCAACTTTAATCAGCTCCTTTACTATTGCCTGAAAGTGGTTTGGGGAATTAACATATCCTTGTGGCAATTTACAGTATACTGGATCTAACGGAACACTACAGAATCCGTTGGCTAAATCTATACTAGTTAAATAAGTTTTGCCTGCCACCTTCTCCAATGTAGTTTGTGGATTTATTAAATACCGTTTATCCTACTCTTTTGTTTTTCCTTTTTGTGACCTTATTTAATGCTTTGTAATTCGTTACCATTCTAAATGTGCCAGCAGGCTTGCTAACTAGCTGAAGTGGGCTATACGTCGATGCATATGTGACTTCTTGAATGATTCCCTGCTGTTCTAACTCTTTGATCATTATCTCCAGCTCGTATTTGGCAACTCGGGTCAAGGGCTATTGCTTTTACGGCCTGTATCGGTCCCCCTGGATCATGTGCTGGAATTGTGTGCTGATTAACCCTGTGTCATTCTTTCTATTGCTCGGTTTGCTTTCCATATTTCCTCTACGTTATCAATTGGTTTTAATATCTTAATTTTTTTATTTCTGCATCTATTTTTATTAATCCTTCCCTGCCATCAGATTCTCATTTCCTGATACTGCAAGTAATATGCCTAATCTAAGCTCCAGTCCCATATCTTTATTCCCTTCCCTAAAACTCCATCTGCAATGTAGTTCACATTCTAAACTTCATTTCTTCTGCTAGTGACTTTCTTGCAACTCAGCGGGCACTAGGACCCAGTGGAGCTGTGCCATATTACTTCCACCGACTACCTCCTAATACTGGTCTCATTGGTCCCCGTGTTTCTAGCCCCTTACTGCCACAATACCCCTCTTACGGTTTGGGGTTTGGGCATCTCTAAAATGGCCTTCTTCCTTTCTACTGGGATCTTCCTTTCCCCCTGTGTTAAAATAAAATTAAAAATCCATAGTCTTTGCTATATGAAAATCCCCGAATCTTAAATTTGATGTATAGTGAGTTTACAGAGAAAATATTGAAATCTCTACAAATTTTGGAGCACAGAACAACATTTTTTAAATGTAGGTGCATCATGGCTGCCTCTAACAAAGGAGCCCATGGACCCTGCCCACACCGAATGCCTGGTCTTCGCATTTCGATTTTGCTTTTTGTTTACTTCCCGAGAATTGTGTTCTAAATAACTTCTACAATGTTAATCATTATTACTGATTTTCTAAAGAACTTTCAAATACTTACCCCGTTTTAAATCTCTCTTTAACTGCTGTATATACCTCCTAATTGATGTGCAACTTTGTTTTGCAAAACACAACATTAAAAAAACTAGATATACCAGAGGAAGTTCACAAATTCTTATTAAACACACACACACTCATTCATCCACCGAGATCTCCACTCAAACAAAAGGAATTCAAAGCATTATACTTTCATTCATCTCAACCAACTGGACAATAAACTTTGAATTTACACAAAACACAATGTGGTTTTTTTCTCTGTTTCGATACGGTTCTGAATTTTCCAAGTCTCTGGTTCCCCCTAGTGGCCATTCATCTCCCAACTTTTTCTCACTCATAAGACATATCTCCCAAGAGCAAAATTTATCTTATTCCCCCTAACAAAATCCAACTTTAGTCAATTCTAATTGTACGGAATTGAATTGTCTCCAGAACATTCCATCAGCGGTCTTAACTAAATTGTCTCTGTGACATTCCCTCAACCCGCTAAAGACCTTTACCGAATTAAAGTGTAATTCAATACAACCAATTTTAATTTTCAACCCACATGCACGGAACTGAACTATCACAGCGATATTGCTCAATTGCTAACTGAATTATCGCCCGATATTCCCTCAATTCCCGTTTAACGTACCTCAGCCATACCTACATCGACTGAAATTAAGTTTTCTAATCCGCCAGACTGACCTTTGATTTCGTCGAACGGTCTGACCCGACCATAGGTGCGTGACCAAACCCACTTCGGACTCCTTTATAATCTACTCACACCGTGGGCCCATTTCCCCTCTCTCCGTCCAAGGCTGGTTTAATTCTGATTTCGCGGATAGTTGGGAATTCGTCCTAGAAATCCCACCGCTGCCACCAAATGACGATATCGAGTTCTTCCTGGCCCCAGTCTGGTCTCAGTCAATGGCTAAGTCAGATTGTAGGTATTGATTTATTTTATTTCAAATAGCTTGCAAGCTCACTCTGATAAAAGGCAGGAGGCACATGTCTCTTGAAACTTCCAGAGCGAGTGAGACAAAGGAAGCACAGCACCTGGTTTCACACACACGTGGATTCAGCATCGAGTTTCACATACCCACGACCAAATAAGGTAACGGTGACAAATACAGGATTCTCATAGGTCTTTCTCACACATTCCTTGACCTGGCCATATAAGCTGACCTTCACAACCACTGATCCTGATAGGCCCACTATACATTCCTCCTCCCTGGGCCTCTTTCTCCCAGCATCCTTTGCAGCATCCTTTGTGCAAAGAACCGGTCCTAATAGTTACCCATCCCCCTCTCGCCCATGCTTTGCCCAATCCCTTTGTTCACTCCCTGCAACCCAAATTAATGTTTATAAATGCACTATCCTAATCTGCTTTCCTATATTAGGGTATACCTCGACACTATCCTTACTGGTCATCCCAGTCTAATGCTCTTTTCTTTAGTTCAATTTTTGAGACTTTTGGAAATTTTTCTGAATTACTGCCTCATATGATTTACTCAAGTATTGTGTTCCAGCTCTTTTGGTGCTTTACTGGGGGTTTTCTGTGTTTTTTTAAAGCTCTGTTCGGATTGAGGATTCATTAATGCACTGCATTAATTGGGTTTATTTCATCAGTACGTTCACCACATCAGTCTAAAAAGCTGTTGATCTGGACTTCTTCTGGATTTCTAATTAGACGTACTCTGGTAGTTTAAAAATTGTCTTCTCCAGGACACCCAATTTCCCATTTCAGTTTGACCCTTGGATAAATCCAAATTGATGTGGTAAAGTGGATTATTAATCCAGTTGAAAAAAAATGCTAAATTTAGCATGAAGAAGTTATAGAGTCATAGAGCCATAGAGGTTTACAGCATGGAAACAGGCCCTTCAGCCCAACTTGTCCATGCCACCCAGTTTTTACCACTAAGCTAGTCCCAATTGCCCGTATTTGGCTCATATCCCTCTTTACCCACCTTACCCATATAACTGTCTAAATGCTTTTTAAAAGACAAAATTGTACCTGCCTCTACTACTGCCTCTGGCAGCTCATTCCAGACACTCACAATCCTCTGTGTGAAAACACTGCCCCTCTGGACCCTTTTGTATCTCTCCCCTCTCACCTTAAACCTATGTCCTCTAATTTTAGATTCCCCTACCTTTGGGAAAAGATGTAGACTATCTACCTTATCTATGCCCCTCATTATTTTATAGACCTCTATAAGTTTCTGAAATTCAAGATGATACCACCATTTATTAAAAGATTTATCCACACTTACCGGTTTTGATGGACTCAGGCTGCAATAGCGCCCGTGCTCAGCCTTGAAAAAGTCTTAAACAATATCTGTTTGGATCAACTGGTTGAAGATCTCTTGTCATGTGAGAGTACCTTTAAGAAATAGATGTTTATAAATGGGTGTGTATATAAATATCTGTAGTGAGAGTAACTTTAAGAAATGGGTGTTTATTACTGCAGTGATGTTAGAGAGTGGGTGGAGCTGGGCTGTCTGTCAGCTTTTTACTTTCGCTTTAGGCCTTTTGCTGCAGGGTGGGTTTGGTTTCATTTTAGTTTTGGAGAAGCTGCAATCACAGCAGGATGTGTGTCCATTTGCTGATTTCAACGTGGTAACTGTTCTCAGTAGTGAAGTTAAGCCTGATGTCTTTCTGTTAAAAGATGTTTTTAAGTCTTATGGATGTTAAAAGGAAAGTAAGAATTACTTAGTGTTGTATTCTTTGGGGGTTGTATTTGAATGAATGGTTGCTAAGATGTTCACTGTATGTTTTAAAAAGGTTAACTTGAGTTCATAGAATAATCATTGTTTTGCTTGAAAAAAT
This sequence comes from Scyliorhinus torazame, assembly GCF_047496885.1. Taxonomy (NCBI): domain Eukaryota; kingdom Metazoa; phylum Chordata; class Chondrichthyes; order Carcharhiniformes; family Scyliorhinidae; genus Scyliorhinus; species Scyliorhinus torazame. Next base: position 52,835,101 of record NC_092720.1, on the reverse strand, counting down.
ACTTTTCCATCACCTGTAGAGTGGGCTGTGTGCTCCCCATACCACAATCTATTAAACGTTGTGGGTCAGGTGAACTCCATGGTACACTTTGGGGTTCTCTAAACACTGGCCCATAACACTCTCAATTTCCGCACCATACTTCAGGGTCACCAAAACCAACTCCTAGCCTTTACTGGTCTTTAAAGCTGATTCTTTAGTCTTGACTCTTCAGGATTGATTCTTATTTCGCTTTTCAGAGCGAGCTTGGCTGCCTCATGTTCAGTGCTGACTCAGGATGCCTACAGATTCTTACTTTTAAACAGCAATTGCTGACCACTGAACTGTTTAAAAGTTTCTCAGGGTTTAAATTATCTGTAATTTAAACGTTTTGGCTCACACCTGCAAAGTCTTCGAACTCTGCACTCCAGGAATTTAAGCTGGACTTCCAAGAGATCCAACGGAGTCTGCTGCTGTAGTGAGGAACTTTAGACTTCTGCCTTCAACTTCCAAGGTTTTCTTTGTAGCTTTACCCTGGCAATTCTCCTCTGTGCACCTGCCTCTTAAGCTTTTCCTCAGGTCAAAATGCTTCTTCGGCTTTTTCTTTACTTTTGCGAGATTTTATTTTCTCCCTCCATTTTTGTGAGGTATTGGGTTTTTTCATCGCTGCCACTATTGTGCAGGTGATTGGTAGGTCTTAATTAGGTTTTCATATTCTCAAGTAGGTTAGCTGGGTGTATTTATTACCTCCAAGAACTATCTACATATATACAGCAAAGGGTTCAAGCTAGGAGCTGTCTCCGTACTTGCTTGTGCACACGGCTCTGTCCAACACTTGATTGAGCCCTTGGTGCAAGTTTGTATTCACTTACATCAATGTGCGGTGGTACTTTACTCACTTCCATGTTAGTCACATACATGCCACACCCTCAAACTTCATCAATCACAATGCTGTAGGTCACGGCAGGTTTCCTTCCCTAAAGGGCATTAGTGAACCAGATGTATTTTTATAATTGATGTAATAATAATTTAAATAATAATCTTTATTATTGTCACAAGTAGGCTTACATCAACAGTGCAATTAAGTTAGTGTGATAATCCCCTAGTCGCCACATTCCGTCGCCTGTTTGGATACAATAAGGGAAAATTCAGAATGTCCAAATTACCAACCAGTTAGTTTCATGGTTGTTAAGTAATGGGTTAAGGTTTAAGTAATGCATTAAGAGACATTGCAATTAGTTGTCTCATTTATGTTAAGTATCCATTAATTGACACTGATATGTAAAGGGGCTTCAGGTGGCCTCTGTCAGGTGGTGTGTTAAGAGTTTTGTGCAGAGGCTGTGGAGGTGAAAGAAATGGTGTTTGGTGAAAAGGAACAAGAACTTTAGACTCTTCATATCACAGCAACTAAAACGGCTAACAATTAGTAGCAGAGGATGGTTGCTGTGTAAATGTGAAGGGTTGAAAGATACAACTTTTCCAGATCAAACCAAGGAGTGAGTGAGAAAAGGAAAAAAAAAGGGATATATGGCTGAACCAAGGATAAAGATGGCTGGATATGACTATCAAAGAATAAAGAAATGTACAGCACAGGAACAGGCCCGTCGGCCCTCCACGCCCGTGCCGACCATGCTGCCCGACTAAACTACAAACTTCTACACGTACTGGGTCCGTATCCCTCTATTCCCATCCTATTCATGTATTTGTCAAGCTGCCCCTTAAATGTCACTATCGTCCCTGCTTCCACCACCTCCTCCGGGAGCGGGTTCCAGGCACCCACTACCCTCTGCGTACATCTACTCTAAACCTTGCCCCTCTCACCTTAAACCTATGCCCCCTAGTAATTGACTCCTCTACCCCGGGGAAAAGCCTCTGACTATCCACTCTGTCTATGCCCCTCATAATTTTGTAGACCTCTATCACGTCGCCCCTCAACCTCCTTTGCTCCAGTGAGAACAAACCAAATTTATTCAATCGCTCCTCATAGCTAATGCCCTCCATACCAGGCAACATTCTGGTAAATCTCTTCTGCACCCTCTCTAAAGCCTCCACATCCTTCTGGTACTGTGGCGACCAGAATTGAACACTATACTCCAAGTGTGGCCTAACTAAGGTTCTATACAGCTGCAACATGACTTGCCAATTCTTATACTCAATGCCCCGGCCAATGAAGGCAAGCATGCCGTATGCCTTATTGACTACCTTCTCCACCTGTGTTGCCCCTTTCAGTGACCTGTGGACCTGTACTCCTAGATCTCTTTGACTTTCAATACTCTTGAGGGTTCTACCATTCACTGTATATTCCCTACCTGCATTAGACCTTCCAAAATGCATTAAACTCCATCTGCCATCTCTCCGCCCAAGTCTCCAAACAATCTAAATCCTGCTGTATCCTCTGACAGTCCTCATCGCTATCCGCAATTCCACCAACCTTTGTGTCGTCTGCAAACTTACTAATCAGACCAGTTACATTTTCCTCCAAATCATTTATATCTACTACAAACAGCAAAGGTCCCAGCACTGATCCCTGCGGAACACCACTGGTCACAGCCCTCCAATTAGAAAAGCATCCTTCCATTGCTACTCTCTGCCTTCTATGACCTAGCCAGTTCTGTATCCACATTGCCAGCTCACCCCTGATCCCGTGTGACTTCACCTTTTGTACTAGTCTACTATGAGGGACCTTGTCAAAGGCCTTACTGAAGTCCATATAGACAACATCCACTGCCCTACCTGCATCAATCATCTTAGTGACATCCTCGAAAAACTCTATCAAGTTAGTGAGACACGACCTCCCCTTCACAAAATCATGCTGCCTCTCACTAATACGTCCATTTGCTTCCAAATGGGAGTAGATCCTGTCTCGAAGAATTCTCTCCAGTAATTTCCCTACCACTGAAGTAAGACTCACCGGCCTGTAATTCCCTGGATTATCCTTGCTACCCTTCTTAAACAGAGGAACAACATTGGCTATTCTCCAGTCCTCCGGGACATCCCCTGAAGATAGTGAGGATCCAAAGATTTCTGTCAAGGCCTCAGCAATTTCCTCTCCAGCCTCCTTCAGTATTCTGGGGTAGATCCCATCAGGCCCTGGGGACTTATCTACCTTAATATTTTTTAAGACACCCAACACCTCGTCTTTTTGGATCTCAATGTGACACAGGCTATCTACACACTCTCCAGACTCAACATCTACCAATTTCTTCTCTTTGGTGAATACTGATGCAAAGTATTCATTTAGTACCTCGCCCATTTCCTCTGGCTTCACACATAGATTCCCTTGCCTATCCTTCAGTGGGCCAACCCTTTCCCTGGCTACCCTCTTGCTTTTCATGTACGTGTAAAAAGCCTTGGGATTTTCCTTAACCCTATTTGCCAATGACTTTTCGTGACCCCTTCTAGCCCTCCTGACTCCTTGCTTAAGTTCCTTTCTACTTTCCTTATATTCCACACAGGCTTCATCTGTTCCCAGCCTTTTAGCCCTGACAAATGCCTCCTTTTTCTTTTTGACGAGGCCTACAATATCTCTCGTTATCCAAGGTTCCCGAAAATTGCCGTATTTATCCTTCTTCCTCACAGGAACATGCCGGTCCTGAATTCCTTTCAACTGACACTTGAAAGCCTCCCACATGTCAGATGTTGATTTGCCCTCAAACATCCGCCCCCAATCTATGTTCTTCAGTTCCCGCCTAATATTGTTATAATTAGCCTTCCCCCCAATTTAGCACATTCATCCTAGGACCACTCTTATCCTTGTCCACCAGTACTTTAAAACGTACTGAATTGTGGTCACTGTTACCGAAATGCTCCCCTACTGAAACATCTACCACCTGGCCGGGCTCTTCCCCAATACCAGGTCCAGTACCGCCCCTTCCCTAGTTGGACTGTCTACATATTGTTTTAAGAAGCCCTCCTGGATGCTCCTTACAAACTCCGCCCCGTCTAAGCCCCTGGCACTAAGTGAGTCCCAGTCAATATTGGGGAAGTTGAAGTCTCCCATCACCACAAACCCATATAGCCTCACTACCCTCTGAGGTGTCCTCCCGCAGTACAGCTGTGATATTCTCCCTAACCAGTAGCGCAACTCCGCCTCCCCTTTTACATCCCCCTCTATCCCGCCTGAAACATCTAAATCCTGGAACGTTTAGCTGCCAATCCTGCCCTTCCCTCAACCAGGTCTCTGTAATGGCAACAACATCATAGTTCCAAGTACTAATCCAAGCTCTAAGTTCATCTGCCTTACCCGTAATACTTCTTGCATTAAAACATATGCACTTCAGGCCACCAGACCCGCTGTGTTCAGCAACTTCTCCCTGTCTGTTCTGCCTCAGAGCCCCACTGTCCCTATTTCCTAGTTCTCCCTCAATGCTCTCACCTTCTGACCTATTGCTCCCGTGCCCACCCCCCTGCCATACTAGTTTAAACCCTCCCCTGTGACACTAGCAAACCTCGCGGCCAGGATATTTATGCCTCTCCGGTTTAGATGCAACCCGTCCTTCTTATATAGGTCACACCTGCCCCGGAAGAGCTCCCAGTGGTCCAGATAACGGAAACCCTCCCTTCTACACCAGCTGTTTAGCCACGTGTTTAGCTGCCACATCTTCCTATTTCTAGCCTCACTGGCACGTGGCACAGGGAGTAATCCTGAGATTACAATCCTAGACGTCCTGTCTTTTAACTTTCTGCCTAGCTCCCTGAACTCCTGCTGCAGGACCTCATGCCCTTTCCTGCCTATGTCGTTAGTACCAATATGTACAACGACCTCTACCTGTTTGCCCTCCCCTTCAGGATGCCCTCTACCCGTTCGGAGACATCCTGGACCCTGGCACCAGGGAGGCAACATACCATCCTGGAGTCTCTTTCACGTCCACAGAAGCGCCTATCTGTGCCCCTGACTATAGAGTCCCCTATCACTATTGCTCTTCTGCGCTTTGACCCTCCCTTCTGAACATCAGAGCCAGCCGTGGTGCCACTGCTCTGGCTGCTGCTGTTTTTCCCTGATAGGCTACCCCCCCCCCCCCCCCGACAGTATCCAAAGGGGTATACCTGTTCGAGAGGGGGACAACCACAGGGGATTCCTGCACTGACTGCCTGCCCTTTCTGGTGGTCACCCACTTCTCTGCCTGCACCTTGGGTGTGACCACATTTATATAACTACCTCCCTTATTTTCTGAAAGGGAATCGTACAACCAATGGAGAAGTGCAGTAGTTATGTGGACTAAAGTGACTGCTTTGGGAAAGAGAAAACAAGGTATGGCATTGGCTCTTTCTCTACCATATGGCAGTAAAATCCGAAACAAAGTGCTTTCTGAGCTGGAATTGGAAGAGTTCGACTCAGAAGAAGGTCTGGAGACTTTATTACATTATATGGATAAGATTTATAAGAAAGATGACTTGTTAAGTGTGTATGAAGCATGGTCGGATTTTGATAAGTTCCGGAAAATGGAGGATATCTCCATGGAAGACTATATAATGGAATTTGGCAGACTATATAAAAGGCTGCAGAAACACAATCTGGAATTTCCACAGTCTGTGTTGGCCTTTAAATTACTTGACTGTGCTAGAGTGAGCAACATGGATAGGCTCCTGGTTTTGACAGGAGTTCAGTTTACTGATAAGGATACCTTATTCGAACAGATGACAAAAGCTTTACAAAAGTTTCTGGGGAAACATTCGATTCCGATGGATCTGATGACCCAAATAGGTCAGCCTGCAATAAGGCAGAATATGGAAGATACACTAGTAACAGGATGGCAAAATCGTACGGCTACGAACAGGGCTCAAGACTACAGACGGAGACCGAGACAAGGACATTATGAAGACAGAAACCCAGTTAGAACCTACAATAGGAAGATGAACCCCAGAAATGCACGGGGCATGATAAATCAATGTTTTCGATGTGACTCTCAGTACCATTATGCTTTCAACTGTCCAACTCGTTATGATAGAGTGTTTGAAGCGACACATGACACAGAAGAGTCAGAAGAGGAAAAAGTTAGTGACCAGAAAGAAGGCATTGTCCTATTGACAAGCATTTTTACGCCGGTAGTGAGGGTATTGGTTGCAGAATCCTTCAACTGTGCTGTATTGGACAGTGGCTGCACATCTACTGTGCGTGGAATTGACTGGTTAAAATGTTACCTGGACTCTTTGAATGCTAAAAATCGTAACAAGGTTAAGGAATTTGAAAGTTCCACAAGTTTCAGGTTTGGGGATGATAATACTCTGAAGTCGCTGAAAAGAGTGGTGATCCCTTGCAATATTGCCGGAGTGAATCATTTCATTAGCACAGATGTTATATCAAGTGAGATATCTTTGCTTCTGAGCAGACCGTCGATGAAGAAAGCACACATGAAACTGGATATGGAACAGGATAAGACAACAGTTTTTGGAAAGACGGCGGATTTACAATTTACACAGTCGGGACACTATTGTATTCCATTACTGACAAATAATTTTTCAAGTAGAGTGGTTAAGGATGTGTTAATGGCAGTTGAAAATGGGACTTTAGCTGATAAAAAGCTTTTGGTATTGAAACTGCATTGGCAATTTGCACATCCGTCTCCTCCAAGGCTGAAACATTTATTAAAGGATGCAGGGGTAAGGGATGATGACTATACTAAACTGATAGAACAGGTTAGTGACCGCTGTGAAGTTTGTAGGAAGTACAGAAAGACACCAGCACGACCGATAGTAACCCTACCTTTGGCCAGGGATTTTAACGACATTGTGGCCATGGACCTTAAGATCTGGGATAAAGCAAATAATATATTTATTTTGCATTTTGTAGATTTAGCAACCAGATTTAGTCAATCAACGATTGTACGAAGTAAAGAAAAGAGAGTAATTCTGGATCAAATCGTGGAATGGGTCCACCAGCATAATTCCTTATGGATAATGGAGGAGAATTTGCTAATGGTGAGTTTAGGGATATGTGTGAAAACATGAATATCAGAGTTATGAATATGGCTGCAGAAAGCCCATTTAGTAATGGTGTCTGTAAATGAAATCACGCTGTCATCGATGACATGCTTCGGAAAATTTTGGCAGATCGACCAAATTGCAGACTAAATTCAGCTTTAGCATGGGCAGTACATGCAAAGAATTCATTGCAGATGATTGGGGGATATAGTCCTTATCAATTAGTGTTTGGTAGAAATCCTAAAATTCGGTCCATTTTGGATGACCAGCCTCCAGCTTGGGAGGGGACTACAATTAGCTCTGGTTTTGCTAAACATTTAAATGCATTACATAGCAGTAGAAAAGCTTTTTTGGAAGCAGAAGTCTCTGAAAGAATTCGTAGAGCTTTAAGACATAACGTACGGCCATCAGATGCCATTTTTCAGCAAGGAGGCATGGTATACTATAAGAGAGACAATTCTAATGAATGGAAAGGCCCAGGGAAGATCATAGGCATAGATGGCAAAACAATTATTTTGCAACATGGTAATCAAACTGTTAGAGTCCATTCATCAAGGATAATGGGTACAGATTACAAATTTTCAAATTTAGACAGAGCAGACAGACATGACGAGGAACCAGAGTCATCTGGTACACATGTGTTACAGAACTATGAGGACCAATTAACTGATATAGACAGGGTTTCTGTGGAGGAACACAACACTTCTGGTGAATTAAAACAGGCCATTTTTCCAAAAGGGCAACTGCCAAAAGTTGGTACAAAAGTGACATACTTGCCTGAAGGGTCTAGTCAATGGAAGGATGCAACTGTTATTAGTAGAGCAGGGAAGGCCACTGGAAAGTATAAACATTGGTTGAATGTACAGCATTCAGGGGAAGGGGTCAAGAAAATGGATTGGGAAAACGAAGTTCAAAAATGGAGGGCACAGAAACGCAGTGCCAGTTCAGATAGTACATCGGATAGTGAACAGGTCCGCAGGAAAAGGTTGAGAACTATTGAAAGGACATCCCACAGCAGAAGGGAAAGATCAAGCAGTAGCAGTACAGAACGAGATACCAGGCGGGAGAGGGGACATAGTTTGTCAAGATCTCTGAACATGAGTAAGACTACGAATACTAATAGGAGTAGAAGCCCACATGCACGTGAGATTTTGGTGGCTTCAAATAAATTAGATGAAAAAGTTATTAAAGAAGCTAAACAGCAAGAATTGCATAGTTGGAGTGAATTTGGGGTATACACGGAAGTACCGGATAGGGGACAAAGCTCTATCCCACAGATGGATTTGCACGGAAAAGGTTCTTCCGGATGGAACTTATAAGGCAAAGGCCAGGCTTGTGGCAAGGGGATTTGAAGAAAACTTAGAAGATCAGGATTTAAGGGTCGATTTTTTGTGGGGTGGGACTAGTGATTTTGAAGCTGGTCTCTGGTTTGAGGAAAGAATTCAGGGTTGGAAATCAGGCTTCCGGTGCATTTAAATATATTGGACTGGAAATTGGACAGACTAAATTAGGGGCAACTTTACGTCAGCAATCTTATTTGGAAAGCATCACCCCAATAGCAATTAGTCGTGGCCGAGTTTCACAAAAAGACGCAATGGTTTCAAAGATAGAAAAAGAGCAACTGCGAAGTTTAATTGGGCAACTGAACTGGTTAGGTAGACAGACAAGACCGGACTTGAGTTTTGATGTCTTAGAGTTGAGTACAAAAATGAATGATCCCAAAGTGGAAGACATAATAAGAGCAAATAAAACGTTGGCCAAACTAAAAATGCAGGAGTATGTTTTGAAGTTCCCGGTTTTAGGTGACCTTAAGCATAGTTTATAGTGATGCGTCCTATGCAAATTTATGTGATGGGGTTTCAAACGCAGGAGGTTTTATCATTTTCCTTTTGGGGAACAATGGTAAATGTTGCCCGCTTGGGAAACAAAGAAAATAAGGAGAGTGGCAAAAAGTACTTTGGCTGCTGAGACGTTAAGCCTTGTAGAGGCGGTGGATATGGCCTTTTATATAAGTATGATATTGACAGAAATTTTGGGATTAGGGGATTTGGGTAATATACCTATTGACTGTCACATTGACAATAAATCCCTGTGGGAAAATGTGCACTCTACAAAAAGTGTCAATGAAAAGAGGTTACGGATAGACATCGCAAGTTTGAAGCAGATGTTGGACAGAGGGGAAATAACAAAAATTAAATGGGTCAACAGGAGCTATCAACTGTCAGACTGTTTTACGAAAAGAGGGGTAAGTTCACAGAAACTTTTGGATATTGCAAATGAAGGGCGCTTGTTTCTGTGACTTTTTTTTTCTTTCTCATCCAAACAAAAAAAAAAGGGGGGGACATCATGTGTGTGTTTTTGAGTTTCTTGAAATTTTGTTTTCACCTAATTATTTTTTTTCTCCAAGGAAGGGGAGACTGTTAAGTAATGGATTAAGCTTTAAGTAATGCATTAAGAGACATTGCAATTAGTTGTCTCATTTATGTTAAGTATCCATTAATTGACACTGATATGTAAAGGGGCTTCAGGTGGCCTCTGTCAGGTGGTGTGTTGTTAAGAGTTTTGTGCAGAGGCTGTGGAGGTGAAATAAATGGTGTTTGGTGAAAAGGAACAAGAACTTTAGACTCTTCATATCACAGCAACTAAAATGGCTAACAATGGTCACCATTACTGAGGTTAGCTTTTAGTTCCAGATAGATAACTAAATTTAAATTCCACCATCTGTCATGCTGGGATTTAAACCCATGGCCCAAGAGCATTCGCCTGGACCAGTGGATTATTAATCCATGCCATTAGCACTATCCCACTATAATCTCCCCTGAAAGGGGGCGGGGTGGGGGGGGGGGGAAGGATCTGGTGGATGCAATGTGAAACTGGTTAAGTATACTAATTGACGGCAAATGTTTTACAGGTCCATGCTATTCAGAATGTCTTATCCCAGCCCAGCCCAGGTTTCAACTCAGGTAGGTATGGCAACATCTGTTGAGAGATAAACGGAGTGATGCACTATCAATTACGACGAGACGAGAGTCGAGAGTAATCGAGGCTTTATTACACAGAGATATGTGGCCTCCTACAGCTGCTGCCGAAATGGCTGCTGTTCAGAGAACACACACATTTATACTCCACCTACTGGGCGGAGCCAGCAGGCAGTGATCTACCCCCGTACTTGTAGTACAGGGGCCTTACCGTAATACCCTCGTATGCAGAGCAGTATATACAATATAATACAACAGTGGTGACTACCACATTCACCCCCTTTACATACAGGTTGCCATTAAAATTTCAGAGAAGGGTACAAATTTAGACAGTCGGGCACCTTGATCTGTCGTTGAGAGCGCCGCAGTGCTGGTGGCGAGTCAGGTGTCGGCTCGGTTGCTGGTGACTCCGGGAGCGTGTCGACATCCTCTTCATCCCCGGGTGGGACCAAGGGGAGGACGGATTGCCCTGAAGCGGGGCTGTCGTGGGGTGCACTGGGGAGGGTGGCGCTGGGGCAGGGGGGGGGGCCCAAGCTGGTGCCAGGTCCATGAGGGAGACTGTGTCTTGGCAGCCGTCAAGGTACGCTACGTAGGCGTACTGAGGGTTTGCGTGGAGTAGCTGTACCCTCTCAACCAACGGGTCCGCCTTGTGGAGCCGCACGTGCTTGCAGAGGAGGACAGGTCCTGGAGCTGCCAGCCACGTTGGGAGCGAAACCCCGGAGGTGGACTTCCTGGGGAAGGCAAAGAGACGTTCATGGAGGGTTTCGTTCGTCGCCGTGCACAGGAGCGACCGAATGGAGTGAAGTGTGTCAGGGAGGATCTCCTGCCAGCAGGAGGTCGGGAGATTTCTGAACCGTAGGGCCTTCCAGACCATCCCATTCTCCCGCTCCACCTGCCTGTTTCCCCGGGGGTTGTAGCTGGTCGCCCTGCTGGAGGTAATGCCCCTGTTGAGAAGGTACTGGCGCAGCTCATCGCTCATAAATGAGGATCCCCAGTTGCTGTGGACGTAGGCGGGGAAACCGAACAGAGCGAAGATGGTGTTGAGGGCTTTGATGACGGTGGCAGACGTTATATCGGGTCATGGGATGGCGAAGGGGAATTGGAAGAATTTTGTCAGTAAAGGAAGGAGATGCATGGCGACTGGCCAAAGGACACTGTGGGAGCAGTAGCACCTCTGAGAGGTTCGACAGAAATGCCTCGAGACACAACGGGCGCCGATACACGAGGTGGAGAAGGTGGTGGCCGACCAGAGTAATCGGATTGTATCTCTGGAGGCAGAGGTGGGGATCCTGGAGGATCTATGCAAGTCGCTGCGAGTGAAGGTGGAGCAGCAGGAGAACAGGACCAGGCAGCAGAATTCACAAATTGTGGGTCTGCCAGAGGGTGTGGAAGGAACGAGTGCCACAAAGTATTTGTCGAGGATGCTGGCCGGGTTGGTGGAGGAGTGGGTGCTGGACAAGGTCCCAGAGGTAGACCGGGCCCACAGGTCCTTCAGGCCTAAAGGCAGGGGAGCCGCTGTAGGTAGTGATTGTGCGGTTGCACAAATTTGTGGAGAAGGAGAAGTTTTTAAGATGGGCCAGGGAGAAACGAGACTGCGAATGGGAGGGAAACCATGTCTGAATATATCAGGACATTGGTGCAGAGCTGGCGAAGAGGCGTGTTGGGTTCAACAAGGCCAAGGCAGTCTTGTACCAAAGGAAAATTTGGTTTAGGGTGTTGCACCCGGCGAAACTTTGGGTCAGGTTTGAAGGCCAGGAGTAGTACTTTGAAACGTCAGAAGAGGCCAATGACTTTAGAAGGGACCATAAACTGGGTGAGAACTGAGAGCTGGTGTGAGATGGAGGAGCTAAATCTGCAAAGGTTGGATGTTATGGCTGGTTTATGTTATTTTCTTTACGGATAAGGGGTGTTAATACTCGTGCCCATTGTGTGGGGTTGCCGGTTGAGGGGTATTCAGGGGCCGTTTGCCCAGGCTAAGGGGGGACCTCTTGGTGGAGGGGCAGAGGGATGTGTGCGGGGGACTTTCACGCGGGAGTTGCCACGCTAACAGACAATGTTGGTGAACGGAGTTGAGGTGGGGGAGAAGGTCGCGAGAGGTGGCCAGGTTAGGAGAGGAGGGAGAGGGGATTGCGACATGGCAGAGTTGGAGACTGAGTGTGGTCATTGGTGGAGGGGGCGGGCATCTTGGATGGGCCCGGTTCAGGGCGGTATTAAAGGGGCAAGAACCGATAGTGGATGATGGTGGACGGTAGAGGGGAATGGAGGCGCAAGCCTCCGGTAAAATTTGTGACGTGGAACATCCAAGGGTTAAACGGGCCGATTAAGAGGTCCTGGTTTTTTGCGCACCGAAGCAGTTTGAAAGCGGTGATTTTTCACAGGAGATGCATCTCCGAGAAGGATCAGGTTAGGTGGAGGAAGGGACGTTTGGGACAAGTATTTCACTCAGGCTTTGACTCAAAGGCGTGGGTGGTGGCCATTTTTTTGAACAAAAGGACAGGGTTCGTGGGGCCAAGGAAGTGCGGGACCCAGGGGGGAATATATGTGATAGTGAGTAGGGTGTTGGAGGGGGCGCTAGTGGTGCTAGTCAATATGTTGCGTGAAATGGGATTATGTGGGGTTTGTAAAGGGAGCGATCCCGGACTTAGACATGCACCAACTGATTATGGGGTGGAGATTTTAATTGTGTGATGGAACCGAAGATGGATGGGTCAAGCCACAAGTCGATGGGAAGGTCGAGGATGGCGAAGGACCTGCGAGGGTTTATGGAACGTATGGGAATGGTTGACCCGTGGAGGTTCAGGAACCTGGCGCGGGGGTTTATGAGGTGCACTCTAGAATTGATTTCTTTATGGTGAGTCGAGCGGTGTTGATGGGGCTGGTTGGGGCAGAGTATGTGGGAATTGTGATTTCAGGTCAGATGCTGGAGGTGAGGCTTAGGTTGGGGCAAATTCAGAGGTCAGGATGGAGGCTGAATTTGAGACTTTTGGCAGCTAAGAGGTTTTTCAAAAAGGTGAGGTCGGCGATTGGGGATTACGTGGGGGTTAATCAAAACAAGGAGGTGTTGGCGGCCACGTTCTGGGAGGTGTTGAAGTTGATGGGTCAAGGAGAGATTATCTTGTTCGAGGAGCACAGGGATAGGAGGAGGGAGGAGCATGGACAAGATAGTCGAGATGGACAGGAGATACTCGGGGGCTCCCAATAAGGAGAGGAAGAGGTTGCAGGGGTAGTTTGATGGGTTGACGACAGGAAGGTGAGGCAGTTACAAAGAACAAAGAACAAAGAAAAGTACAGCTCAGGAACAGGCCCTTCGGCCCTCCAAGCCTGCGCCAACCATGCTGCCCGTCTAAACTAAAATCTTCTACAATTCCGGGGTCCGTATCCCTCTATTCCCATCCTATTCATGTATTTGTCAAGATGCCCCTAAAACGTCACTATTGTCCCTGCTTCCACCACCTCCTCCGGCAGCGAGTTCCAGGCACCTACTAACCTCTGTGTAAAATTCTTACCTCTTACATCTCCTCTAAACCTTGACCCTCGCACCTTAAACCTATGCCCCCTCGTAATTGACCCCTCTAGCGTGGGAAAAAGTCTCTGACTATCCACTCTGTCTCTGCCCCTCATAATTTTGTAGACCTCTATCAGGTCGCCCCTCAACCTCCTTCGTTTAAGTGAGAGCAAACCAAGTTTATTCAACCTCTCCTCATAGCTAATGCCCTCCATACCAGGCAACATCCTGGTAAATCTCTTCTGCACCCTCTCTAAAGCCTCCACATCCTTCTGGATGTGTGGAGACCAGAATTGAACACTATACTCCAAGTGTGGCCTAACTAAGGTTCTATACAGCTGCAACATGACTTGCCAATTTTTATACTCAATGCCCCGGCCAATGAAGGCAAGCATGGCGTATGCCTTCTTGAGTACCTTCTCCACCTGTGTTGCCCCTTTCAGTGACCTGTGGACCTGTACACCAAGATCTCACTGACTGTCAATACTCTTGAAGATTCTACCATTCATTGTATATTCCCTATCTGTATTAGACCTTCCAAAATGCATTACGAAAAGCGAGGGGTGCAATATTAATATGGGGAGAAGGCGAGCCATATGCTGGCCAACCAGCTGCGGAGGCAGACGGCATCTAGGGAAATTCTAAGGGTGCGAACAGAGAAGGGGAAGATGGCGTCAGAGCCGGGGAGGATAAACAAGGTGTTCAGTGGGTAATATGACAAGATGTACAGGGCTGAGCCGGTGGAGAGGAAGGGGATATAGGACGATTTTTGGATAGGTTGGAGTTTCCAAGGTTGGAGGAAGAGAGAGGAGGCAGGCATTGGAGGACTCACTGGGGCTGATGGAGGTGATTGACAGTATCAGGGGGGGTTAGGTTGGGGAAGGCTCCAGGACCGGACGGCTTCCCGGCCGAGTTTCATGAAGTGTTTGTGGCAGTGTTGGCACCGCATTTGTTGGTGATGTTTAGTGAGGCGTTGGAGAAGGGAGAGTTGCCAGAGACGTTGACACAGGCATCGATCACGCTAATCCCGAAGAAGGGGAAGGATCCGTTGGAGTGTGGGTCATATAGGCCTATTTCGTTGTTGAATAAGGATGTGAAAGTGCTGGCTAGGTTGTTGGCGGGGAGGATGGAAGGATGTGTGTTGGGTGGTTGCTGAGGATCAAACGAGTTTTGTAAAGGGCTGAGCGCTCTCTAGCAACATAAGGAGGCTGTTAAATGTGGTTATGACTCTGTCATGGGGGTCGGTGCCAGAGGTTATTGTTTCAATGGATGCGTAGAAAGCCTTCGAGTGGACAGGAGGTATTTATTAGAATTTTTTTTTAATGTATTTTATTACAAACATGTATCAAAACAGGTTACAGCAAATAAACACCCCGGGAAACATGCTTCCCAACAATCAACTATACAGTCTGTACAGATTTTCCCCCTTTTTCACCCCCCTCCCCCCATCACCCACCCCCCCTCCCCCGTGATAAACAGCCCCTCAAACACAGTCACAAACATCTACCACCTTTTCTCAAAACCCCCTGCAGAGCCCCTGAACTCATACTTTATCTTCTCTAACCGCAGGAAGTCTTAAAAGTCACCCAACCAAGCTGCTACCCCCGCTGGTGATGCTGACCGCCACTCCAGCAAAATACGCCGCCATGCAATCAGAGAGGCGAAGGCTACAACATCGGTCTTCCTCCTCTCCATGGGCTCCGGCTTCTCTGAAGCACAAAATATTGCCACCAAAGGGTCCAGATCTACCTCCTCCTCCACTATACTCGCTAAGACAGATGCACTATCAATTACGACGAGACGAGAGTAGAGAGTAATCAAGGCTTTATTACACAGAGATGTGTGGCCTCTTACAGCTGCTGCCGAAATGGCTGCACTTCGGAGAGCCCACACACTTATACTCCGCCTACTGGGCGGAGCCAGCAGGCAGGGATCTACCCCCGTACCTGTAGTACAGGGGCCTTACCGTAATACCCTCATCTGCAGTGAGCGCTCTCGCTCACAGTCGCCTCACGCAACGTACAGGCGTATGCCCCCGACCGCACGGCTCACCCCTCCTGGGCATCGTGAACCCCGCCAGCGGCCACCCCATCCATATCAGATATGCGTGGGAGGGGGTACGCATCGAGCTGCGTGTACCGATTGATGGTCTGACTGTAGTCAACGACCATCCTGTTTTTCTCCCCCGTTTTCACCACTACCACTTGGGCTCTCCAGGGGCTGTTACTGGCCTCGATGATACCTTCCCGCAGCAGCCGCTGGACCTCAGACCTGATGAAGGTCCTGTCCTGGGCGCTGTACCATCTGCTCCTGGTGGCGACGGGTTTGCAATCCGGGGTGAGGTTTGCGAACAGAGAAGGCGGGTCGACCTTAAGTATCGTGAGGCCGCATAGAGTAAGAGGTGATGGGGCCCGCCGAATTTCAGGGTTAGGCTCTGGAGGTTGCACTGGAAGTCCAGGCCGAGTAGCAAGGCAGCGCAGAGGTTGGGGAGGATGTAGAGCCGGAAGTCGCTGAACTCTATGCCCTGGGTGGTGAGGGTGGCGATGCAGTACCCCCGGATCGCCACGGAGTGGGATCCAGAGGCCAGGGAGATTCTTTGGTTAATGGGGTGTACCGCGAGGGAGCAGCGCCTTACCGTATCGGGGTGGATGAAGCTCCGGAAGTCCAGAAGGCAGGATATCTCATGCCCGTTGACCTTCACCTTTGTCGACGCGGTCGCGAGGTTGTGCGGCCAGGACTAGTCGATCGTGACGGAGGCGAGACGCGGTTGGTCGTCGGCGGTTGCAGGTGATGAGCGGCCCGATGAGGTGCCCGACGGGCAGGGGTTCTGAGGCGGGGAAGATGGGGCCGTCCTCGGGCCGCACGTGTCCTGGGGCAGGCAAGATGGCGGCGCCCTCGGGCCGCACGTGTCCTGGGGCAGGCAAGATGGTGGCGCCATCGGGCCGCACGTGTCCTGGGGCAGGCAAGATGGTGGCGCCCTCGGGCCGCACGTGTCCTGGGGCAGGTAAGATGGCGGCGTCCTCGGGCCGCACGTGTCCTGGGGCAGGCAAGATGGCGGCGTCCTCGGGCCGCACGTGTCCTGGGGCAAGCAAGATGGCTCCGCCCATTGGTTATGAGGCAAGCAAGATGGCGGTGCCCACGGGCCGCACGTGTTGTGAGTGGAGCAAGATGGCGGCGCCCACGGGCCGCACGTGGTCTGAGGAGAGGAAGATGGCGGCGCCCACTGGCCACATGCAGGGGGTACAGGGATAATAGCGGCGATTGAGTGGGCCTGGCACACTGCAGCGAAATGTCCTTTCGTGCCGCAGGCCTTGCAGAGCACGCTCCGCGCCGGCAGCGCTGCCGGGGGTGTTTTGTCTGTCCGCACTTGGGTCCCCCGGGAATGGTTGGCTGCCACGCGCCGCAGGTGTGGGGTTGGCTGGGGGCGGTCACTGATGGGGTCCATGATTAGGTGGCCGCTGGCGGGGTCCACGATGCCCAGGAGGGGTGGGCCGTGCAGTCGGGGGCATACGCCTGTACGTTGCGTGAGGCGACTGTGAGCGAGAGTGCTAGTTTCTTGGTCGCCGCGAGGTCAAGCGTAGCCCCTTCTAAGAGGCGTTGGCGGATGTAGGCCGACCCTATGCCCGTAATAAATGCGTCTCTCATTAGCAGGTTAGAATGTTCAGCGGCCGAAACAGCCTGGCAATCACAGTCTCTCACCAGGGCGAGCAGAGCACGCCAGAAATCTTCCACAGACTCACCGGGAAGTTGGTGCCGCGTGGACAGGAGGTGCCTGGCGTAGATCTTGTTGGTCTGCTGAGCGTAGTTCTCCTTCAGTAGAGCCATGGCCTCTGTGTAGGTAAGCACATCCTGGATGAGGGGAAAGACATCGGGGCTCAGCCGTGAGTACAGAATCTGGAGCTTCTGTGCTTCTGGGATTGGGTCTGTCGCAGATCCGATGTATGCTTCAAAGCAAGCTAGCCAATGTGCAAAGTCCTTTTTGGCGTTGTCTGCTTGAGGATGCAGCTGCAGGCGATCCAGGCTTGATGCGGAGATCCATTTTTGTAAAATCTCTGTGTAATAAATTGATGCTCTATCAATTACGACGAGACGAAAGTAGAGAGTAATCGAGGCTGTATTACACAGATGTGTGGCCTCCTACAGCTGCTGCTGAAATGGCTACAGTTCGGAGAGCACACACATTTATACTCCGCCTAATGGGCGGAGCCAGCAGGCAGGGCTCTACCCCCGTACCTGTAGTACAGGGGCCTTACCATAATACCCTCGTATGCAGTGCAGTATATACCAGTGTTCTTCAAAGTCGGGGGTGCGACCTGCGGGTGTGTCGCGGGAGGGTCGCGGAGCCGTTGTCCACGGCGCTCCCGATCGCGCAAATTCCCGCGCAGCAGCCGGCTTTTCATAACGCCCGCTGCAAGTGGGCGTGAACATGTTAAAAAAAATTCAACCACATTGCGCATGCGCGCACGATGATTGGCGCGCATGCACAGTGCGGCAGCTATTTTTTTAAACGGTTGCAGCTTTTTGTTTAACAAGTTCTGTAGTGGTTTTTATTCATTTATTTTATTCATTTAATTTTTTTCGATTTATTTTATTCATTTTATTTTTTTTACAAGGTCGGGGGGGGGGGTTTTATTCATTTTTTTTTTACAAGTTCGGGGGGCTTTATTCATTCTTTTCATATATTTTACTCATTTTTTTTTACAAGTTCGGGGGGGGGGGGGTTTATTTGCTAAAACGTTAGAGGAAAAAAATTCAGAACTTTGGATGGGGACTCCATACTTTCCAACACCGGCAGGCTTCACCTTCATTCAACAGGTTCCATTGGAGGAGCGCGTACGAGGGCCAAAGGGACCCACAACCATTTCCTCCATTTTTGTCAGCAGCAAGCAAGGTAAGAGAAAATGGTGGGTGGCGAAGGTCGGCCGGCGTGGGTCGGCCGGTTTGGGTCCCCTAGGTCGGTCGGGTTGGGTCCCGTAGGTTGGCCGGTTGGTAAAAATGGGCCCCCGGAAAAAAAGTTTGATAAACACTGGTATATACAATATAATACAACAGTGGTGACTACCACACGGAGTTAATGTTTAGAGTCCCTTTGCCTGTTCTACCCGCCGGAAGGGTTGTACGGACTGGAAACGTTAACCGTGTTTCTCTCACCACAGATGCTGCCAGACCTGCTGAGTTTACCCAGCATTTTGATTTTATTTCAGATGACAGCGTCCGCAGTGTTTTGCTTTTATTTGCCAAGTCTCAGTCCTTTTCTCCCCCATTCAAAAAGCATGACCCTTTCTCCCATATCACTTTTAAACAGGAGCTTAATTTCTTTATCCATTTTTGCCGCTTTCACTTGGCTGCTCTGCCTTTTCCCCATGCGGGGTGGGTTGCTTCTCACTCTTCTGAAGATTGCCACCCAAGGGGGAACCTGCTCCCCGCGCAATGCACAATTCGGGGCACAGAAACCAAACTGGAAACAGAGCTCAGCCTCCCAGCGTCTGGACACGAACTCTTTAATGGAGTGAACGGTGGCGGTCGGGATGAGCGGCTGGCCGCAGGGCGGGCGGAGACGAGCCGGCAACCCGCCCCGCAGCGTCGCCACGTGGGGCCAGAGCGCCCCCCAGCGGCCTCGCCAGCCAGGCACCCGCCGGAACCGCGTCTGTTTACAACCGGAACCCTCCGTCGCTCAGGCGGTTGCTAAGGGCGCCGACGGTAACCCAGGGAAACCCCGCCTCCGCCTTGATCGTCTTGCGAGTTGAGCACCCGGGTCTGCAAAGCGCGGACAATGACGAGCAACGTCCTGTGCGAAATAAACTGGGACGATGGCTTCGCCATACCCGTGGGAAACGCGGAAAACAAGTATTTGGAAGATAATGTAAGTAATGGCTCCAATCTCTGGCTGGGTTAAAATCCGGTGTGGGGGTGCCGGCGCTGGCCTGGGGTGGGCACAGTAAGAAGTCTCATAACAGCAGGTTAAAGTCCAACAGGTTTGTTTCAAATCACAAGGTTTTGGAGCACTGCTTCAAAAACCCCTCCCCAACCCCACCCCAAACCCCCTCCAACCTCAGCCCAACCCCACCCTAACTCCACACCAATCCCGCTCCGATCCGGCACCAATCACACTCCAACCTCGCACCCCGCCTCTCATCCACTAACAAACCCGCACTTTACCAACATCACTACTCGGCAGGAATGGGATGCCTGGGCTGGTCCATGAAACACCACGGTGGATTCTCCGCTGGCCGGATGCTCCGTTTGGCCGGCAGTCCGGGGTTTCCCAACAGTGTGGGGCTGCCCCACAATGGGAAACTGAACCAGAAATCTGGCGCGGCGGGAGGGAGAATCCAGCCCCACATTTCTCAGGTCGATTTGGCGGGGGGGGGAGGTGTTGGGTTTGGTGTGATGAGATCAGCTTCGGTGCTCTGCTCTGTAATGTTGTTGGATGGCCTGATTTATACAACACTTGTAGTTAAAGCTACAAACGATTTATTAACGTTAACTGTGGGTCAAATACATACAAAATAACAGTATGAACATGCACAAGCAACCTCTCTCCCGGCTCCCGAGTCAGTCTGACGTGACCTGACTCCAACATTTACTTATATACCAATGACAGTCCTAGTGGTCAGTCGGTGGATTACAACACAGCCATGATATCACTACAAGCTCCTCCTGATGATTGATACCTGTTGACCCAGCAAGAGAGTGGCACCGACCCAACCTGAGGCCTTTTGTGCACCAATCCCTCGGCCCACTGAATCTTTCTGGGGACCTCTATTCTTCTCTGGTTGTTCTCAGCCACTGTTGGCAGAAGTAACAATGTAGGCACCCACAAAGCATAGTTTTGACACAATTGATATTCCGGGGAAAGTGTGATCATTGGATTTATCAACTTGTGAAATCGGACACATTATGTGGGCTGGAGTAAAAATAAATCAAACTAATTGTTCACCACGTCTCCATTTATTTAACAACTCTAAACAAAATGTCTGAAATATCAGCACACCATATGAAAGATTCATTTATAATGAAACTATTCCCACTAAAACGCAGAATTAAATATGCACAGATACCTCCGAGGTGTGGCGGCTTAGGTGGGGTCCTAGGACAAAGATGAAAATTTTCTAATCAAGGCTTTTCTTGGCCAGAAGCCAATGTAGGTCAGCAAGTGATGGATGGACTGGACTTGGAGCGAGTAAGGACACAGGCAGCAGAGTTTTGGATGCAGGGTAGACTAGGGGAGCAAATCAGGAGTGCATTGGAATAGTCAAGCGTAGAGATATCAGAGGCTTGGATGAGGACTTCAGCAGCAGATGAGCTCAGGCAAGGGCAGAGTTACGGGAGTGGAAATAGGCAGTCTTAATGATGGCACAGCTATGTGAATGGAAGCTAAATATGATGCCAAGGTTGAAAGCAGCTCAGTTCTGCCTCAGACAACTACCAGGGAGAGTGATGCAATTGGGAGCTATGGAACATAGTTTGTAGCTGGGATGGAAGAAAATGGTTTCTGTCTTCCCAATATAGAATTGGAGAAGATTTCTGCATGTCCAGGATGGTGGACAAGCGGACTGATAATTCTTCAACAGTGGAAGAGGTGAGAGAGAGGGTGCTAGAGGTGGCAGTGAGTTAGAGCTGGGAAACTTGCCTCTGAATCACAAGACTCAAATTTCAATCAAGTTGATGTTCTCAGTTATAGGCGACAATAAAACTGAAAATATCTTTTCAAATTTGGTCATTCTTTCATTAATGATGCATAAATATTTTGTAGGTAGCTGAAAACATTGTAGGCAGGAATGCAGATGTATAGCTTTATTCTAATGCTGAACTTAAACATATTGGATGGCCAGCAACATTAAACATGTTTTGAATCTGCTGAACAGGCTCAGATACTGTTTCATTTCAGATATTCAGACAGCAATGTCTGCCAAAGAAGCTGAGAACACTTACATAAGCAATCCAATACTTAATACACAATGTCAGACATCAAATTATATTTTCTGAACTTCTTACCGTAGGTACAAAAGAAGCAGAAGGAAAAAGTTAACCTTGAAAGCCAGCTGGCTAATGTTGAGGATCGCATCCATGCAATGACAGTTCATCTGCAGAATGTTCATCAGGAGTTAACGAATACACAGGTATATATTAGTGGCAAAATATAAGCCTATTCTGACCATTGCAGCAGTGTTTTATAGTGACTGAAATAACCCAATGCAAGATGTCATTGTACTAGTTTACAAGGTTCTCTACAGATAGACTTCTATGGGATTATAAAGGTCCCGAACATTTATTTCAACTGAAATTTGCTGTGCACGTTCAAACGTTTGTACTGCTTATCCTATCAAAATCACCTTGTTTAGAATCATAGCAACACAGCTCATTTTTTAATAAAGGAAACAGACATAAGTAACTTTGCGTAACTGCACCTCTTTTCAGCGAATCAAATTTAAACGATCCCTTTCCTTACACCAAAATTAAATTTTGTCAGAATTGTAAAAGGTTAGACATTTAACAGATTTTAAATAAGTACAAAGGCAGGGAAAGGAGGTGGGTGAAAGAACAAAAGGGAAGGTCCATGATAGTGTGGGAGGCAGGAGAGATTAAATGGCAAAATGATGATGGTGCTAGGCCAAAGGAGCTGGTAATAGGATAAGTAAAGAAGCAAAAGGTGTGTGTAAGGGAAGTGTAAATGGGAAATCAAAATAATTACCAAAAACTGCCATCCATAAAAATGGGGCAGAGGTTAGGATCTGAAATTGGTGAATTCATTGTTGAACTTGGAAAGCTGTAAAGTACCTAATTAAAAGATGCGGTGCTGTATCTCAATCCTACATACTTGCTTAAAACTTATCTTTTCCAGTTATGCCAAATAACCATCAAACTGAAACATTGGGCAAACTTTTGTTGTCTCGATGGTGGCAGGAACAGAGGGGGGGTGGGGGGGGGCATTGATAAAATGACATTGGCCAGCATAGGATTGGCTTCCTGACGCCGCCCTTCCCTTTTGTTACGGACGCCTTGTCAGCTCTCAACAGTGGCTAAGAGACTGAACCAGAGCCATAACCTTTTAAAGTTTTAATATGGTGCGGAAAGATTGATTCGATCCAGGAGTGATAATATAAGAAATAGGGCTTGGTTATTTTATAAACAAACTTTATTAAAAGAAAAGAAAACAGCCAATATGACGCTAATTTAAACATTTAAACTTCAACCTAACAATAACAGATTTAGTTTCTTAACCTGAACACAGTAGTTCCCATTAAACAACACTTTCCAGAACATGCAGTTCTCATGCTACTTACAACGACAGACAAAGGCAATACCTGCATTTATGAAGCAATTTTTCTTCTGTTAGGGACATTCATTCAAAGCCCTTTTCCAAAGCCTGCCTGGTTGGCAACTTTCATGACTTCCCAGTTGATTTCCAAAGCCTCCGCCTGTGCAATTTTCAGTAAAAAAAAAAATTCAGAGTACCCAATTATTTTTTCCAATTAAGGGGCAATTTTGCGTGGCCAGTCCACCTATCCTGCACATCTTTTGGGTTGTGGGGGTGAAACCCACGCAGACACTGGGAGAATGTGCAAACTCCACACAAACAGTGACCCAGAGCCGGGATTCAAACACGGGTCCTCAGCGCCGTAGGCAGCAATGCAAACCACTGTGCCACCGTGCTGCCCCTGTGCAACTTTCATGACCCCTCTCAGTTGATTTCTAAAGCGTTCTACTCTGTAACTATTCAGAACAGCATTATTTCTCTCTCTCGCTAAGCTCTACCCAGCCCCTCAAACAAAGGTTTTCTGATGGGGTTTCCAGGCTTGAACCCATAAGCGTTATTTTTGCTGTTTGATTGCTCACTCCCGTTTATACAAAAGAACAGAGCCATGCTATTGATATGCTACTAACCTCCCATTGATGGGCAAAGAGGCCATCAGACTCTTTAATGGGCAAATAGCTGGTCAGACAAGCATGTCCTGAAGAACAATGGATCTGGTGGCATCCTGTGTATTCCCACCAACGAGTTTAAGTCTGACTGGGACAATGTAACTTGGCCAGGTGTGGACGTACCCCTCTGACTCTGTGCTGGCAGTGTTTTTTCCCCCTCAATCTGTTTAACCCCTAAATTGCCTGCTACATTGGGATCTCATTTGTGGAATTAATTTCCTGATCTTTCCCTCACCAAACAAGTTGCTGACTAATTTTATGAGATGCAGGTATCAGGACGGATCTGTGGCTGACACATCAGCAGGCAGGTAATTAAGGTTGTCAAACAGCCAACTGTTGGCTATTTTCCTACCTTTTTCCAATTTTATAAACCAGTGCAAGAGATGCTTACTCAAAGGAGGCAGGATCCGAACGACAGTTGAGTTTAGGAGTGAACTGGATTTATCTTGAAGGTGTGATGTTATCAAGATTGGAGACACTGGAGGGTTGGGCCATATTTAATGCTGTTAGTGGACAGGTGTCTCCCACGTCCACAGCAACCACCGAAGGCAAGACAAAGTTCTTGAGAGGCTCATTACAGAAGAGACTTCATTTGGCTATGGGGGTCAATGTTTTTACAGTTTGACATCTCTTGTAAGAAGAGTGGCATAGGGACATGGGTTTGGCCACATGGAGCCCCTGTGCAATGACCAGGGGAACCTGACCAGTCACTGAAAATGGACAAGGAGAGCATAAGGTGGCAAGAGGACAACCTCATGTAGCCTTCAGAGCAGTTGGGTGCCTTTAATGAACAGGAAGGGTTCCACTCTGTGACTGTTCAAGTTATCTGTATCATGGTAAGTGGATCATGCAGGTGCCTGCAGGGTTCCATGAAGCTGCCCCACTCCTCTGCTCTAAGACAGTCTCTGAACTTTCCAGTGTAGCAGAAGCTCTCTGCTCTTCCTCATCTGTGGCTGTACCTAATGGAGAGATATGATTTAAGCTGCTCCTTCAAGCAACCCTGGTGTCACCTTTGACCAGGTGCCTCTAGTGGTGTTAAAGGGCCATGCAGCGCCCCAGTCCAGACATGATCTAAGGAATGATTGCCCTCAGTGACAGGCTTCCCTGCCATGACATATCCAATATCCATGTCCTCCTTCTCCTTCGGTGCCACTATGCCAATGAGAGACACTGAAGGAGAAGGTCTTGACACACTCTGGCAATCTGAGCATGCTTCTTTTATATGCACTGACATGCCAAATGTTGCTCCTGTCTTATGGCTCATCTGATCTGGTCACTCTGAGACATTGTAAATGTACACCAGCAGGCTGATGGGATGGCATGGTGATGTGCTCATCCAGCCATCTCAATGTAGCACTCACCCTTCACTGGCCATATGATTCGGGAGCATGTGAAATGCGTGCCTCAGTGTGGACATTTATGCCTGGTGTTGCCCTGGCCTCACATTTCATGGCAGCCTTTTAATTCAGTTGGACTTCTAGCTTGCAATTCGAAATATCACAAACCTTAGCAGAAAGCGCTAGGTCATTATATCTCTTCCTTCACAGGACCCAGATTCTTACAACAAATGTTCATTATGTCTGTCACCTGCTCTGCTGGAAACAAGACATCGCTCCTTATCCTAACTACCTACCAGAGCATATCCAGGATGTATTGCCGAATCGTGAAGTGGTCTTTCCTCATGATGAAACCATTCCTCTGCAGCCTCCATATAAACACCTTCTTTTGTAGCCTATACATGCAGCCTGTCTGAAAACTGCACAAGTGCTTTTTAAAATGGTGTCTCTCAGCAAGCTGCCTACAAATTGTTGAAGAAGTCCCACCCATACCAACCAAATTTCCTCCTGATGATTCAACTGCTAAAATTCAGGCCGTTAACTCTGTTATTCTCTACAAACGTTGCTAAACCTGCTGGGTATTTCCAACTTTTGGGTTTTTAAACAAGCATATGAATGGTTCCCAGGATCCATTAAATAGTGAATGAGTTGAGTAAATTGAACTATCCAACATTGATGGAATATTATTAAAATTCACTTGCTCCTTTAGCAAATTCAACTTACTTTTTCCATTCTGTGCGGGGGAAAAAATCTTGAAACAATACATGCTACTGATAATTTCATTTATTTTAGTCTTTACAAAAAGCACGAGAAAAAGAACTTGAAACCGAACAGCAGTTCAGGTTTCTTGCAGACCGGGAGATGGAACGCCTCAAACAAGAGATTCGCCGGCTTGAAAATGGCATGGCTGTATTGAGAGAGAGAAAGAATATTATGGAGGTAAGTGTTAAATACGTTGTCGAATTGCTGCATATTCACTTAGATAGTGTAATTTGATGATTAATTTGAATTTGTATGAAATTCTAGGTATCCATGTGCACATCTAATGAACATTGATCAGTGGTGAAAAGACTATTTGGAGCCCCACTGCACAGTACTTAATACTCTATTTGTTCACAATTACTGGAAAGTAAAAATAAAATGTAGTATAAAGTGGGTGATTGATCTAACCATACCAGCTTTCCACCTGGTTAGTTAGAGAAAAATTATTCCACCATGTTCAGTATCTTCAAGTTTTTTTTACAGTGAAGCTATGACTATCTGCCTTATGAGTTTTCAATGGCGATGTGAACAGCTAAGTAAATGTTTTGATATCTTGAACTTATGAATGTAACCACCACTATTATTTCCCATTATTTAAAACCAAATAACCAAAACCAGTTGCCAACTACAATTGGATGCATCTAATTTAGAAAAAAAACATATAGCTACAGCAAACTGATATAATTTTTCTGACATGGTAGTTTAGTCTTGTTCAAATTCTGCAGATCAAGGCACATACTTTACTCTCCAAGTGCTTCGAGTGCGGTTCTCTGGCTGTATTGCGCTCAAGCAAGAGCACGACGCAGCTGGAGAATCCCGGGAGAGGCCTGCAGCGAGCCTCCCGACAGGCTCCGCGCCTCGCGAGATTCACCGGACTTCCGCGAGACGTCAGAGTAGGAACTCTGCCCCAAATGGGCAGGACCAAATGACACTCGCAGAAGTCGGTGGGAAACCTACTTACGATCTACCTACGCGGGATCTACCAACCTCCTTCGATTCGGCTGCAGCCGGGCGCCAATCAATACTGGTCCACACAAACGTGGACCAGGCAGAATGGCACCTGGGGGTCCTTCTGGGCAATCGGACACCCCTGGGTGGTCAGGGTAACTGCAGGTGGCCACCTGCCCCCCCCCCCGGAATGTGGGCACCTTGGCACTGCCCAGCTGGCACTGCTACCCTAGCACTGCCAAGGTGCCCGGATGGCACTGCCAAGCCAGCAGGAGCACTGGCTGGGTGCCTGAGTGCCAGTGTGGCACTGCCAGGATGTTGATAGTGGAAGATTCAGCAATGCCATTGAATGTTCAGGGAGCTTATTAGATTCTCTCCTGTTGGAGATGTTTCTTGTCTGATATTTGTGGTGCAAATGTTACTTTTTACTTTAACAGGGGAAGGGTCTATCAGAAACCATTGTAGGATTGGGTTACATTGTTTCATAAAACTATCATTGAATCTCATGGACATGTTCAGTCTGCAAAAATCCGAGAGAGAGGGAGAGAGAGCAGAGGGATAAAAGCAGCAAGTTTCTGCTGTTCACCATGCAAGATGTGGGTAGGAGTTCACACTCAGCTTGAGAAGCCTTGATTTGTGAGGATTTAGGTAAAGCTGACAGTTCCGCCTAGCTTTGGCTAGAAGGGAAAATCTCCAATTTGTCCCTCACTGTGAAAGTCAGCCTGGGATTAGATGTTATTTGGCTGAGAAAGGAGAAGAAAGGAAGCAAG
This sequence comes from Scyliorhinus torazame, assembly GCF_047496885.1. Classification (NCBI taxonomy): domain Eukaryota; kingdom Metazoa; phylum Chordata; class Chondrichthyes; order Carcharhiniformes; family Scyliorhinidae; genus Scyliorhinus; species Scyliorhinus torazame. The sequence continues at coordinate 52,807,977 of NC_092720.1, read as the reverse complement.
CCCTCGGGGACCCTGTGAGAATGCAGTGTCAACTTAGGAGACGGAGTAAAGTATAATACTGGGGGGAGATTTTCGGTTGTCTTAAGTGTTAATTGGAGGGTCTTTTCTGAAGTTTAAAGTATAACTTGCCTAGTGTTTAGTCAATGTTGGTTTTAGTTGGTTTGTTACAGTAAAAGTCTTGAAATTTGAAATCTTGTTGTTTCATTCCTTTCAGTGATTCGTTGAAGTTTGAATTTCTTTTTTAAAGTTATTGATCCCCACAGGTATTGCAATAAAGTATTAGTTTAAATCTGACTAACCAATTCCAGGTTAAGGTGAGCACAAAGTCATGGTAGCATAGAATACTGCAGAGGTATTATGTGGCTAACCAAAGAGTCTTTAAAGGTCAAGAAGAGTACTGATAGGGTGCCAGCATGGTGTTCTGAAATAGCTGTAAATCAGGAAATGGTAGAGAGGGAGGAACTCATGAAAATGGCAATCACTAGGAAACTGGTATTGAGCAAATTGTTGGGCCTTTAGGCTGACAAATCGCCTGGTCTGGATTAACTTCACCGTACGGTCCTGAAAGAAATGGCTAACGAGATAGTTGATGCATTGGTTTCGGAACAAGTTCCATGAGGTTGAAAGACAGCAAATGTAACTCCTTTATTCAAAAAGGAAGAGTGACAGAAAGCAGGAAACTATAGGCCAGTTGGTCTAACACCTGTCAAGGGAAAATGTTATAAGCCATTATTAAAGATGTTATAGCATACAGTACGAATATGGGGAGAAGGCGAGCAGGTTGCTGGCACACCAATTGAGGAAAAGGGGAGCAGCGAGGGAAATAGGGGGAGTGAGGGATGAGGAAGGAGAGATGGAGCGGGGAGCGGAGAGAGTGAATGGAGTGTTCAAGACATTTTATAAAAAATTATATGAAGCTCAACCCCCGGATGGGAGGGAGAGAATGATGGGCTTCTTGGATCGGCTGGAATTTCCCAAGGTGGAAGAGCAGGAAAGGGTGGGACTGGGAGCACAGATCGAGGTAGAAGAAGTGGTGAAAGGAATTAGGAGCATGCAGGCGGGAAAGGCCCCGGGACCGGATGGATTCCCAGTCGAATTCTATAGAAAATATGTGGACTTGCTCGCCCCGGTACTGACGAGGACCTTTAATGAGGCAAAGGAAAGGGGACAACTGCCCCCGACTATGTCTGAAGCAATGATATCGCTTCTCTTAAAGAAGGAAAAGGACCCGCTACAATGCGGGTCCTATAGACCTATTTCCCTCCTAAATGTAGATGCCAAGGTCCTGGCCAAGGTAATGGCAATGAGAATAGAGGAATGTGTCCCAGGGGTGGTCCACGAGGACCAAACTGGGTTTGTGAAGGGGAGATAGCTGAACACGAATATACGGAGGTTGTTAGGGGTAATGATGATGGCCCCACCAGAGGGAGAAACGGAGATAGTAGTGGCGATGGATGCCGAGAAAGCATTTGATAGAGTGGAGTGGGATTATTTATGGGAGGTGTTGAGGAGATTTGGTTTTGGAGAGGGGTATGTTAGATGGGTGCAGCTGTTGTATAGGGCCCCGGTGGCGAGCGTGGTCACGAATGGACGGGGATCTGCATATTTTCGGCTCCATAGAGGGACAAGGCAGGGATGCCCTCTGTCCCCATTATTGTTTGCACTGGCGATTGAGCCCCTGGCGATAGCGTTGAGGGGTTCCAAGAAGTGGAGGGGAGTACTTAGGGGAGGAGAAGAGCACCGGGTATCTTTGTATGCGGACGATTTGCTACTATACGTGGCGGACCCGGCGGAGGGGATGCCAGAAATAATGCGGATACTTGGGGAGTTTGGGGATTTTTCAGGGTATAAATTGAACATGGGGAAAAGTGAGTTGTTTGTGGTGCATCCAGGGGAGCAGAGTAGAGAAATAGAGGACCTACCGTTGAGGAAGGTAACAAGGGACTTTCGTTACCTGGGGATCCAGATAGCTAAGAATTGGGGCACATTGCATAGGTTAAATTTAACGCGGTTGGTGGAACAGATGGAGGAGGATTTCAAGAGATGGGATATGGTATCCCTGTCAATGGCAGGGAGGGTGCAGGCGGTTAAGATGGTGGTCCTCCCGAGATTCCTCTTTGTGTTTCAGTGCCTCCCGGTGGTGATCACGAAGGCTTTTTTTAAAAGGATTGAAAAGAGCATCATGGGTTTTGTGTGGGCCGGGAAGACCCCGAGAGTGAGGAAGGGATTCTTACAGCGTAGCAGGGATAGGGGGGGGGCTGGCACTACCGAGCCTAAGTGAGTATTATTGGGCCGCTGTTATTTCAATGGTGAGTAAGTGGATGGGAGAGGAGGAGGGAGCGGCGTGGAAGAGATTAGAGAGGGCGTCCTGTAGGGGGACTAGCCTACAGGCTATGGTGACAGCCCCATTGCCGTTCTCATCGAGGAACTACACCACAAGCCCGGTGGTGGTGGCTACACTGAAGATTTGGGGACAGTGGAGACGGCATAGGGGAAAGACTGGAGCCTTGGGGGGGTCCCCGATAAGAAACAACCATAGGTTTGCCCCGGGGGGAATGGATGGGGGATATGGAATGTGGCAAAGAGCAGGAATAACGCAACTGAAAGATCTGTTTGTGGATGGGAAGTTCGCGAGTCTGGGAGCGCTGACCGAGAAATATGGGTTGCCCCAAGGGAATGCATTCAGGTATATGCAACTGAGGGCTTTTGCGAGGCAACAGGTGAGGGAATTCCCGCAGCTCCCGACACAAGAGGTGCAGGACAGAGTGATCTCAAAGACATGGGTGGGGGATGGTAAGGTGTCAGATATATATAGGGAAATGAGGGACGAAGGGGAGACTATGGTAGATGAACTAAAAGGGAAATGGGAAGAAGAGCTGGGGGAGGAGATCGAGGAGGGGCTGTGGGCAGATGCCCTAAGCAGGGTAAACTCGTCGTCCTCGTGTGCCAGGCTAAGCCTGAGTCAGTTTAAGGTATTACACAGGGCACATATGACTGGAGCACGGCTCAGTAAATTTTTTGGGGTGGAGGATAGGTGTGCGAGGTGCTCGAGAAGCCCAGCGAATCATACCCATATGTTTTGGTCATGCCCGGCACTACAGAGGTTTTGGATGGGGGTGACAAAGGTGCTTTCAAAAGTAGTAGGAGTCCGGGTCGAACCAAGCTGGGGGTTGGCTATATTTGGGGTTGCACAAGAGCCGGGAGTGCAGGAGGCGAGAGAGGCCGATGTTTTGGCCTTTGCGTCCCTAGTAGCCCGGCGCAGGATATTGCTAATGTGGAAAGAAGCCAAGCCCCCGGGGGTGGAGACCTGGATAAATGACATGGCGGGGTTTATAAAGCTAGAGCGGATTAAGTTCGTCCTAAGGGGGTCGGCTCAAGGGTTCACCAGGCGGTGGCAACCGTTCGTCGAATACCTCGCAGAAAGATAGACGGAATGGGAAAAAGAAGGCAGCAGCAGCAGCAGCCCAGGATCGGGGGGGGGGGGGGGGGGGAGGAGGGGTGGGGGGGGGGGGGGGGGGAGGAGGAGGAACCAGAAGGACTCTCAGGGTTGTTAATATATACTGTATAGTATGTATAGGTCGTTGCTACAGATAATTATATATTGGACTGTTAAATTATATTTTTGGAGAGTGTTACTTGTGACAAGGCAGTTGCCAATTAGGGCTAGTTTTCATTTTTGTTATTTATTATTTATTCATTTTTTGTTTATAAAATAGGTCATTGTTATTTGTGTTGTTATAATATTGTGTAAAGGATGCACAATGTACTGTGTTGGTTGACCAAAAATTTTCAATAAAATATTTAATTTAAAAAAAAGATGTTACAGCAGGGAAACTGGAGAGGATGCTTCCTCTTGTTAGAAAATCTAGAACTAGGGGTCACTGTCGCTAAGCGGTCGGTAATTTAAGATCGCGATTAGAAGAATTCTTCCCTCTGAGGGTCGTGAGTCTCTGGACCTCTCTTCCTCCAAAGGCAGTCAGTGGAAGCAGAGTCTTTGAATATTTTTAAGGCAGATCGAGATAGATTCTTGACTGACAGGTGAAAGATTATCCGGTGGAGGCAGGAACCTGGAGTTGAGGTTACAGTCCGATCAGCCATGATCTCATTGAATGGAGGAACATGTTCAAGGGGCTGAGTGGTCTACTCTTGCTCCTAATTTGTATGTTCATATTTTGGCAGTAGAATATTTTTAGCGGAATTCTCTCAGACAATGGCCAAGTGTAATTTTGGATGGGAAAACTGGTGAGAATCCTACAGCTTTTCCGGTATGAGTCCCATCGTAATCCACCCACACTTAGTCACTTTTTTGAAGCTTGGGGAGATTCCCACTGAGAAAGAGATGTGCAGGACCTAAAGATGCCAGCCAGGCCAACTCCTCGGAGATCAACGCCTCAATCTCCAGACCATCCCACAGCAGCATCCCCCACCCCCTCACCAGTAGAGACCCTTCCCCACTTACAACCATCAGCTCCCCCTCCCCCATCACTGGTACCGGCATCTCCCAAGTGACTGACACCCTGCTGTGGGGTCGCCGAAGGCTCCCATCCCCTTAAGGCCCCACCCCCCCTTTCAAGTTCCCCTGCATCAGGCCCCCCTTCATGCCACTCCCCCTCAATCCCAGGGCACCGCCTTTCCATATCCCCAACCACCCAGAGGCTCCAATGGCCTCCAAGCCCCACAGAGCGTTGTGGGGCTGGAAGAGAGCACAGAGTGGGAGTTGAAAAGTCAGATGAGAATTTTAAAATCAAGATGTTGCTTTATCAGGAGCCAGTATAGGTTAGCAAGCACAGGAGTGATAGGTGAATGGGAATTGGTGCAATGTAGCAGAACCTTTAATTTTGTTTTATAAATGTTTTTTATTGGGTTTTTGAACAAAGTATATTTACCGTTATGTACAGAAAATAGAATACATATATATATATATATATACATAGAAGAGAAGGGAACACACACAAAAAACAAAACAAACAATAACAAAATAAAAGTTAGAATAAAATAACTGGTAGGGTATTATGTGCTAGCTCAACAACAGCAGCTCTATACAATTGGCAATATTGTTTTTAGCACATAAGTAGGCATCCGCTTTTGTGTGTGGGGAGGAAACTAGGGGGGTACATATACATTTGGACGCTGGGGAAACAAATACAGAACAATTACAGAGGGCAATATGTGAATGGATCTGGTGCTGGTGTTGTCGCTTGCTTCTCCCGGACAGTTTTCGTTTCCGTTGTCGTCTCGCGATCACCTCCGCTTCAGCCCTTCATCCAGTCTTTCGCCCAGATTTTCCTTGTTCTCTGCTCCTGTAGATGCCAAGTTTGTTATCATTTCCCATGCCCTCCTTCCGGCTGTCATTCCCTTGCCTCCCCCCTACATCACTGGTTCTGCTCTATTGTTCCCTGTCTCCTCCCTCTTCCCCCCCCTCCTACCCCCCTGCCTTATGCCCCCTTCCCCCTCCCTCCCCGTCTCCTGTGGTTCGCCTTTCTTTTCTCTTACGTTTAGTTGCTATCTACCCCCCCCCCCCCCCCCCCCCCCCCCCCCCCCCGCCCCCCTCCGGTCTATTCCTCCCTACCCCTAGGGAACTGTAGCAACATGTATGACCTCGGCTACTTTCCCCTGATTCTTGGCTACCCGGCTATTCTTCTGCTTGTTCGGTGGCCACAAACAGGTCCCGGAACAATTGGGTGAATGGCTCCCACGTTCTGTGGACGCCGTCGTCTGACCCTCGGATCGCAAATTTGATTTTCTCCATTTGGAGAGATTCTGAGAGGTCGGATAGCCAGTCTGCAGCTTTGGGTGGTGCTGCTGACCGCCAGCCGAACAGGATTCTACGGCAGGCGATCAGGGAGGCAAAGGCAAGGGCGTCTGCCCTCCTCCCCAGAAATAGATCTGGCTGGTCTGATACCCCGAAGACCGCCACTTTCGGGCATGGCTCCACCCTCACCCCCACCACTTTGGGCATTGCCTCGAAGAAGGCTGTCCAGTACCCCTCAAGTCTGGGGCAAGACCACAACATGTGGGCGTGGTTGGCCGGGCCTCCTTGGCATCGTTCACATCTATCCTCCACCTCTGGGAAGAACCTACTCATATGAGTTCTTGTTAAATGGGCTTTATGTACCACTTTTAGTTGCTGAGCCTTGCAACTAAAGGTGGAGGTGGAGTTGACGCGATGCAGTGCTTCGCTCCAGAGTCCCCACTCTATTTCAATCCCCAGGTCTTCCTCCCATTTCTTTGTTGTTGCGTCCAGTACGGTGTCGGCCCTTTCTACCAGTCGGTCATACATGTTGCTACAGTTCCCTTTATCTAGGATGCTTGCGTCCAGTAGTTCTTCCAGTAATGTCTGTCTTGGTGGTTGTGGATATGTCCTTGTCTCTTTTCGGAGGAAGTTTTTGAGTTGCAGGTACCTTAGCGCGTTCCCCCTGGCCAGCTGGAATTTCTCTGTCAGTTCGTCCATTGTTGCAATCCTGCCGTCCGTGTATTGGTCCCTGACTGTCAGTGTCCCTCCGTCCTGTGGTGGTGTCAGTCAGCGTTGGTGTGAACCTATGGTTGTTGCAGATGGGAGCTTCGTCCGACATATTGGTCAGGCCAAATTGCTGCCGTAGTTGGTTCCAGGACTGGAGGGTGGCTATCACCACTGGGCTGCTGGAGTGTTTTTGGGTGGGGATGGGAGTGCCGCCGTGGCGAGGGTCCGGAGGGAGGTCCCTTTGCAGGAGGCCTCTTCCGCGTGCACCCACTCGGCTTCTGGCTCCTTGATCCATCCCCGTATTCGCTTGACTGTCGCCGCCCAGTGGTAGAATTGTAGGTTTGGGAGGGCTAGCACCCCCCTGGATTTTGTTTTTTGTAGGACCTTCTTTGGGATCCTAGCATTCTTACCCCCCCCCCCCCCAAACTAGATTAGTTTGTCTAGTGCTTTGAAAAGGCCTTGGGGATGTAAATCGGGATGGATCTAAGTCGGAAGAGGTACCTGGGCAGCACATTCATTTTGATCGTCTGGACTCTCCCCACGAGGGAGATTGGGACTTTGTTCCACCTTTGCAGGTCCTTTTTTACTTCCTGTCAAACTGGTGAGGTTCCATTTGTGGATCCCTTTCCAGTCATGGGCCGTTGGATCGCCAGGTAGCGGAATTTGTGTCGGGATTGTTTAAACGGCAGTCCCGTTAGTGCTGCCCCCCCCTCCTTGTGGGGTGTACCGGGAAGATCTCGCTTTTGCTCAATTTGAGTTTGTAGCCCGAGAAGACGCCAAACTCTTTCAGGAGCGCGATGATTCCGTCCATGCTGCTTTGTGGGTCTGAAATGCAGAGGAGCAGGTCATCTGCATAGAGGGAGAGACTCTGTGCTTTCTGCCGCCCCTTTGGAACCCCTCCAGCTTTTTGCTGCTCTGAGAGCAATTGCTAATGGTTCGATCGCTAGAGCGAACAGCAGCGGGGACTGTGGGCATCTTTGTCTGGTGCCCCTGTGCAGCTGGAAGTATCGGGAGTTGGTGTTGTTGGTCCGTACGCTCGCCATGGGAGCGTTGTATAGGGGTTTTACCGAGGAGGTGAACCCTGTTCCAAGCCCGAACCGCTCCAGTACCTCTATGAGGTATTTCCATTCGACCCTGTCAAAAGCCTTTTCTGCATCTCGGGAGACGATCACCTCTGGTGTTCTCTCCCCGGACGGGGTCATTATCACTTTTAACAGGCGCCTGATGTTCGAGGTTAGCGGCCTGCCTTTGACAAAACCCGTCTGGTCCTCTGCGACCACCTCTGGTACGCTGTCTTCTATCCTTTTGGCTAGGATTTTGGCCAGTATTTTGGCATCTGCATTCAGCAGTGAGATGGGTCTGTATGATCCACATTCCATTGGATCTTTATCTTTCTTAGGTATCAGCGAGATTGAGGCCTGTGCTAGTGTAGGTGGCAGTGTGCCCTTCGCTAGTGAATCTGTGAACATCTCCCGCAGGTGCGTCGCAAACTTTTTGCAGAAGTCCGCCGGGAACCCGTCTGGTCCCAGCGCCTTCCCCGCCTGCTTGGAGCTAATGCTGTCCATGATCTCTCCCAGTGCTAGTGGTGCTTCCAGGCCCTGTTTACTGCCCTCCCCCACTACTGGTATGTCCAGTCCATCAAGGAGCCGTTTCATCCCAGACGGGGGCTCTGAGGTATACAGCCCTTGGTAGAAGGCCTTGAAGGTTTTGTTCATCTTTTCTGGTTTTGTTTCTAATGTGCCTCTGATACCCCTGATTTGTGCAATTTCTCTGGTGGCTGCCTGCTTTTTCAGCTGGTGTGCCAGCAGGCGGCTGGCTTTGTCTCCATGTTCGTATAGGGTCCCACGTGCCTGGTGGAGTTGGTGCACTGCTTTCCTGGTGGAGAGCAGATCAAAGTTCCTTTGTAGCTCTTTCCTCTCCGCCAGGAGCTCTATGGTCGGAGCCTCGGAGTATTTACGGTCTACCTCCAGTATGGAGTCGACCAGCTGCTGCCTAGCCGCCCTTTCCTCCCTATTTCTTTGAACTTTGAAAGCGATAATTTCCCCTCTTACTACGGCCTTGAACGCTTCCCAGAACGTGGAGGGTTAGACCTCCCCATTTTGGTGGTTCTCCGTGTACTCTGCTATGGCCTGTGATATCTTTTCGTTGAAGGCCTTGTCTGCTAGTAGGGCAATGTCCAAGCCACGTGGGGCATTGGGCCCTGCCCATCTCCAGACTCACGTCCATGTAGTGTGGAGCGTGGTCGGATATCACAATTGCAATTCCTTCTCCCCTGGGTGGGTGAATTTCAGGGGTTCACTGCTCCCATCTGTTCCATAAAGTGTCCGAGTTCCTTTGCCATGCTTGACGTTTTCCCCGTTTTGGAGCTTGATCAGTCAGTTGTTGGATCCTGTACACAGTTGAAGTCCCCTTCCCCCCGCACCCCCAATGATTAGTCGGTGCGTCGCTCTGTCGGGGATTTCTGCCATTGCCTTTTTGATGAAGCTCGTGTCGTCCCAGTTGAGGGCGTACACGTTAACTAGTACTACCGGTGCCCCGTCCAGGGCCCCGCTGACCATGACATACCTCTCTCTCTCTCTCTCTCTCTCTCTCCCCCCCCCCCCCCCCCCCCCCCCCCCCCCGGTCCATCACCGTCCTCATCACCCTAATCATCGTCTTCTTGCTGATCAGTATTGCCACCCCCCTGGTCCTCACACCATAGCAGGAATGGTAGGTCTGCCCCACCCAGCCCTTTCTTACCCGCAGTCAGTCCTGCTCTCTCAGGTGTGTCTCCCGGAGGAAAACTATGTTGGCTTTCTTATTTCTTAGGTGGGTGATCTTTTCACTGGGCTGTTGAGTCCCCTTACATTCCAGGTGACTATCCTGGTGGGGGGCTTCTGTCCCCCCGCTCCTGTGAGATTAACCATACTTAGCTGGTGGACGCACCCCTTCCCTCCAGGGTTTCCCTTTGTTAGGGGGCCGAACAGGATGTCTGCTGTCACTGCTCTCTCCATGTGGTCGGGTCCCTGCGCTCCAGGGTTTCCCTTTGTCCAGGGGGCACCTGACATGGCCACCCACTGTGCGTCGGCCACGTGGGTAGTCCCCTGCACTCTGGAGTCTCCCTTCGCCCAGAGACCGTACTGGGTGGTTACTTGCAGCGATTCCTTGTTCCGAGCCTTTGGTTGTGGCACTTTGTAGCCCTATTGTTCTCTTTCTAGCCTTGTTTGTCCCTCCTTCCCTGTGTCCCGCCCTTTTTCTCCCCTCTCCCGTATACCTCTCTTTTGTCCCTCTTTCCCCTGTTCCTATCCTGTTTGCTCTCCCGCCTCTGTTGAGTGGTCTCCCCGCCCGCCTGGCGCCATCCCCCCTGTTGGGGGCGCACTGCGGCCTTGCTTTGTTGCATGCCTCCAGCACTAGCTTTCCTGCTGGTGCGGTGGCCCCCCTTTCGGGGGTTACTGTCTCGCTTCTCCCTCGCTCGACCTCTAAGGTTTTCTGCAGGCTCTTCCCCCGTCCCACCCTGCACTTCTCTCACTTGCTCTCCCTTCTCCGCTATTCTCGTTCCCTCGTGCTGGGGCCTGGTCTCCCACCTGAAACAGTCCTTCGGGTAGTGGTTTGCTTTTTGTTCAAGGTGCGCTTGCCATGGCGGATGGGGGGGCCTGGGGCCTGGCGGTGCCTCAAAACCCCCCCCCCCCCCATCGGCGTGTTGTTGCCCCTTGCCAGGGGCCCATTATTTCTACCATTGCTGGCGGCTTTCCAGCCTGTGTTCCTCGACAAACTTGTTTGCTTCGGTGGGGGCTGTGAAGAAGTATTCTCTTTCTTGGTATGTGACCCAGAGTTTGCTGGGTGCAGCATACCAAAATGCACGTCGTTCTTGTGAAGAGCTGCTTTCGCTCTATTGAATTCGGCCTGTCTCCTGGCTAGGTCTGCCCCAATGTCCTCGTAGACTCTAACGAAGTGCCCTTCCCATTTGCAGGTTCTGTTTTGCCTGGCCCAGCGCAGGTTTCCCTGTCTTGGTACCGGTGCAGTTTAGCTATAACTGCCCTCAGATGATCCCCTGCCTTGGGCTTCAGACACAGCGACCGGTGTGCTCTGTCCATTTCTGGTGGGTTGGGGAAAGTTTTCCTCCCCTCTAAGTTACCCAGCATCAGGCATGTATGCTGTGGGGTTTCTACCCACGATCCCCTCTGGAAGGCCCACTATCCTAACATTTTGCCTTCTCGATCGGCTTTCCTGATCATCCACTCTGCCCTTCAAACTCCCCTGCGTTGTGACCAGTCTCGCCACCACCTTCTCCAGGGCCGTGATCCAGTCGTTCTTGTCAATCGCGTTTTTTTCCAGCTCCTTAATGGTCGCCTCTTGGGCTTCCAGTTTCTCCTCTTGGGCTTCCAGTCTCTCCTCTGCTCTGCCCAGGGAAAGCTGCACCTCCGCCAGGGCCTTGACCATTGCTGCCTGCACCGCGGCCTCCATGTCTGCCCCAGCCTCTGCCTAGTTTCCTGCTGATGTTCCCTCAGCGCCTCGGCAAAGGATGTCTTCCAGTTCCAGTTCCCCACTGGCCCAAGGGGAAAAAGCTCCTGTCTGTCCATTTTTTTTTGTTCCGGCGGGCCTTCCGTTCCGCTTCATGTGCCGGTTAGCTCGTCTGAGTGGGCTTGCCCATGGCCCCTTCTGCTTCTGGTGCCCTTTCTCTTTCTGCTTTGGCTACCTTCTGGCATTTTTTTTCCCCCCCCTTTTTTTTCCTCCCTCCCTTATCCTTTTCTTTTCTCCCCCTTTTCTTTTCCTCTTCCCTTCCCTCCTTTAACTTTCTTTTTTCCCCTCTTAAACACCTTTTTCAAAAGGTTTAAAAAATCCCGCTGCTGGCTCGGTTCTCGCTCGGTCCCCACGTTCACCTGCCTCTCCTGCCGTGCAGTGGGTGGGGAGGTCGATCCCTGCCGCTGGCTCGATCCCTGCCGCTGGCTCGATCTCCGTCGCTGGCTTGGTCCTCGCTCGGTCTCCCCGTTTTCTCCTGCCGTCCGCGCGGTGGGGGGGGGGGGTCCGGTCCGGCCGGATTGCGCGTTTGGTTTTTGGTCTCTTCCCCGAGAACGGGACGCGACTGTCGGAGCTCCGTTGCCCACAACCGCTCTCAGCAGAACCTTTAATGACGGAGTTTACAGAGTTCAGAATGCTGGAAAGCAGTCATGAGGAGTGCATTGGGATCATCAAGTCTAGAGATAACAACAGGATGAATTAGGGTCTCAGCAGACGATGAGCTGAAGAGGTGAAAATAGGTAGTCTCAGTGATGGCATGAATATGAAGTTCATCCTGAGGTCACATGTGAGGACACTAAGACTAAAGGTGTGGCTTAACCTCCGAGCATTGCAAGGGAGTGGGATTCAGTGGGTAGCTAGGGAAACGGGTTTGGAGCAGGAGACCAAAAATGATGGCTTTTGTCTGCCCAATATTTAATTGGAGGAAATTTCTGCCCATCCAGTCCTAGATGTCGGATAACTAATAATAAAAACAGAGTGCTGGAAAATCTCAGCAGGCTTGGCACCATCTGAGGTGTGAGAAACAGTTAATGTTTAAAGACTCAAAATGTTAACTCCATTTCTCTCTCTCCAGTTGCTGCCCGATCTGCTGAGTTTTTCCAGCACTTTCTGTTTGTATTTCAGATCTCAGGCATCTGCAGTACTTTCCTTTTAGTATTGGATAAGCAGTCTGATAATTTAGCAACAGTGGAGGAGTCTACCAGTGAATCTGCGTGTCGTAAGGATACATCTGAAAACTAGCGTTGTGCTTTCAGATAATGTCACCGAGGGGCAACATGTAGAGAGAAATAGAAGAGTACTTGGAAGTGCTTGACAAAATAGGACAGAATCAGCACGGCTTCATCAAGGGGAGGTCCTATCTGACAAATCCGTTAGAGTTCTTTGAGGAGGTAACAAGGAAGTTAGACAAAGGAGAACCAGTGGGCACGATTTATTTAGATTTCCAGAAGGCTTTTGACAAGGTGCCGCATAGGAGACTGTTAAATCAGTTAAGAGCCAATGGTATTAAGGGTAAGATCCTGGCATGCATAGAGGATTGGCTGACTTGCAGAAGGAAGAGAATGAGGATAAAGGGGTCTTTTTCAGGATGGCAGCTGGTGACTAGTGATATGCCTCAGGGGTCTTGCTGGGACCACAACTTTTCACAATATACATTAATGATCTGGAAGAAGGAACTGAAGGTACTGTTGCTAAGTTTACAGATAATACAAAGATATGTAGAGGGACAGGTCGTATTGAGGAAGCAGGGGGGCTGCAGAAGGTCTTGGATAGGCTAGGAGAGTGGGCAAAGAAGTGGCAGATGGAATACAATGTGGAAAAGTGTGAGTTTATGCACTTTGGAAGGAGGAATGGAGGCATAGACTATTTTCTAAATGGGGAAATGCTCAGGAAATCAGAAGCACAAAGGGACTTGGTAGTCCTTGTTCAAGATTCCCTTAAGGTTATCGTGCAGATTCAATCGGCAGTTAGGAAGGCAAATGCAATGTTAACATTCATGTCAAGAGGGCTAGAATACAAGAGCAGGGATGTACCTCTGAGGCTGTATAAGGCTCTGGTCAGACCCCATTTGGAGTACTGTGAGCAGTCTTGGGCCCTGTGTCCAAGGAAGGATGTGCTGGCCTTGGAAAGAATCCAGAAGAGGTTCACAAGAATGATCCCTGGAACAAACTGCTTGTTGTATGAGGAACGGTTCAGGACTCTGGGTCTGTACTCGTTGGAGTTTAGAACGATGAGGGGGGATCTTATTGAAACTTACAGGATAGCCTGGATAGAGTGGACGTGGAGAGGACGTTTCCACTAGTGGGAAAAACTAGAACTAGAGGCACAATCTCAGACTAAAGGGATGACCCTTTAAAACAGAGATGAGTAGGAATTTCTTCAGCCAGAGGGTGGTGAATGTGCGGAACTCTTTGCCGCAGAAGGCTGTGGAGGCCAAATCACTGAATGTCTTTAAGACAGAGATAGATAGGTTCTTGATTAATAAGGGGATCGGGGCTAAGGGGAAAAGGCAGGAAAATGGGGATGAGAAAAATATCAGCAATGATTGAATGGCGGAGCAGACTCGATGGGCCGAATGGCCTGCTTTCCTTCCTATGTCTTATGGCCTTATGATTCTCTAGCTCCACTTAAGTAGATCAGAATGGAACCAGGTGGGAGCAATCCCATCTATCTGGACAACAGTAACAAAACAATGAAGGAAGGTTTGTTCTTTCTTAAACATAGATACAAATATATTTTCTCAGTACTAAACAGGATTTCTTGAATTTGCACATTGCAGAATTTTTAATATTCAGTGGACGAAGCACCACTGCATATTTTAATATTAGTCACTACTCTGAGCAAACAGCCCAATGCTAGTGTAAAACAGAGAGACTGAAGAAAATATATGTTAATTGTTCATTGTTTTTAGAATAACATCTATAGGTACACACAGAAAATTGAGGATTTGAAATGTCAGTTGAACTGGGACAAGCAAGCTTTGGAGGCTTGGCTGGAAGAGTCAACCAAAACAGATGAAGATGCAATCACCATCCAGAAGTATGCACAAGAAGATGAAGGGAAAATCAGGGTATGTTTTGTTTTATTGCTATTTGTTTACTCAGCAATATAATCTGTCCCATAACAATTTTCATAAGCCTGAGAAATAATACCACCTAAGTGAGCAATAAAACTGCCACAGGAGGGATAAGAGTGTTCCAACCAGCTTCAGTGACCCAAGGTTGGAAATGGGAAGGAATCAGCTAATTTCTTCTTCACAGAACAGATTGGCCTGGATGTTGTGCTTTGAAATGAAAAACTGTTACCGTTTGTCATGATTACAGCTGTGAAACTGACAGCTACTTCTGGTGTTCGGACATGTGCAGTTAAGCACGGAAATCCAGAAGTTATCATCAATGACTTCTGCTCCTTCTCAGCACTCATTGTCAAAGTCTCCAGAAAAGTAAATCTTTAGAGATCACTTGAATTAACATGAGATTCTAGTTTGCTGCTATTATTCTCACTGTGAAACCCTTGAAAAATTGATACCTTGTTGAATGAGGTGTAACTGTTTCCTACCAGTATACTGAGTCGTTATTACTGCTAAACAGCACCTCTGGTCATGTGGGATTTGAAATTTATCATTTATGATTAAACATCATAGATTTTTCATGTATTATTTTAAAGTTTTTTAATGATGTTTCAGCTTCTACCAGATACTGCAAGACTAATACAATATTCTGAATTGACTTGATGGGGTAAACACTAGGAGGTTGTTTCTCCTGGCTAGGGAATCAGAATAAGGAGCTTATCGTTTAAGGACTGAGATGAGGAAAAATGTCTTCACTCAAAGGGTTGTGAATCTTTAGAATGTTCTACTCCAGCGATTAGGGTGCTCCATATATAATTATATTTAACGTAGACAGACGTTTGGCCTCTCAAGGGATAAGAGGAGCAGGTGTAAAAGTGGAGTTATGGCTGATGTTCAGCCATGATCACATTGAATAGGAGAGCAGGATTGAGGGGCCATATGGTCTACTCTTGCTCCTATTTCTTATACAGGTTGAAACTCCCTTATCCGAAATGCTTGAGGCTGAGTATGTATCGGATCTTGGAATTTTTCAGATTTCAAAGTATACTGTGCAGGTGCGGCATGCATTGGGAACTGCGCATATGTGGCGCACGCTGAGAACTGTGCCTGTGTGGAACATTGGGAACTGCACATGTGCAGAGCATGTTGGGAACTGCGCATGTGCAGAATGTTGGGAATTGCGCATGTGAGGAGCGAGTTGGGAACTGCGCATGTGCAGAATGTTGGGAATTGCGCATGTGAGGAGCGAGTTGGGAACTGTGCCTGTGCGGAACATTGGGAACTGCGCATGTGCAGAGCATGTCGGGAACTGCGCATGTGTGGCGCACGCTGAGAACTGTGCCTGTGCGGAACATTGGGGACTGCGCATGTGCAGAGCATGTTGGGAACTGCGCATGTGCAGAATGTTGGGAATTGCACATGTGAGGAGCGAGTTGGGAACTGCGCATGTGCAGAATGTTGGGAATTGCGCATGTGAGGAGCGAGTTGGGAACTGCGCATGTGCAGAATGTTGGGAATTGCCATGTGAGGAGCGAGTTGGGAACTGTGCCTGTGTGGAACATTGGGAATTGCGCATGTGAGGAGCGAGTTGGGAACTGCTCATGTGCGGTGCGCTTGAACAAAAGTGCGGATTTTGGAATTTTTCGGGTTTTCGGAATTTCAAATAAGGGATGCTCAACCTGTATTCTTGCCTTAATCCCATGTGTATGCCTCAATCTTTATTTCACTCTCTGTAAAATTATTGAGAAGTGAAGGCTAATCAGTGTTTCCTATTTTTATTTTTGCTGTCTTCGATAATTCGTTAATGTGATTGGTTGTTTACCCAGTTGGATGACATCATTGCTGCTAAAGTTGGTGCCAGATTTAAATTAGAGTCGTTAAAAGTGAACTCCTTGTCTCAGAGATTATAGAATTCCTACAGTACAGAAGGAGGCCATTTGGCCAATCAAGTCTGCAACAACCCTCTGAATGTGCACTTCACCCAAGCCCACTTCCCTGCCCGATCTCAATAACCCCTTAACCTAACCTACACATCTACGGATTTCCCTACGGAGCAATTTAGCATGACCAATCCACCTCACCTGCACATCTTTGGACTGTGGGAGGAAACCGGAGCACCCAGAGACCTATGCAGACATGGGGAGAAAGTGCAAACTCCACCCCGAAGGGCCTCTTCTATACTGTATGATTCTATGTCACAATGAAGTTCTTTCGGTCATTGTTCTACAGTAAAGAGGCTATTTAAATTATATTTGTTGCTTTTGTTGTTGCTACTATGTTGTACTGTTCCAGTAAAGTTAGTGACTTCAGAATCTAAAGGAAAAAATTGGACAAAGAACAAACTTACTTGTTAGTATTTTTGTTTATTACAGGATATTACAGTACGGATGGAGAGGATGACTAATGAAGCAAATAAGAAGCGTAAACTACTTGACAATGAAATGACTGAAACAATTGCAGCTCAGGTTAGATACACTACATACAGCCAGAACTCTTCATGGGGAGGGAGGCCGATACCCTTGCCTTTGCCTCACTAATTGCCCTCCATACAAAATTCAATTCTTACACAATAGTACAATATATATGCTATTATGAATATACTAAATACAATTTTGCAATACATTTAACATACTGAATTATCATTTATTTTAATTTAAAACATACCAACATGTAAATATTATGGGCGGGATCCTCCGACCCCCCGCCGGGTCGGAGAATCGCGAGGGGTGGCGTGAATCCCTCCCCCCCACCGGCTGCCGAATTCTCCGGCGCCGGGGATTTGGTGGGGGCGGGAATCGCGCCAGTCGGCGGCCGCCGGCAGCGGCCCCCCCGGCGATTCTCCAGCCCGCGATGGGCCGAGTGGCCGCCCGTTTTCAGCCAGCCCCGCCGGTGTATATTACACCAGATATTTGCCGGCGGGACCTGGCTGCGCGGGCAGGCGCGGGGGGATCTGGCCCCGGGAGGTGCCCCCATGGTGGCCTGGCCCGCGATCGGGGCCAACCGATCTGCGGGCGGGCCTGTGCCGTGGGGGCACTCTCCGCGTCGGCCGCTGTGGTATTCCGCGATGGCCGACGGGGAGATGAACCCCCCTGCGCATGCGCTGGGATGACGCCAGCACACGCTGGCGCTCCCGCGCATGCGTCGGCCGGCGGAGGGCCTTCGCCGCCGGTTGGCGTGGCGCCAAGCCCCTTCTCCGCCGGCCGGCGTGGCGCAAACCACTCCGGTGCCGGTCTAGCCCCTGAAGGTGCAGAGGATTCCGCACCTTTGGGGCGGCCCTGCCGATTCCCGCAGAATCCCGCCCTATATATTTTTATAGAAAGCAAATTTAGAAACTTGTTTCTATTGTTAGATGGAACTGGACAAAATAGCACGTGACTTTCGCAGATCCCACTTGGAGAGGCAAGAACTCATCAACCAATGGCAGGATACTATTGAACAGATGCAGAAAAGAGATCAGGAGATGGACATGTGTGCATTGGTAAGGAGCATTATACACATACAGTCCTCATTGCTTACGTTGTTAACACTCTTTACATTTAGTTACCTGTACAGTAAGTACTCATTTAAACTTGTGGTTGCATTCCTAAAATTTGCTAATTTAAGTGAAACTATATTATGTGAATCATGGGTCCCATATGAACCAATGTTAAAGCTGGAGTCAGGTTCCTTGCCCAGAAAAAACAATGCAAATTGGTCTGTTGAACCCGCATTCAGTCGGGTCTTTTCTTTCTTCGGTATCGGTGAGATTGAGGCTTGTGCTAGCGTTGGTGGCAGCGGGCCCCTTGCTATCAAGTCTGTGAACATCTCCTGCAAGTGCAGGGCCAGTGCTGGTGCGAATCCTTTCTAGAAGTCCGCCGCGAAACCGTCTCGCCCCAGAGCCTCTCCGCCTGCATGGAATTGATGCTTTCCATGCTTCTAGCCCACACTATTTTCCCCCACAATTGGCATGTCAAATCTGTAATATTCTTGTCGGATCACCCGGTTTATATTACAAGAACACTTGTTAGCTAAAGCTATAAACAAACATTAACTGTGAATAAACTATGTACAAAACAACAGATGAATAACAGTATGATCATGCACAAGCAACCTCTCTCTCCAGCTCCCTCCAAGCCAGTCTGCTGGTCACTTATATACTAATGAGATTCCTAGTGGTCAGTCGGTGAATTACAGCACAACATGATATCATCACATCCCCTTTCCTTTGAAGAAATAAATTAATACATTATCATCAGTATTTACAAGTGATATCATTAGCCTGTGTGTCTAACACTATTAATTTTTTCTTTAAAGTTTTTAAAACTCGTTTAACAAATATATATATATACAAGAACAGCAAGCATGTACAAATAGTCCAAATCTACAAATTGAGTCGATCAGGTTTTCTTCTGCTTCTGGTTGATCTTCTCGAGGTTTAGCCTTGCTGATGAGAACTTGTAGATTCAATGTTCTCCATGACATTCTCATGCTCAGGAACTGCTGAACTATCTTACACTGAAGCTGACATTGATTCTGACATAGATTTGTCATCCATCACGTTGTGAAAGTCTTCTCTGGTTTTCAAGAGTGCGCGACGATTTCTTCTTAAAACCAACCCATCCTCTATCCATTTTAGGAACGAGGTCCATTTTCTTCAAGTGCAATGGCTTTTCTCGACCAATTACCTGAATCTTCTACTCTCATAATGTCATCACTACTCAGAGGTGAAGTAGTTCTAGATACTCTATCATAGAATGGCTTTTGTTTTGCTTCAATATTTTGCATTTCCTGCAGTACCACTGCATTCTCCCCCTTCTTTTCCAAGTATGGAAATATGGTACACAACCTTCTATTCATGAGTAACTCTGCTGGTGATCTACCATGTGACAATAGTGATGCTCTGTAATGCAATAGTGCGAGATTTGGATCAGATTGGCTGTCCATTGCCTTCTTCAATAATTAACAAACAATATGTACACATTTTTGGCTTTTCCATTGGCTTGAGGGTACAATGGATTCAACATGACGTGATTGAAATCGTACGTGACTGAAGTGTTGCCACTCTTTACAGCTAAAACAAGGACCGTTGTCAGTCACGACGACTTGAGGAATTCCGTGTCTAGCAAAGATTGACTTGGTATGCAGTATTACACTGCTTGCTGTTATGCTTGACAGTAGAGCCATTTTGGGATAGTTTGAAAAATAGTCTATGATCATGAAATAATCTTTCCCTTGTAGGTGTAAGAGATCCATAGCTACTTTCTGCCATGGTGCCATAGGTAAATCAGATATTTGCATAGGTTCTCTTGTTGGCTTGCAAGAATGTGTCTGGCATGTGTCACAACATCCTGTCAATATCCTGGTTTATACCTGGCCAGTAAACAGAGTTCTCCATTTACATTTTTCAACCCATAGATGTCCTTCATGTATCCTCTTCGGTACGTCGTTGCGAAGAGACTGAGGTATGACTATAGTGATCAAACGTAGCATCTCTCCATTAATGATACTGAGTTTAGATCTTATATTGTAGAACTCCATACATTGGCCAAATAAATAATAGTTTCCATACTCCATACATTGACCTTTGGGCCAGTGTGAGTTGATGTTCCTCATCACTTCTTGAAGAGTTTAATCCTTTCTGGTCTCTTCTTCGATCTCATGCTTTGATATTTGGTAATGTTCTCTTTTGTTAAGATCTTTAGGATCCATGCATATGTGAATATCGCCATTCTTTTTCTTTACACAAACCATGGAGTTTACCCATTGGTAGGTTCTTCTATCTTTCTGATTACTTTTAATTTTGTCATTCTGTCTAGCTCCTTTTTGAGGTGATCCTAAAGAGGTGCAGGTACTCCTCTTAGTGCCTGTATCACAGGTTTTGCATCCTCTTTGAGTTGTATCTTGTAGGTGAATGGTAGTGTACCAAAATCTGTGCACCCATTGCTGAATTTGCTGATAATGTCCTGAGAATCGTCGGAGTGTTGATCCAATGCTTTCTGAATGCTTTATACCAATTGCACTAGACCTAATTTTTCACAGGACTGATCACCTAATAATGAATCCAAGCCCTCGGATGCAGAATGGGATGGAATAAACTGTGTTCTTCATCACCACAC
The DNA here is from genome assembly GCF_047496885.1 of Scyliorhinus torazame. NCBI lineage: Eukaryota > Metazoa > Chordata > Chondrichthyes > Carcharhiniformes > Scyliorhinidae > Scyliorhinus > Scyliorhinus torazame. The sequence goes on along the minus strand of NC_092720.1, from coordinate 52,787,855 downwards.
TCAGCTCACAAACACCATAACATTTAATGCTTGAACCATTATAATCTGTCAGAGATATTTTGTGATTTCTTCTAATCGGTTGAATTTTTAGATTTTTTAAATCAGTCATGCTGATTAAATTGGCTTTGGCACCAGTATCTAACTTGAATTGGACCACTGTACCATTCACTTCAAGTGGTAGCAGTCATTTGTCCTCATCAACTGTATTTATTTTAAATGAAGTATCAGTTTGCATTTTTTTAACTGCTGGAGAATTTTTGGAGTCTCCAAAAAATTATTATTCTCTGTTATTACTCCAACAAACAATGATGTTTCATCACTGGAGACTGTGTCTTCCACTGTGCTGATTTATCTGGGGTTGAGCTTAGAGTAACAATTCTGAACAAAGTGATTATTTTTTTCCTTTGCATCTGGAACTTAACTTGCCAAATGCTGGACACTGCCTTAATTTGTGCCTTTGACCACATATTTTACACTGAAATACGTTGTCCTGATCTTTAACCTATTTGCTGGTGCGCGAGGAGCTGCAGGAACTTTCCCGCCTTTTTTGGGGGGAAGTTTCCCGCTTTTTTGGAAAAAGGGCAGCAACTGGAATGATTTTCTCCAAGAAGATGCCGCCATTACTGAGAAACATTTTAGAATGCTGTACAGCTAGGTCGTGAACCTGACAAATCTTAACTGTTTGATCAAAAGACAGCTCCGATTCCCTCAGCAACCGTTCCCTCAGCTTATTTTCATTCACACCAAACACAATCTGGTCACGAATCATGGAAGATTCCACCACAGAAAAATTACAGGCTTTAGCTTTTAACTTTAAATCAATGATGAAATGATCTATGGACTCTCCTGTCTTCTATAAATGTGATCTAAACACATAGCACGATAAATTGCACTCTTTCTGGAGGTGCAATGTGCATCAAATCTTCGAATTACTTCGTTAAAATTTTTACTTTCTTTGTTTGCAAATTTAAAAGTATTATTTTTTTTTTTTAAAACATGTTTTATTGAATTTTTTTTCCCAAACAACAATTTTTCCCCTCTTACAAAGCAAACGCAACAATAACAATACAGAAATTTTTAACAATACACAAGTAACAAAACCCCTTTATCTTTGACCTAAACTAAACTAAACCCCCTCCCCCCTTCCCCCTGGGTTGCTGCTGCTGGTCATCTGTCTTCCCTCTAACGTTCCCCTAGGTAGTCGAGAAATGGCTGCCACCGCCTGGTGAACCCTTGAGCCGATCCTCTCAGGGCAAACTTTATCTGCTCCAGTTTAATGAACCCCGCCATATCATTTACCCAGGCCTCCAGTCCGGGGGGTTTCGCCTCCTTCCACATGAGTAGGATCCTGCGCCGGGCTACTAGGGACGCAAAGGCCACAACGTCGGCCTCTTTCGCCTCCTGCACTCCCGGCTCTTCCGCAACTCCAAATAGAGCTAACCCCCAGCCTGGTTTGACCCGGGCCTTCACCACCTGCGAAATCACTCCCATCACTCCCTTCCAATACCCTTCCAGTGCCGGGCACGCCCAAAACATATGTGCGTGGTTTGCCGGGCTCCCGCCACACCTCCCACATTTGTCCTCCACTCCAAAGAACCTGCTCAATCTTGCTCCCGTTATGTGTGCTCTATGTAGCACCTTAAATTGAATCAGGCTAAGCCTGGCGCATGAGGAAGAGGAATTTACCCTGCTTAGGGCATCAGCCCACATACCCTCCTCTATCTCCTCCTCTAGTTCTTCTTCCCACTTTCCTTTTAGTTCGCCCACCGACTCCTCCCCCTCTTCCCTCATCTCTCGGTAAATCTCTGACACCTTGCCCTCTCCGACCCACACCCCTGAAAGCACCCTGTCCTGTATCCCCTGTGTCGGGAGCAACGGAAATTCCCTCACCTGTTGTCTAGTAAACGCCCTCACCTGCATATATCTCAAGAAATTTCCCCGGGGCAACTTATACTTTTCCTCCAAAGCTCCCAAGCTCGCAAAAGTCCCATCTATAAATAAATCTCCCACCCTCCTAATTCCCAACTGGTACCAGCTCTGAAATCCTCCATCCATTCTTCCTGGGGCGAACCTATGGTTGTTCCTGATTGGGGACCCCACCAGGGCTCCCCGCACCCCTCTCTGTCGCCTCCACTGTCCCCAGATATTCAGTGTTGCCGCCACCACCGGGTTCGTGGTAAACTTTTTAGGTGAGATCGGTAGCGGCGCCGTCACCAGCGCCTCTAAACTCGTCCCTTTACAGGACTTTCTCTCCAGTCTTTTCCACGCCGCTCCCAATTTAAACGTATTAAACACAGCAATTGCTTCGGGCCCTGCTGCTGTTAGGAGCATCGCTATTGTACACAAATCTGATTGATCTCCTAAATTTACTGGAGTAAGAAACAGATTAAATTGTTGTTTAAACACACGGCAGTTGCTTTCCACATTACCATGAAATCTGAGACTCATTGGTGGCTTCAACAACTCCATGTTGTTAATTCCTGAAGTCGGCAAAATCTTCAAATCTCTGTGGACCTCGTGGCAGGCTTCCTTAGTGTTTAATACCATTCAATCCTGGCACCATGTAAAGGTCTTCTCGGATTTATATTACAAGAACACTTGTAGCTAAAGCTATAAATAATTTATTAATATTAACTGTGGGACCATATACAAAACAACAGATGAATAACAGTATGATCATGCACAAGCAACATCTCTCTCCAGCTCCCACCAACCAATCTGCTGGTCACCTGACTCTAAATTCACTTATATACTAATGAATGGTCAGTCGGGTGAATTACAACAGAACCATGATATCACCACACATTCCATCGAGGAACTGCTTCATCCTCGAGTCCCCTTCGGGGGGGCTCGGAGGTGTACAGTCCCTGGTAGAACACTTGAATGCTTTGTTGACCTTTTTAGGCTCAGTTACTAGTCTACCATTGTTGTCCCTGAGCTATTTGCCTCGTAACTGCCTGTTTTCTCAGCTGGTGAGCCAGCTGGCAGGTGGCTTTGTTTCCATGTTCATAAAACCGTATATGTACATTCCTAGCTAGAATAATTTGCACAACAATATAAACCACTGAAAATAACAGTGATACTACATACATTGAAATTAAACATTACCAAATCACCTAAACAAACCCTGAGTTGCAGTGTATCACCCAGCTCTCCTGAAACTCAGCTCAAATGTTGCTTGTTTTCCTTTCCCACTCTGCCTCTCTCTCTCTCTCTCTCCTTTCCCATTTTGTCTTTCTCTCTCTATCGCCATTCCCACTCTGTACCTCTCTCTATCCTTTCCCACTCTGTCTCTCTCCCTCTCTTTCCCACTCTGTCTCTCTCTATCTCTCTCTCTCTTTTCCCACTACCTATTTCTCTCCCTCCTTTCCCACTCTGGTCCGGACTTTCTGAGTCCAGATTCTAGATACCTTCCTGGCAATTTGTAGGGGTCCGAGTCCTTGCACTGCAGAGTACCGCAGTAAAAGCTGGGGAGGAGGCAAAGGAGCTGGGAGGGCTGCGCATGAAGTCAGGGGTGGCCAAAGCTGCAGGGGGGCCATGAAAGAAATCAGGGGTGTGGTTGTGGAAGAAGCTGGGGAAGAGGGGTGGGGAGGATGGTTGTGGAAGAAGCTGCAGGGAGCTGCAGAGCTTTGGGGGGGGGGTTCCCCTCCACGTCCCCTCACCAAGGGGTTCTCGCACTTCACTCAATCAGCGGCTGGCAGCTTCCCATCTCTGCCCTATACACCTGTCAGGCCTCGCTAGGCGACTCCTAGTATCAGACTTATTGGCCTGGATTCTCCGAAATCCCGGGCAAGTGTTGACGCCGGCGTCAAAACCGGCGCGAGTGATGCCGGCGTCAATGGGCGTCCAGCCCAGTCATTCTCCCTTTCCTCGGGGGCTAGAATAGCGCCAGAGTGCTGTGCGCTGCTCTGGCGCTGAAAGCCGGCACGCCACAGCCAGCACGGGTCCGTGCATGCGCGCCACAGCCAAACGCGGGCCTGGCCACGGTGGAGGCCGCCGCCCCACCAGGGCGGCTCCCGCAGCCAGAACGCCGAGGTCCCACTGGGTAGGACCATACGCAAATGACGCCGGCGGGACTTGGCGGTCACTCGGCCCGTCAAGCGCACAGAATCGCACGGGGGCCATTACCGGCGCCGCGGCGACTGCGCCAGTCCGATTGGCGGCGATTCTCCGGTCGCCAGAGAATCGGCAGCCCGGCGTCGGAGCGGCGTGACGGGTTTCGCGGGCCACCAGGGATTCTCTTACGTGCCGCGGGCTCGGAGAATCCCAGCCATTATATCAGACAAATAGCGCCATCTATTGTCATTTCCATGAGTCAATTACAAAATCCCATTTAAAAAGCTGTTCCTATTTCAGCCAGTCAGGTGCTGAAGCTGTTTCAATCACATCTTGTGAAAGTGAGATTCTGGATTCATCTGTTACTAAGTACAAGAAACAATTGCTGAGTGAGATTTCTGTTTTTAAGAAAATATGTTAGGAATATACTTTTCTGACTTTATTATCCACTGCATCTAGAATGAAAAAACATGATGACACGCACACATTTGACAAAAGCAGTTGGGAATGTTTCTTCATGAACAAAATTCGGTGCAATATATATTTTCGCCACATGATGGTGCAAAGTTCTCAGTTTATTTCAAAAGAATAACAACAAGCTTGGAAATGCATTTTTAACTTTTTAAAGATTATCATAATATTCTTTTTCATATTTAAGGTATGTTTTAAAACCTGAACCTGAACGCATAGCCAGCGTGAAGAATTGTTTTTTTTTAATGTACTTTATTCCAAATATGTGTAAAAAAACAGCAACATATAAAATACACACTCCACAAAATCACAGTCCACAGTTTGTACAATTTTTCCCCCTTTTCCCCGCAATGAACGGTTTCTCAAACATCATTATGAACAACCCCAACACCGCATATCAACCCTCTGCTGACCCCCTCAACCCAAACGTAACCTTCTCCAACCAGAAAAAGCCATGCAAGTCCCCAGCCAGACCGCTGCCCCCACGGGGGGGGGGGGGGGGGGGGGGGTGTATCCGATCTGCAATAAATTTAGCAGGATCCTTCGCCGGGCAATCAAAGAGGCGAAGACGACAACATCGGCTCCCTTCCCCATCAGCAGCTCTGGCACTTCCATTACCCCACCTCCACCCCCTACAATCTTAGATAGAATCCCAAACACCACTTTCCAGTGTCTCTCCAGCTTCTCGCAACCCCAAAACATGTGCGCATGATTCGCCGCACCCCCCCACATTTCTCGCACTCATTGGCCACCGCTTGAAAGGACCCACTCATCCTCGTCCGAGTCATATGCACCCTATTCGCCACCTTAAACTGGATCAAGCTCATCCTCTTTCAGGAGGAGATTGAGTTCACCCTCCGCATCGCCTCACACCACTATCCCCAGCCTATCCCCCCCCACATCTATTCCCCCTATTTGTTCTTGATCCTCACCACCTGTGCCCCCCCTCCTGCTTCCCCAACCACCCGTACAGGTCCCCAATCCTACCCTCCCACATCAGGGAGCAGCAGTTGCTCTAATGAGGTGTATTCCCGCAACCTGGGAAACAGCCTCCATTCTTTTTGTGCAAAGTCCGTCACCTGCATTGCATATATCTAAATTTACTCCCCCTGAGATACTCAAACCTCTCCCACAGCTCATCCAGACCTGCAAACTTCCCTTCTGAGTACAAGTCCCTCTCCCTCTCCAGCCCCGCCTCTCTCCATTTCACATACACCCCATCCAGCTTGCCACCATGGCTGCATACAACAGACGCACCCATGCCACAAACTTCAGCCCTGTGATTCCCACACAGTGGTGTCAACACCAACAACCTCTCCAACTTAAAATGTCTCCTCAGCTGATTCCATGCCCTGACCGTCGACTGTACCATCGGGCTCACCGTATACTTTTCCCGGAGCTAATGGCAACGGAGCCGTCACCATGGCCCTCAGGACTCCACCTGACCCATTCTGCCCCCTCCCCTCGACCATTGGCTCACTTTCTCCATATTCACCACCCAATAATAATGCAGCAAGTTCGGTAACTGATGCAGGATCAATTGTACAAAGACTCAGGTTGGATACAACTGTGGCTTTATTGCAGTAAGATGTGTGGCCTCCCACAGCAGCTGGCGAAATGGCTGCTGAATAGAGGACATGCATATTTATACTCCTCCTACTGGGCGGAGCCAGCAGGCAGGGGCCACTGGCGAACCTGTAGTATAGTTCCTACCTTACATCACCTAATACAGGTGTAACAGTGGTTTACCAGATTCACCCACTGTTAAAAATGAGTCTGGCAGGGGTGGTGGAGAACAGTATACTGTAGTGAATTTATGTACAGTGTTTTATTAAGAGAGAACAAAAATGTCTTTTGAAAGTCCGGTGCCAGTTAGAGATTCAACCGGTCTGGTGCCTTGACGTTCCGCTGGGAGCGACGTAACGGTGGCGCGATGTCGATGCTGGCAACGTCGGTGCTGGCATGATGTCGGGTGACCCCGGGAGCGTGCCGAAATCCTCTTCATCCTCTTGCGTGGGCAGGGGAAGGAGGGATGGTCCTGGTGGGGTTAATGTTGGGAGCGCCGGGGAGGGGAGGATGGCGCCGGGCCGGGGAAATGTGTATGAGTGGAACCTGCTGGTGCCAGGTCCCTGAGGGAGACAGTATCTTGGCGGCCGTCGGGGTATGCCACATACTGGGAGTTGGCATGGAGCAAGTGCACCCAATCCACCAACGGGTCCGCCTTGTGGAGTCGGACGTGCCTACGGAGCAGGACCAGTCCTGGAGCTGCGAGCCAAGTCGGGAGCGACACCACGGAAGTGGACTTCCGGGGGAAGGCAAAAAGACGTTCATGGGGTGTGTTATTCATAGTGGTGCACAGTAGTGACCGGATGGAGTGTAATGCATCAGGGAGGACCTCCTGCCAGCGAGAGGCTGGGAGGTTCCTGGACCATAGGGCCAGTTGGACGGCCCTCCAAACTGTCCCGTTCTCCCTCTCTACCTGCCCGTTTCCCCAGGGGGCTATAGCTGGTCGTCCTGCTGGAAGCGATACCCCTGCTGAGCAGGAACTGACGCAGCTCATCACTCATGAATGAGGATCCCCTGTCACTGTGGATGTAGGCAGGGAAGCCGAACAGAGCGAAGATTGTGTTGAGGGCCTTGATGACGGTGGCAGACATCATATCGGGGCAGGGGATGGCGAAAGGGAACCTGGAGTACTCATCGACCACACTGAGAATATACGTGTTACGGTCGTTGGAGGGGAGGGGCCCTTCGAAATCCACGCTGAGGCGTTCAAAGAGGCGGGAGGCTTACACCAGGCGCGCACTGTCCGGCCGGTAGAAGTGCGGCTTGCACTCCGCACAGACCTGGCAGTCCCTGGTGACTGTCCGTACTTCCTCGACGGTGTAGGGCAGATTGCGAGCTTTGACAAGGTGGTACAAAGGTGTGACCCCCGGGTGACAATGGCTGTCGTGTAGGGCCCGGAGTCGGTCTTGTGCGCTGGCACATGTACCTCGGGATAGGGCGTCTGGGGGCTCGTTGAGTTTGCCGGGGCGATACTGAATCTCGTAATTATAGGTGGCGAGCTCGATTCTCCAGCGCAAGATTTTATCATTTTTGATCTTGCCCCGCTGCGTGTTGTTGAACATGAAGGCTACCGACCATTGGTTAGTGAGGAGAGTGAATCTCCTGCCGGCCAGGTAATGCCTCCAATGACTCACAGCTTCGATAGCTTGGGCCTCTTTTTCGACGGACGAGTGCCGAATTTCTGAGGCATGAAGGGTGCGGGTAAAGAATGCCACGGGTCTGCCTGCCTGGTTGAGGGTGGCGGCAAGTGCGACGTCTGATGCGTCGCTTTCTACTTGGAGGGGCAGTGTCTCGTCTACTGCATGCACCCCGGCCTTGGCTATATCAGCTCTGATACGGGCGAAGGTCTGTTGTGCCTCGGCCGTAAGGGGAAAGTGGGTGGACTGAATGAGTGGGCGGGCCTTGTCCGCGTAGTTTGGGACCCACTGGCCGTAGTAGGAGAAGAACCCCAGGCAATGTTTGAGGGCCTTGGGGCAGTGGGGGAGGGGAAGATCCATGAGAGGGCGCATGCGGTCGAAATCGGGCCCCAGTACTCCGTTCTGGACCACACAGCCGAGGATGGCTCGGCGGGTTGTGCTGAACACGCACTTCTCCTTGTTGTAGGTGAGGTTGAGGAGAGTGGCGGTGCAGAGGAATTTAGCAAGGTTGGCATCGTGGTCCTGCTGTTCATGGCCGCAGATGGTGACGTTGTCTAGGTACGGAAAGGTGGGCCGCAAACCGTACCGGTCGACCATTCAGTCCATCTCCCTTTGGAAGACCGAGACCCAGTTAGTGACGCCGAAGGGAACCCTGAGGAAGTGATAGAGACAACCGTCCGCCTCGAAAGCAGTGTATGGACGGTCCGATTTACGAATGGGGAGCTGGTGGTAGGCGGATTTTAGGTCTATCGTTGAGAAGACCCGGTACTGCGCAATCTGATTGACCATATCAGATAAGCGTGGGAGGGCGTACGCGTCGAGCTGCGTGTACCGATTGATGGTCTGGCTGTAGTCCACGACCATTCTGTGATTCTCCCCAGTTTTAACGACTACCACTTGAGCTCTCCAGGGGCTGTTGCTGGCCTCGATGATGCCTTCCCGAAGCAGCCGCTGGACCTCGGACCTGATGAAGGTCTTGTCCTGGGTGCTGTACCGTCTACTCCTGGTGGCAACGGGTTTGCAATCCGAAGTTAGATTGGCAAAGAGGGAGGGTGGGTCGACCTTTAGGGTTGCGACGCCGCACACAGTGAGGGGTGGTAGGGGCCCGCCGAATTTGAGGGTGAGGCTCTGGAGATTGTACTGGAAGTACAGGCTTAGTAGTAGTGCAGCGCAGAGATTAGGAAGGACGTTCTATGCCCTGGACCTTGAGAGTGACCGTGCAGAACCCCCGGATCGGGAAGGAATGGGATCCGGAGGGCAGGCAGATTCTTTGATTGGCGGGGTGGACCGCGAGGGAGCAGCGCCTTATCCGGGTGGATGAAGCTTTCGGTGCTCCCGGAGTCCAGCAGGCAAGAGGTTACGTGGCCGTTGATTTTCACCGTAGTCGAGGCGGTAGCCAGGTTGTGTGGACTAGACTGGTTGAGCGTCATTGAGGCGAGCTGCGGTTAGTCGTCGCTGGCGTCCGAAGGTGGAGAGCGTGGGGGGCCCAGGTTGTGGAATGTTGTCAGCGTCCATGCCCCGTGGGGAAGACAAGATGGCGGTGCTTGAAGATCCTGCGGGGGACAAGATGGCGGCGCCCATGGGCCGCATGTTGCGGGGGCTGGACAAGATGGCGGCGCCCATGGGCTGCACGTTGCGGGGGCTGGACAAGATGGCGCCGCCCATGGGCCGGGCGTGGTCTGCGGGGGGGAAGATGGCGGCGCCCACTGGCCGCTCGTGGCCCCAGGAGGTGAAGATGGCAGCGCCCACTGGCCGCGCATGGTCCGGGACGAAGATGGCAGTGCCCATTGTGTGTGGGTCAGGGGGGAGGGGGCGATAGCGGCGACTGCGCAGGCCTGTCACACCGCGGCGAAGTGGCCCTTTTTGCTGCAAGCCTTGCAAATGGCAGCGCGGGTCGGGCAGCGTTGGCGAGGGTGCTTCTGCTGGCCGCAGAAGTAACATCGGGGACCACCGGGGTGCACGGATTGGCGTGTGGCGCAGGCATACTGGCTGGGTAAAGTCCCGGCTGGGCCGGCCGTTTGTGGGGTCCACGAGGTATAGGAGGGGTGGGCCGCGCGGCCGGAGGAGCATTACGTGAGGCGACCGTCATGGAGAGTGCTAGCTTCTTAGTCCCCGCTAGGTCGAGCGTTGCCCCTTCAAGCAGCCTTTGGCGAATGAGGTCAGACCCAATCCCCGTTACAAAAGCATCGCGCATAAGAAGGTTAGAATGTTCGTTGGCCGTAACAGCCTGACAGTCACAGTCCCGGACGAGTGGGATTAGGGCCCGCCAGAAGTCTTCTATGGACTCACCAGGGAGTTGAGAGCGAGTGGCGAGTACATGCCTGGCAAAGAGTGTGTTCACTTTCTGTGTGTAGTTTTCTTTGATGAGCGTCATGGCGTCCGCGTAGTTTGGGGCGTCCTGGATCAGCGGAAACACGCTGGAGTTCATCCTTGAGTACAGTATCTTCTGAGCCTCCGTTAGAGGGATGGTCGCTGAGTTGATATAGGCCTCGAAGCAGGCTAGCCAGTGATTAAAGTCCTTTCTGGCGTCGCTAGACTGCGGATCCAGCTACAGGCGATCTGGTTTGATTCGGAGGTGCATCTTCTAGAAAATCTTACTGCAATAAATTGATGCATGATCAATTGTACAAAGACTCAGGTTGGATACAACTGTGGCTTTATTGCAGTAAGATGTGTGGCCTCCCACAGCAGCTGCCGAAATGGCTGCTGAATAGAGGACATGCATATTTATACTCCTCCTACTGGGCGGAGCCAGCAGGCAGGGGCTACCGGCGAACCTGTAGTACAGGTCCTACCTTACATCACCTAATACAGGTGTAACAGTGGTTTACCACAGTAACGCCAACCGCCCTTTCTGTCTCTGCCTCTGTAACAGAGCCCTCTTCACCCATGGCACCTTCCCTTCCCATATGAACTTCAAAATCACGGTCTCCAACTTCCGGAAGAATGCCTTGGGGAGAAAGATCGAGAGGATCTGAAAAACAAACAGGAACCTTAGCAGCACATTCATCTTTACCACCTGCACCCTTCCTGCCAGTGTCAGTCGCAAAGTATCCCATCTCTTAAAATCCCTTCTATTCGTCCCCGCCAACATTCTGAAATTCTACCTGTGCTTCGTAGCCCATTCCCTCGTCACCTGAATCCCCAAATACGTAAACATTTCCCAAGCTACCTTGAATGGCAACACCCCCAAGTTGGATCCCCCCGCTGTGTTCACCAGAAACACACCACTCTTCCCGACATTTAACATGCCCGGAGAAGGCCCCAAACCTCTCCAATATACCCATGATCCTACCTATACTCTCCAGCGGGTCTGACACAAATAACAACAGGACACCCAGTGCTCCCTGCTCCCCTTCACAATCCCCTGCCACTCCACAGGCCCCCTGAGGGCCATCACCAAGGGCTCTATCACCAGGGTGAACAACAACGGCGATAGCGGACACCCCTGCCTCATTCTCCTATGCAGCCAAAACTCGATGAATTCATCTCATGTGTACGTGCGCTTGCCACCAGGGCTGCATACAACAGACACACCCATGCCACGAATTTCAGGCCAAACCCAAACTTACCCAAAAAATTTCAAATAAAACCCAGCTGCAGAGGCAGCAGGGGGGGTTGGCATCGCCGAAATTGCTTCATTATTATTGGGCGATGAATGGGGACAAGGTGCAGCAGTGGAGGGAAGGAGAAGAGGTAGAGTGGGTTAGGATAGAGGAGGAATCTTGTAAGGAGTCTAGTTTGAGAGCTATGGTGACGGCAGTGTTGCCAATGGCTCCGGGTAGGTATTCAGGGAGCCCGATGGTGCAGTCCACGGTGAAGATATGGAATCAGCTGAGGAGGCATTTTAGAGTGGAAGGGATGTTGGTGCTAACACCACTGTGCGAGAATCATGGATTTGAGCCGGGGGGGATGGATACTGGATACAGGAGGTGGAGGGAAGTGGGGCTGGTCAAGATGAGGGATCTGTATTTGGAGGAAGGGTTCGCCAGTCTGGAGGAGCCAAGGGAGAGGGTAGAGCTACCGAGGGGGAGTGAGTTCAGGTATCTGCAGGTTAGGAACTTTGCGCGAAAGGTCTGGAGGGGGTTCCCTTGGTTTCCGGGAAACACCCTGCTGGAGCGACTGCTGCTTCCGGGTGTGGCAGGGGAGGGAAGAATTGTGGATATATACAAGTGGCTGGGGGAGCAGGGAGGCGAGCGGGTGTTGAAGATCAAGGAGAAATGGGAATCGGAGTTCAGAGGGGAGATCAATTGGGGAGTATGGAGTGAGACATTGCGTAGGGTAAACGGGACCTCCTCTTGTGCAAGGATGAGCCTGATAAAGTTTAAGGTGGTGCACAGGGTGCATATGACTCGGTGAGAATGAGTGTGTTCTTTCAGGGGGTAACAGATGAGTGTGAGAGCTGTGGGCGGGGGCCAGCGAATCATGCGCACATGTTTTGGGGTTGCGAAAAATTGGGAAGATTCTGGGCGTGAGTGTTTGCGGTCTTAGCGAGGATAGTGGAGGAGGAGATGGATCTGGACCCTTTGGTGGCGATATTTGGTGCTTCAGAGAAGCCGGAGCTCATGGAGAGGTGGACGGCTGATGTCGTGGCCTTCGCCTCTCTGATTACATGGTGGCAAATTTTGCTGGAGTGGCAGTCGGCATCGCCAGCGGGTGTAGCAGCTTGGTTGGGTGACTTTTATGACTTCCTGCAGTTGGAGAAGATAATATATGAGTTAAGGGGCTCTGCAGGAGGTTTTGAGAAAAGGTGGTAGATGTTTGTGACTGTGTTTGAGGGGCTGTTTATCACGGGGGAGGGTGGGTGGGTGATGGGGGGAGGGGGGTGAAAAAGGGGAAAAATCTGTACAGACTGTATAGTTGATTGTTGGGAAGCATGTTTCCCGGGGTGTTTATTTGCTGTAACCTGTTTTGATACATGTTTGTAATAAAATACATTTTTGAAAAAATCTAATAAATACCTCCAGTCCACTCGAAGGCTTTCTACGCATCCATAGAAACAATAACCTCTGGCACCGACCCCCATGACAGAGTCATAACCACATTTAACAGCCTCCTTATGTTTCTAGAGAGCGCTCAGCCCTTTACAAAACTCGTTTGATCCTCAGCAACCACCCAACACACATCCTTCCATCCTCCCCGCCAACAACCTAGCCAGCACTTTCACATCCTTATTCAACAACGAAATAGGCCTATATGACCCACACTCCAACGGATCCTTCCCCTTCTTCGGGATTAGCGTGATCGATGCCTGTGTCAACGTCTCTGGCAACTCTCCCTTCTCCAACGCCTCACTAAACATCCCCAACAAATGCGGTGCCAACTCTGCCACAAACACTTCATGAAACTCCGCCGGGAAGCCGTCCGGTCCTGGAGCCTTCCCCGACCTAACCCCCCTGATACTGTCAATCACCTCCGTCAGCCCCAGTGAGTCCTCCGATGCCTGCTTCCTCTCTCTTCCTCCAACCTTGGAAACTCCAACCTATCCAAAAATCGTCCTATATCCCCTTCCTCTCCACCGACTCAGCCCTGTACATCTTGTCATATTACCCACTGAACACCTTGTTTATCCTCCCCGGCTCTGACGCCATCTTCCCCTTCTCTGTTCGCACCCTTAGAATTTCCCTAGATGCCGTCTGCCTCCGCAGCTGGTGGGCCAGCATATGGCTCGCCTTCTCCCCATATTTATATTGCACCCCTCGCTTTTTGTAATGCATTTTGGAAGGTCTAATACAGGTAGGGAATATACAATGAATGGTAGAATCCTCAAGAGTATTGACAGTCAGTGAGATCTTGGTGTACAGGTCCACAGGTCACTGAAAGGGGCAACACAGGTGGAGAAGGTACTCAAGAAGGCATACGCCATGCTTGCCTTCATTGGCCGGGGCATTGAGTATAAAAATTGGCAAGTCATGTTGCAGCTGTATAGAACCTTAGTTAGGCCACACTTGGAGTATAGTGTTCAATTCTGGTCACCACACTACCAGAAGGAGTGGAGGCTTTAGAGAGGGTGCAGAAGAGATTTACCAGGATGTTGCCCAGCATGAAGGGCATTAGCTATGAGGAGAGGGTGAACAAATTTGGTTTGTTCTCACTGGAATGAAGGAGGTTGAGGGGCGACCTGATAGAGGTCTCCAAAATTATGAGGGGCATAGACAGAGTGGATAGTCAGAGACTTTTCCCCAGGGTCAAGGGGTCAATTAAAAGGGGGCATAAGTTTAAGGTGCAAGGGGCAAGGTTTAGAGGAGATGTACGAGGTAAGTATTTTACACAGAAGGTAGTAGGTGCCTGGAACTCGCTGCCGGAGGAGGTGGTGGAAGCAGGGACAATAGTGACGTTTTAGGGACATCTTGACAAATACATAATAGGATGGGAATAGAGGGATACGGACCCCGGAATTGTAGAAGATTTTAGTTTAGACGGGCAGCATGGTTGGCGCAGGCTTGGAGGGCCGAAGGGCCTGTTCCTGAGCTGTACTTTTCTTTGTTCTTTGTAACTGCCTTACCTTCCTGTCGTCAACCCATCAAACTGCCCCTGCAACCTCTTCCTCTCCTTATTGGGAGCCCCCGAGTATCTCCTGTCCATCTCGACTATCTTGTCCATGCTCCTCCCTCCTCCTATCCCTGTGCTCCTCGAACAAGATAATCTCTCCTTGACCCATCAACTTCAACACCTCCCAGAACGTGGCCGCCAACACCTCCTTGTTCTGATTAACCCCCACGTAATCCCCAATCGCCGACCTCACCTTTTTGAAAAACCTCTTATCTGCCAAAAGTCTCAAATTCAGCCTCCATCCTGACCTCTGAATTTGCCCCAACCTAAGCCTCACCTCCAGCATCTGACCTGAAATCACCACAAAGAAATCAATTCTAGAGTCACCTCATAAATATGGGAAGAAGGAATACTCCCCCCCCTCCCCGCGCCAGGTTCCTGAACCTCCACGGGTCAACCATTCCCATACGTTCCATAAACCCTCGCAGGTCCTTCGCCATCCTCGACCTTCCCATCGACTTGTGGCTTGACCCATCCATCTTCGGTTCCATCACACAATTAAAATCTCCACCCCATAATCAGTTGGTGCATGTCTAAGTCTGGGATCGCTCCCTTTACAAACCCCACATAATCCCATTTCACGCAACATATTGACTAGCACCACTAGCGCCCCCTCCAACACCCTACTCACTATCACATATCTTCCCCTTGAGTCCCGCACTTCCTTGGCCACACGAACCCTGTCCTTTTGTTCAAAAAAATGGCCACCACCCACGCCTTCGATCAAACCCTGAGTGAAATACTTGTCCCAAACGTCCCTTCCTCCACCTAACCTGATCCTTCTCGGAGATGCATCTCCTGTGAAAAATCACCGCTTTCAAACTGCTCAGGTGCGCAAAAAACCAGGACCTCTTAATCGGCCCGTTTAACCCTTGGATGTTCCACGTCACAATTTTTACCGGAGGCTTACGCCTCCATTCCCCTCAACCGTCCACCATCATCCACTATCGGTTCTTGCCCCTTTAATACCGCCCTGAACTGGGCCCATCCAAGATGCCCGCCCCCTCCACCAATGACCACACTCAGTCTCCAACTCTGCCATGTCGCAATCCCCTCTCCTAACCTGGCCACCTCTCGCGACCTTCTCTCCCACCTCAACTCCGTTCACCAACATTATCTGTTAGCGTGGCAATTCCTACTCGAAGGCACCCCCCCCCTCATCCTTCTGTCCCTCCGCCAAGAGGTCCCCCCTTAGTCTTTGCAAACGGCCCCTGAATACCGCTCAACTGGCAACCCCACCCAATGGGCCCCAGTATAAACACCCCTTATCCGTAAAGAAAATAACATAAACCAGCCATAACATCCAACCTTTGCAGATTTAGCTCCTCCATCTCACACCAGCTCTCAGTTCTCACCCAGTTTATGGTCCCTTATAAAGTCATTGGCCTCTTCTGACGTTTCAAAGTACTACTCCCGGCCTTCAAACCTGACCCAAGGTTTCGCCGGGTGCAACACCTTAAACCACATTTTCCTTCGGTACAACACCGCCTTGGCCTTGTTGAACCCAGCACTCCTCTTCGCCAGTTCTGCACCAATGTCCTGATATATTTAGACATGGTTTCCCACCCATTCGCAGTCTCATTTCTCCCTGGCCCATCTTAAAAACTTTTCCTTCTCCACAAATTTGTGCAACCGCACAATCACCACCTATAGCGGCTCCCCTGCCTTTAGGCCTGAAGGACCTGTGGGCCAGGTCCACCTCTGGGACCTTGTCCAGCACCCTATCCTCCACCAACCCAGCCAGCATCCTCGACAAATACTTTGTGGCACTCGTTCTTTCCACACCCTCTGGCAGACCCACGATTTGTGAATTCTGCTGCCAGGTCCTGTTCTCCTGCTGCTCCACCTTCACTCGCAGCGACTTGTATAGATCCTCCAGGATCCCCACCTCTGCCTCCAGAGATACAATCCGATTGCTCTGGTCGGCCACCATCTTCTCCACCTCGTGTATCGGCGCCTGTTGTGTCTCGAGGCACTTCTGTCGAACCTCTCAGAGGTGCTACTGCTCCCACAGTGTCCTTTGGCCAGTCGCCATGCATCTCCTTCTTTTACTGACAAACTTCTTCCTTGATGAAAACCATCAACTGCTCCAACTGGGGCTTTCCCACAGGCAATGACCCTCCCCCCTCTGCCATTCTTGCAATTGTTCCTGCGCCACAGGTCCCTCCAATTCCTTAGCCAGGTCTTTAACTGATTTTTGTTAGGTCTGGTAGCCAGTAGACATCTTCCTCGGCACCTTCCACACCACTTTCCTGCCGGAGTTACCCCTTAATGGATGTAAAGTGACCAAACCAATGCCTTCGAGCCAGAGCTGCCCTGTGTGCGACCATTCACACCATGGCCGCCACCAGAAGTCTATACCTATCTATCTTTGTAATCTTTGTAATTTTTATCAGTGCCAAAAAGTGATTTTCAGTTAATTGGATTAGGCCAGTTTTCAGAGGCGAGAGTCACAGTATAAAGGTGAGCCATCTTACAGTGCAGACTTTGTTTGCACTGAGCACTGAATTTGGGTGCATTTGAATGCTATAGTGAGAGTTTGGTGACTGAGGGAGTTAGGTGAGGAGGGAGCAAGATGCTCTTTTCATTTCATTTCCTCAACGAGCGAGAAGGGAGCCGGGAGGTTACAAAGAGTGCAGCTGACTGAGAGCAGAGTCGGAGGGCAGAGTTCCAGTTGATCCACAGGGCAGCTACATTCTATAAGATCAGAGGGGATGGAGGCTAGGGCAGTTGCATGCTCCTCCTGTAGGATGTGGGTGGTGAGGGATACCACCGGTGTCCCCGCTGACTATACCTGCGGGAAGTGCACCCAACTCCAGCTCCTCAGAGACTGTATGAGGGAACTGGGGCTGGAGCTGGATGAACTTCGGATCATCTGGGAGGCAGAGGGGGTGATAGAGAAGAGTTACAGGGAGGTAGCCACACCCAAGGTACAGGACAAGAGTAGCTGGGTTACAGTCAGGGGAAAGAAAATCAACGGGCAGACAGTGCAGGGTTCCCTCGAGGCCATTCCCATTCAAAACAAGTATACAGTTTTGGATGCTGTTGGGGGGGATGACCTACCAGGGAAAGGCCTAGCACTGAGTCTGGCTCTGGGGCTCAGAAGGGAAAGGGAGAGAATAGAAAAGCAATAGTGATAGGAGACTCAATGGTTAGGGGAATAGATAGGAGATTCTGTGGTCGTGAACGAGACTCCCGGAAGGTATGTTGCCTCCTGGGTGCCAGGGCCAGGGATATCTCGGATCATGTCTTCAGGATCCTTAAGGGGGAGGGGGAGCAGCCAGAAGTCGTGGTGCACATTGGTACCAACGACGTAGGTAGCAAAAGGGTGTGGATGCAATAAACGAGTTTAGGGACTTAGGCTGGAAGTTAAAGCCAGGACAGACAGAGTTGTCATCTCTGGTTTGTTGCCGGTGCCACGTGATAGCGAGGCTAGGAATAGGGAGAGAGTGCAGTTGAACACGTGGCTGCAGGAATGGTGTAGGAGGGAGGGCTTCAGGTAATTGGAGCGCATTTCGGGGAAGGTGGGACCTGTACAAGCAGGACAGGTAGCAAAGGGATTGAATTTAAGAGCCGTGAGGTGATGATGCAGCTGTACAAAACCTTGGTACAGCCACATTTGGAGTACTGTGTGCAGTTTTGGTCGCCTCATTTTAGGAAGGATGTGGAAGCTTTGGAAAAGGTGCAAAGGAGATTTACCAGGATGTTGCCTGGAATGGAGAGTAGGTCTTACGAGGAAAGGTTGAGGGTGCTAGGCCTTTTCTCATTAGAACGGAGAAGGATGAGGGGCGACTTGATAGAGGTTTATAAGATGATCAGGGAATAGATAGAGTAGACAGCCAAAGACTTTTTCCTCCGGTGGAACAAACCATTACAAGGGGACATAAATTTAAGGTGAATGGTGGAAGATATAGGGGGGATGTCAGAGGTAGGTTCTTTACCCAGAGAGTAGTGGGGGCATGGAATGCACTGCCTGTGGAAGTAGTTGAGTCGGAAACATTAGGAACCTTCAAGCGGCTATTGGATAGGTACATGGATTACAGTAGAATGATGGGGTGTAGATTCATTTGTTCTTAATCTTGGACAAAAGTTTGGCACACATCGTGGGCCAAAGGGCCTGTTCTGTGCTGTATTTTTCTATGTTCTGTACCTTCTTTCCTCTTATGAAATAAATGTACAAATCTCAAGGAAGGAATAATATTCTTTTATTTTGGTGTCATAAAACCATTAAGTCATTTAGTAAGATTGTATTTAGAATCTTTTTTAAAATATATTTTTATTCAAAATTTTTAACATTTTAACAAAGTAAAACCAACACAAAACCCCAAACCCGCCCCCGAACTCCCTTAACCAACCACCCCACCTTAACCCCCCTCCCTCAGCTCCTTGGTAACCAGCTCCTTGAAATGTAGTATAAAGAACCCCCCATCTCTTTTGGAACTCCTCAGTCACCACCCCTCAGAGCAAATTTCAACTTTTCCAAGTGCAGGAACTCCATTACATCTCCCAGCCACACCGAGGCACAGGATGGAGATACTGACCTCCACCCCAACAGGACCGACTGATCAACCAGGCAAAGGTTAAAACAGCTCCCCCGCTCCTGTCTGCAATTCCGGCAAGTCTGACACCCCGAATATGGCCCCAGGAGACTAGGCTCTAAATCCCCATGTAAGATCGCCGACATGGTGCTGAAGAATGACCTGCAAAATGTCTCCAACTTTGGGCAGGACCAGAACATATGTACGTGATTGACCGGGCTCCTCCCACACCGCTCACAAATACCGCCTCATACAACCGGCTCATTCTCGACTTTGTCATATGCGTCCGATGCACTACCTTTAGCTGTATCAACCCCAGCCTCACACACGAGGTTGAGGTATTCACCCTCCGCAGCACCTCACACACAGCCCCTCCTCCAGCGCCATCGCCAACTCCTCCTCCCACTTGGCCTTAACCGTCTCCAGAGACGCTCTACCCTCCTCCAAAATCCTCCTACAGATCACTGAGATGACCCACCCCCTCCAGCCCCATCACTGCCAGCATCCTCTCCAACAACGAGGAAGGCAGTGTCAGTGGAAAAGTCAGAAAAACCTTTTTCGCGAAATCCAGCACCTGAAAGCCTCCCCCGGTGGGATCCCAAACTTTTCCCCAGCTCCTCCAAACTTGCAAACCACCCTTTTAAAAACAAGTCCTTCATTTCCATCACCCCTTTGGTAAAAAGACTGGTAGGCACTGAAATAAAAATAAAAATTGCAGCAAATGTTTACCTTAACCGCCTGTACCCCACCTGTCAACGACAGGGGAAGGCTATTCCACCTCAGTAAATCTGCCTTGACCCTGCCCAACAGGCTCGCAAAGTTCAACTTCCGGAGCCGAGCCCAGTCCCGAGCCACCTGCACTCCCAGATACCTAAAGTTGCTACCCGAAGGGATTCCACCCCTGGAGAAGATACAACAAAACACTCACTTTTTCCCAAATTTAACTTGTAGCCTGAAAAAGCCGGGCTCTTCATTGGGGGATATAATGGGACTGCTTAGGAGATTTTTCTAAGCAGTCCCATTATATCCCCCAATGAAGAGCCCGGGTTGGAGATATACAGCAACAGATCATCTCCTTACAGATACACCCTATGCTCCACCCCCCCCCCCCCCCCCGCCCCCCCCCCCTCTTCACTATCCCCTCCATTTATCCAAGCAACTCAGCGCTATAGCAAAGGCCTCTATTGTCAGCGCAAACAGAAAGGGGGACATGGGGCAGGGGACACCCCTGCCTCATTCCCTACGCAATGGAAAGTACCCTGAATTCATCTCATTTGTGCGCACACAGGCCACTTGATCTTTAGACAACAATTTCATCCATGCCACAAACTTTGACGCAATCCCAAATCTCTCTAACGCCGCAAACAAATAGCTCCACTCCACACAATCAAACGCCTTCTCCACATTGGATTGGTTTATTGTCACGTGTACCGAGGTACAGTGAAAAGTACTGTTCTGTGTGCAGCTCAAACAGATCATTCCGTTCATGAAAAAAAAAACAATGTAAATACATAGACACAGGCATTGGGTGAAGCACACAGGAGTGTACTACTCGGTAGAGAAGATGTGTGAAGAGAGCAGATCAGTCCATAAGAGGGTCGTTTAGGAGTCTGGTAACAGCGGGGAAGAAGCTGTTTTTGAATCTGTTAATGTGTGTTCTCTGACTTTTGTATCTCCTACCTGATGGAGGAAGTTGGAAGAGTGAGTAAGCCGGATGTGAGCGATATTTGATTATCTAGCGTCACCACCACCTCCAACTCCTTCCCTTCTTTCTGCTGGAGATTCATTCTCCACATTCAACAGATGCCACACATTTGACTACAACTGTCTGCCCCTACGAACTCCGTCCAATCACCTTCGGGAGGCAGTCCTCCAACCTGGCATCCACATTCAACAGAGATATTGGCCTATGCGACCCCCACCGGGTCCTTGTCCTTTTTAAGCGCAATGAAATGGATGCCTGACCCATTGTCTCCGGCAGTGCCCCCTTAGCTGCCGAGTCCTCAAACATCTCCACCAATAGCGCTGCAAGCTGATCCAGAAACTGTTTATAAAATGCCAGTGGGAAACCGTCCGTCCCCTGGACTCTACCCATCTGCATCTTCCCTATCACCACCTGCAATTCTTTCACCCCCACTGGCTCCTCCAACCCTGCCTTCTCTTCTACTTCCCCTGAAAATTTGCTCATATCTGACTCATCCTCTGGAAGCTCTAACTTATACAAATTCTTATAATTCGAATGCCTTCTTCAGCTGCTCCGGTGCCAGCACCAACTCCCCTGACCCATCCCGGACCTGAACAATCTCTCTCGCTGCCGGCAGAGCTGGTCCGCCAACAAGCAGCTGGCCTCCTCCCCATACTCCTACACGGCCCCCATCGATCCCCACAACTGCCGTACCATCTTTCCCATGGTCAGAAGGTCAAACATCGCCTGAAACTCCTTCCTCCTCACCAGAAAATCCAGAGTCAGATCCTCTACATACCTTCCATCCTCCTTCAAAGTATCCTCTACCAACTGCTGCCGCACCTCTCTTGTCTCTCTGTCCTCCTGAGCCTTAAACGAGATGACCTCGCCCCTCACTACTGCTTTCAATGTTTCCCACACCACTGACGGCAAAACCTCCCCGTTCCTATGGAACCCTACATAATCCTCAATCACCATTCCCATTTTGGTCCAAAGATTTGGGTCCACCAACAACCCCACGCCAACCTCCACGCAGGCCTCTGTGTCAGCCCCTTCTCCAAGACCACCTCCACCGAAGTTCCGGGTGCGGCTATGCAGAGCTAGGTCGCATATCCGGTAGCTCCCGCTTGGAACGGACTTTTGGGCTCTTTTACAGGGCCCCCACGGCATTTGTTTGACATTTCCCGGTGTGGGAAGAAGATGCAGCATTCCCCTGACAGTGTCCCCCAGGAATGTTATGTCTTTTGGTTACCAGACCCGACAGAAACAGTAAAAGATTTGGCTTGAGCTGCAGGAATAGACAAAAGCCTCTTCCAGCATGCAGGCGGGGGAAGGGCAAGTTTAAAGCTGCAATCTGACTTGAGGGCCTCTATCAAAGGTGAATTCTAGCAGCAGAGGGAACAACTGTGAAAAGATCTACCAAGGCCACTGAAGAAGCGGGGACGAGGCTTCTGGTGGCGGCCATGGAGGAGTAGGTCGCGCATTCGGCAGCTCCCGTCTGGAACCGACTCTCAGACCTTTTTCAGGAGTTTCCATAGACTTTTTGGGGCAGACGGTGAAGCGGACACTGCCAAAAGGATTCCCTCTCGACTTCCGGTTGCGGCTATGCGGAGCTAAGCCGCACGATTCGGCAGCTCCCGCTACCACGGACTTTCGGGCTCGTTAGAGGAGCCCCAACGGAACTTTTTTTTTTGATGCAACCCGTGGGGAAGGGAAGAGCGAGGTCCCCCTCCAACTTCTATGAAACGGACCAGAAGTGTAACGGCCAAAGGAGCGGCACTGGAGCAACCGGAGAAGCGAGGGAAAGAAAACAAAATGGCGGCAGCCAGGGACAAAGGGGAGCTGCAGGAGTTCATCAAGCGCTGCTGTGAGGAGCAGCGCGAGGAGATGCGCAAGGAGATGTTGGCGCCTATGCTTTCGGCAATTGAAGGACTCGGGATCACCCAGAAGGCCCACGAAGCTAAGATGCAGGAGGTACAGAAAAGAGTCAGTCAGAACGAGGACGAGCTCTTGGGCCTGGCGGTGAGAGTGGAGCAGCACGACGCGCTACACAAGATGTGGGCGGGAAGACTCGAAGATCTCGAGAACAGGTCGAGGAGAAAGAATCTGCGAATCCTGGGTCTCCCTGAGGGAGTGGAGGGGGCTGATGCCGGGGCATACGCGAGCACGATGCTCGAGGCGATGATGGGCACGAAGGCCCCTTCGAGGCCGCTGGAGTTGGACGGGGCACATCGGGTGCTGGCGAAGAAGCCCCAGGCAAATGAGCCGCCAAGGGCGATGGTGGTGAGGTTCCACCGGTTCATGGACAGAGAGTGGGTCCTGAGATGGGCAAAGAAGGAGCGGAGCAGTAAGTGGGACAATGCAGAGAATATACCTGGACTGGAGCACGGAGGTTGCAAAGCGGAGAGCGGGTTTCAACCGGGCCAAAGCGGCGTTGTACCAGAAAGAAGTGGAATTCGGAATGCTGCAGCCAGCGCGACTGTGGGTCACATACAAGGGCCAACACTATTACTTTGAAACGCCTGAAGAGGCATGGACCTTTGTACAAGCCGAAAAGTTGGACTCTAACTGACGGTTTGTGAGGGTGGGGGGGATGTTTGGGGTTTGATGTGTGATGGTTGTTGTATATAAGGGGTCAATCACGCGCAGGAAATGTTACATGGGCCGGGGGAGAGAGACAAGGCCGCGACAGGAGCTGCGCCAGAGGGGGCGGAGTGGGCTTTGGAAAGCGCGGGATGAAAGGCGGGAAGGGGAACGAAGGAATGCATATGGATTGGGAGACTCCCACACGGGGAGGTCAATGGGATGGCGGGGGAAGCCGGGGTCAGCAGGCGTCAGCTGACTTACGGGAGTGACATGGGGGGAGCAAAAAAGCTAGACAGGGGTCTAGCGGGGGGGAGGGGGGGGGGGAGGGGGGGAAGGGTTGCTGCTGCACAGGCCGAAAGGGAATGGGACACAGAAAAGGTGGTCGGGACGGGGGTCCCCCCTCTGGGGGACTGGAGGGTGAGGGAGGCGTGGACACGGGAATGGCCCAGAAAAGGAGATGGCTAGTCGGCGGCGGGGGGGGGGGGGGGGAGAGCCCCTCCAATCCGGCTGATAACGTGGAAAGTGAGGGGCCTGAATGGGCCTGTGAAGAGGGCTCGAGTGTTCGCGCACTTAAAGGGACTGAAGGCGGACCTGGCCATGCTCCAAGAGACACACCTGAAGGTGGCGGACCAGGTCAGGCTAAGAAAGGGATGGGTAGGACAGGTATTCCACTCGGGACTGGACGCGAAGAATAGAGCGGTGGCAATATTGGTGGGAAAGCGGGTGTCATTTGAGGCCAAGACTATTGTAGCGGACAATGGAGGGTGATATGTAATGGTGAGCGGTAGGCTGCAAGGGACGTGGGTGGTGTTGGTAAACGTATACGCCCCGAACTGGGATGATGCAGGATTCATGAAGCGCATGTTGGGGCGCATTCCGGACCTGGAGATAGGAGGCCTGATAATGGGAGAGGACTTCAATACAGTGTTGGATCCAGCACTGGAACGCTCCAAATCAAGGACTGGAAAGAGGCCGGCGACGGCCAAGGTACTTAGGGGGTTTATGGATCAGATGGGGGAGTGGACCCATGGCGGTTTGCAAGGCCGCAGGCCAGGGAATTTTCTTTCTTCTCCCATGTACACAAAGCCTACTCCCGGATAGATTTCTTTGTTCTGGGTAGGGCGCTCATCCCGAGGGTGGAGGGGACGGAGTATTCGGCCACAGCCGTTTAGGACCATGCCCCGCACTGGGTGGAACTGGAGCTGGGAGAGGAGAGGGACCAACGCCCGTTGTGGCGGCTGGATGTGGGACTGCTGGCGGACGGGGTGGTGTGTGGGAAGGTGAGGGGGTGTATAGAAAGGTACTTGGAGGCCAACGACAACGGGGAGGTGCGGGTGGGGGTGGTATGGGAGGCGTTGATTAGGGGAGAGCTAATCTCCATTAGGGCTCATCGGGAGAAGACAGAGGGTATGGAAAGGGAGAGGTTAGTGGGGGAGATTTTGAGAGTGGACAGGAGATACGCAGAGGCCCCGGAGGAAAGATTACTTGGGGAAAGACGACGGCTCCAGACGGAGTTTGACCTGTTGACCACAGGGAAGGCGGAGGCACAGTGGAGGAAAGCACAGGGGGCGACCTACGAGTATGGGGAAAAGGCTAGTCGGATGCTGGCACACCAGCTCCATAAGAGGATGGCAGCGAGGGAAGTAGGGGGAGTCAAAGATGGAAGGGGAGCCACGGTTCGGAATGCGACGAAAATAAACAAGGTATTTAAGGCCTTTTATGAAGAGCTGTACAGATCCCAGCCCCCAGCGGGGGAAGAGGGGATGAGACGATTCTTAGATCAGCTGAGATTCCCGAGGGTGGAAGAGCAAGAGGTGGCTGGTTTGGGGGCACCAATTGGGTTGGAGGAGCTGAGCAAGGGTTTGGGGAGCATGCAGGCGGGGAAGGCCCCGGGACCGGACGGATTCCCGGTGGAGTTCTACAGGAAGTACGCAGACCTGTTGGCCCCGCTACTGGTGAGGACCTTTAATGAGGCAAGAGAGGAGGGGACCCTGCCCCCGACAATGTCGGAAGCGACAATTTCTTTGATCCTAAAGCGGGACAAGGACCCACTGCAATGTGGATCGTACAGGCCGATCTCGCTCCTCAATGCGGATGCAAAGTTGCTGGCAAAAGTGCTGGCCACGAGGATCGAGGACTGTGTCCCGGGGGTAATCCACGAGGACCAGACGGGATTTGTAAAGGGCAGGCGACTAAACCCCAATGTGCGGCGGCTCTTAAACGTGATAATGATGCCATCGGAGGAGGGAGAGGCGGAGATAGTGGCAGCTATGGACGCGGAGAAGGCCT
Organism: Scyliorhinus torazame; assembly: GCF_047496885.1. Taxonomy (NCBI): domain Eukaryota; kingdom Metazoa; phylum Chordata; class Chondrichthyes; order Carcharhiniformes; family Scyliorhinidae; genus Scyliorhinus; species Scyliorhinus torazame. The sequence continues at coordinate 52,762,476 of NC_092720.1, read as the reverse complement.
TTGACCGAGTAGAGTGGGAGTACCTCTGGGAGGTGCTGCATAGGTTTGGGTTCGGGGTAGGGTTCATCAATTGGGTTAAGCTCCTTTACAGAGCCCAGATGGCGAGTGTAGTGACGAACCGGCGGAGGTCGGAGTACTTTCGACTGTACCGAGGGACGAGGCAGGGGTGCCCCTGTCCCCCTGTTGTTCGCATTGGCGATCGAACCATTGGCCATGTCATTGATGGAGTCTAATAAATGGAGGGGGGTGGTCCGAGGGGGAGAAGAGCATCGGGTGTCGCTATATGCGGATGACGTGTTGCTGTACGTGGCGGATCCAATGGAGGGGATGGTGGAGGTCATGCAGACTCTAAGGGAGTTTGGGGAGTTTTCGGGCTATAAGCTCAATGTAGGGAAGAGTGAGCTCTTTGTAATACAGGCGGGGGAACCAAGAAAGAGGGATAGGGGACCTACCGCTGAGGAGGGCGGAGGGGAGCTTTCGGTATCTGGGGATCCAGATAGCCATGAGTTGGGGGACCCTACATGAACTGAATCTGACGAGGTTGGTGGACCAAATGGAGGAGGATTTCAAAAGATGGGACATGTTACCGCTCTCGCTGGCAGGTAGAGTGCAGTCGGTCAAAATGGTGGTCCTTCCGAGGTTTTTGTTTGTGTTTCAGTGCCTTCCCATCGTGATCACTAAGGCCTTTTTTAAGAGAGTAGGCAGGAGTATTATGGGGTTTGTGTGGGCGAATAAGACCCCGAGAGTAAGGAGAGGGTTCCTGGAATGCAGTAGGGACCGAGGAGGGTTGGCGCTGCCAAACCTGGGGAGCTACTACTGGGCAGCAAATGTGGCGATGATCCGCAAGTGGGTTATGGAGGGAGAGGGGGCGGAAGAGGATGGAGATGGCGCCCTGTAAAGGAACGAGCCTGGGGGCGTTGGTGACGGCACCGCTGCCGCTCTCGCCGACAAAGTATACCACGAGCCCGGTGGTGGCGGCAACGCTAAGGATCTGGGGCCAGTGGAGACGGCACTGAGGTGCAATGGGAGCATCGGTGTGGTCCCGATCAGGGGTAACCACCGGTTTATCCCGGGGAAGATGGACGGGGGGTTCCAGAGCTGGCATCGGGCGGGGATTGGAAGAATGGGGGACCTGTTCATCGACGGGACGTTTGCGAGCCTAGGGGCACTGGAGGAGAGGTTCGAGTTACCCCCGGGAAATGCCTTTAGATATATGCAGGTGAGGGCTTTTGTGAGGCGACAGGTGAGGGAATTCCCGTTGCTCCCGGCACAAGAAGTTCAAGATAGGGTGATCTCGGGTGTATGGGTCGGGGAGGGCAAGGTGTCGGAAATATACCAGGAGTTGAAAGAAGAGGGGGAAGCGCTGGTGGAAGAGTTGAAGGGTAAATGGGAGGAGGAGCTGGGGGAGGAGATCGAGGAAGGTCTGTGGGCTGATGCCCTAGGTAGGGTTAATTCCTCCTCCTCGTGTGCCAGGCTCAGCCTGATACAATTTAAGATGGTCCACAGAGCACACTTGACGGGGGAGAGGTGGAGTAGGTTCTTTGGGGTGGAGGACAGATGTGGAAGGTGCTCAGGGAGCCCGGCGAACCATGTCCATATGTTTTGGTCATGCCCGGCACTGGAGGGGTTCTGGAGAGGAGTGGCGGGAGCAATATCTCAGGTGGTGAAAGTCCGGGTCAAGCCAAGCTGGGGGCTAGCAATATTTGGAATAGTGGATGAATCGGGAGTGCGGGGGGCGAAAGAGGCCGGCATTCTGGCCTTTGCGTCCCTAGTAGCCCGGCGAAGGATCTTGCTAATGTGGAAGGAGGCAAAGCCCCCCAGCCTGGAGGCCTGGATAAATGATTTGGCTGGGTTCATAAAGTTGGAGAGGATTAAGTATATACGAATACCATCTACTTCCCACCTCATCTTTCGGTTCAGCTTCACCCATCTCAGCACCTTTTCTTTCACCTGATAGCTGTGGAAGCATACTATCACAGCTCTTGGTGGCTAATGCGCCTTTGGTTTCAGCCGGAGCGACAGATGAGCCCTGTCCACCTCCTAGAGGGAGGGGTCCTCTTCCTCCCCCATCAACCTGCTGAACATCTCCACCACTCTGAAGTGCTCCGGCCTCCGGCCCTCCTACCCCTCAGCCAATCCCTGATCCTTAGATTCTGCCTTCATGCCCTGTTTTCCAGGTCCTCCACTTTGGCTGTCAGTGCTTTGTTACTCTCCACCACCCTCCACAGCTCCTCACCCATCGAAGTGAACTGGTCGCTGTGCTGCGACAATGCCTGCTCCACCCCCTTCAATGCCTCTCCTTGCTCCTGCACTGTCGCCGACGTCTTTGCCAAAGCCTCCTTCATCAGGGCAAGAGTCTCATCCACCCACTCCTTGAGCGAGGTCATCATCTCCTTGTCAAAGTGCATGGAAAACAGCCTCTCAAATTCCCCACCATCATCTCTGGCCAGTTTATCCACTGTGATGGACGCAGTCACACTCGGAAAGCTTGCTCCTGCCATCTTTCCTCCCGCTGAATTTCCCACCAAACTCCCCAGATTTATTTAATGAGTTTTCGACATCCTGTGGCTGCCTTCAGATGCTGCCTCAGGGCGCCGAGGACCCGGGTTCGATCCCAGCCCTGGATCTCTATCCGTGTGGAGTTTGCACATTCGCCCTGTGTTTGCATGGGTTTTGTCCCCACAACCCAAAGATATGCAGGGTAGGTGGATTGGCCACGCTAAATTTCCCCTTAATTTGAAAAAAATAATTGGGCACTCCAAAGTTTAAAAAAAATAAAAATCCTTTTGGGTGCCTTCGACTTTCCAACAAATGATCATGCCAAATTCACTGCAAAAACTAGCTGCAAAGGGCCAAAAGAGCTCTAGCAGGAGCCATCCAACGTGCAATCTCCACCTACATGTCACCACCGGAAGTCCTTACATTAAAAATCTTACCAAAAATGCATAAAGCAAATATTTGTCTGTTACATTTTTCCAACAGCAAGTACCATATTGCTCTATTTATCCCTTTTACCTCAACTACAAGTCAAAAGGATGTTCTGTCCTCTTACAACCATTTACACTTTTTGAACATAAAAGGTTTTCCCTTGGTCTCAGCTGAAGCTTCACTATAGTCAAAAGAGTAGCTCAGGGCACCCTCAGTAAGATGAAACACTGTTAAGAACAACTACGCTGTTTGTTCCCAGGACGGTATTCCATTGACATTTAATTGAATGTACATCAAAAATGTCAAAAACAAAATTCTTTGTACAATGTTGATTTGAATTTAGTTCAGAAAATATAATGGGGATTACATAACACTAAAAAAAAAATCTTCTTTAACAGTCGCTAGCAGAGGTGAAGCAGGCAATACGTGAGCAAGAAGCAATCCTTAATGAGAAAATCCAGTTCCTTAAGAATGAGACTGAAAACAATAAGGAATATGAAAACAGGATTTCCATGCATGAACGTCTCTCAGCTAAACTTCGATTGGAGTATCAGGAGCATGAGACAAACCGTCTTCAACTACAAAGTGAGGTAATTACACATTATTATTTGTATTTTACAGCTATAAATGAAAAACCTTAGACCAATAAGTAAATATAATCTGTCTAGATTAATTTATTAGGCTGGGATTCAAACAAAATATCTGCATTTTCTAAGTTGCAATTCATTCTGGCTGAAGGGTGGTTATTGCTTTCCAATTATGTTTCCACACCTGGTGGTGCACTAAGGCAGTGTTTTTCAAATCTTTTTTCTGGGGACCCATTTTTACCAACCAGCCAACCTTCGGGACACACGCCGGCTGACCTTTGCGGCCCATGCCGGCCGACCTTCGCGACCCACCATTTTCTCTTAACCTTTATGCAAGAGGTGAGCCTGCTTGGCCCTCACGATCTCACTCCAATCAGGTTCACAGGAGGAGAGATAAGACTTGGTTAACATCCAAGTTTCATCAGCAAACGAATCAGCCAGAGAGAACAATTTCTCGAGGAGGAAAGCGTGGATTTCGTACCTCAGTTCGTAAACTCTGAGTGGCTCCCCTATTGACTGATCATTACAGTAACTCTTCAAGCGGATGAAGTCCACCATCATTGGGATTGACTGATCATTGTTTGATTCAATGCTTTAATGTAGTCTAAAAGGTCAGCAAAAACCTATAGCCACCCTTCAGTACACAGAGGGCAACGATGTGATGATTTCCCATGGCTTTCCTTATACCCCTTGCCAAACGTTCAGTTCTGTCCATGATTAAACCATGAGGAATATATACTCTCTCCAAATCATTTGAGTAATGTTTAGGGATGCAAAACAGATCAAGGTCATAGCCTTGTTCATCATTAGTGATCACCATGCAGTTAGCCGCCACCATGCCGGTATCACACTTTGACCCCAGGTTCAGGTCCCAACACTCCTGGGCCGCAGGCGCACTGATGAGCACTTTGGAATATGGTGGATGTGATGTTGTTAGCTAACTGAGCAGATGGAGAGATTGGTATGAGAGGGAGTGCAAAGGTTGAGTTGGTTGTATGATAAGGGCACTGCCATTATGGTTGAAGGCAATGACATATATGACAACATGTTCTCACAATGTGAAGGGATACATCTCGTTGCCAACATTTGGGTCTCACACAGATCCCAGCGCCACTCGCTCACCCTGGAATGGCCACCTCAGCCTTTCTGCTTCAGAAGCACGCAGAGAGGATGAGGAGACAGCGTTACATTTGACTAACCAACACTCTGCCAAAGCAGATACCAGTACATCGGAGCAATGTAGCACACAGGTAGACTCAGTGGCAGGGCACCCAGAGACATTCCTCAATTTTGTAGCTGCCTGCAAGCAAGGCAACAGGATTGTGGACAGCTGAAGATGGATCATTTTGTAATAAGGAAGAGAGGGCCAGAGTCACAAACAGGCCAGGATGTCACAACTAAATCGGCTGGAGAGAGCATGCTCAGGGGAGTCTCGGGCAAGATAAAGAAATGCTGGTGGGAGCTGCTCAGGAAAGTCCATGGCAGGACAAAACAGTGCTAGTGCAAACTCAAAGACCTCTCATTCCACCCACTTAAAGCATAAGTGCTGGGTCAAAGGCAGTCATCTGCACATAAGTCTTAAACTGTCACTTGTGAATTTTCTGCATGTCAGGACGCCATATATGCTCCAGGAAATCATGCTTGTATGAACAAAGAACAAAGAACAAAGAAATGTACAGCACAGGAACAGGCCCTTCGGCCCTCCAAGCTCGTGCCGACCATGCTGCCCCATTAAACTACAATCTTCTACACTTCCTGGGTCCGTATCCTTCTATTCCCATCCTATTCATATATTTGTCAAGATGCCCCTTAAATGTCCCTATCGTCCCTGCTTCCACTACCTCCTCCGGTAGCGAGTTCCAGGCACCCACTACCCTCTGCGTAAAAAACTTGCCTCGTACATCTACTCTAAACCTTACCCCTCTCACCTTAAACCTATGCCCCCTAGTAATTGACCCCTCTACCCTGGGGAAAAGCCTCTGACTATCCATTCTGTCTATGCCCCTCATAATTTTATATACCTCTATCAGGTCTCCCCTCAACCTCCTTCGTTCCAGTGAGAACAAACCGAGTTTATTCAATCGCTCCTCATAGCTAATGCCCTCCATACCAGGCAACATTCTGGTAAATCTCTTCTGCACCCTCTCTAAAGCCTCCACATCCTTCTGGTAGTGTGGCGACCAGAATTGAACACTATACCCCAAGTGTGGCCTAACTAAGGTTCTATACAGCTGCAACATGACTTGCCAATTCTTATACTCAATGTCCCGGCCAATGAAGGCAAGCATGCCGTATGCCTTCTTGACTACCTTCTCCACCTGTGTTGCCCCTTTCAATGACCTGTGGACCTGTACTCCTAGATCTCTTTGACTTTCAATACTCTTGAGGGTTCTACCATTCACTGTATATTTCCTACCTGCATTAGACCTTCCAAAATGCATTACCTCACATTTGTCCGGATTAAACTCCATCTGCCATCTCTCCGCCTAAGTCTCCAGACAATCTAAATCCTGCTGTATCCTCCGACAGTCCTCATCGCTATCCGCAATTCCACTAACCTTTGTGTCGTCTGCAAACTTACTAATCAGACCAGTTACATTTTCCTCCAAATCATTTATATATACTACAAAGAGCAAAGGTCTCAGCACTGATCCCTTTGGAACACCACTGGTCACAGCCCTCCAATTAGAAAAGCATCCCTCCATTGCTACTCTCTTCCTTCTATGGCCTAGCCAGTTCTGTATCCACCTTGCCAGCTCACCCCTGATCCCGTGTGACTTCACCTTTCGTACTAGTCTATTATGAGGGACCTTGTCAAAGGCCTTACTGAAGTCCATATAGACAACATCTACTGCCCTACCTGCATCAATCATCTTAGTGACCTCCTCGAAAAACTCTATCAAGTTAGTGAGACACGACCTCCCCTTCACAAAACCGTGCTGCCTCTCACTAATACGTCCATTTGCTTCCAAATGGGAGTAGATCCTGTCTCGAAGAATTCTCTCCAGTAATTTCCCTACCACTGAAGTAAGTCTCACCAGTCTGTAGTTCCCGGGATTATCCTTGCTACCCTTCTTAAACAGAGGAACAACATTGGCTATTCTCCAGTCCTCCGGGACATCCCCTGAAGACAGCGAGGATCCAAAGATTTCTGTCAAGGCCTCAGCAATTTCCTCTCCAGCCTCCTTCAGTATTCTGGGGTAGATCCCATCAGGCCCTGGGGACTTATCTACCTTAATATTTTTTAAGACACCCAACACCTCATCTTTTTGGATCACAATGTGACCCAGGCTATCTACACCCCCTTCTCCAGACTCAACATCTACCAATTCCTTCTCTTTGGTGAATACTGATGCAAAGTATTCATTTAGTACCTCGCCCATTTCCTCTGGCTCCACACATAGATTCCCTTGCCTATCCTTCAGTGGGCCAACCCTTTCCCTGGCTACCCTCTTGCTTTTTATGTACGTGTAAAAAGCCTTGGGATTTTCCTTAACCCTATTTGCCAATGACTTTTCGTGACCCCTTCTAGCCCTCCTGACTCCTTGCTTAAGTTCCTTCCTACTTTCCTTATATTCCACGCAGGCTTCGTCTGTTCCCAGCCTTTTAGCCCTGACAAATGCCTCCTTTTTCTTTTTGACGAGGCCTACAATATCACTCGTCATCCAAGGTTCCCGAAAATTGCCGTATTTATCTTTCTTCCTCACAGGAACATGCCGGTCCTGTATTCCTTTCAACTGCCACTTGAAAGCCTCCCACATGTCAGATGTTGATTTGCCCTCAAACATCCGCCCCCAATCTATGTTCTTCAGTTCCCGCCTAATATTGTTATAATTAGCCTTCCCCCAATTTAGCACATTCATCCTCGGACCACTCTTATCCTTGTCCACCAGTACTTTAAAACCTACTGAATTGTGGTCACTGTTACCGAAATGCTCCCCTACTGAAACATCTACCACCTGGCCGGGCTCATTCCCCAATACCAGGTCCAGTACCGCCCCTTCCCTAGTTGGACTGTCTACATATTGTTTTAAGAAGCCCTCCTGGATGCCCCTTACAAACTCAGCCCCGTCTAAGCCCCTGGCACTAAGTGAGTCCCAGTCAATATTGGGGAAGTTGAAGTCTCCCATCACCACAACCCTGTTGTTTTTACTCTTTTCCAAAATCTGTCTACCTATCTGCTCCTCTATCTCCCGCTGGCTGTTGGGAGGCCTGTAGTATACCCCCAACATTGTGACTGCACCCTTCTTATTCCTGATCTCTACCCATATAGCCTCACTGCCCTCTGAGGTGTCCTCTCGCAGTACAGCTGTGATATTCTCCCGAACAAGTAGCGCAACTCCACCTCCCCTTTTACATCCCCCTCTATCCCGCCTGAAACATCTAAATCCTGGAACGTTTAGCTGCCAATCCTGCCCTTCCCTCAACCAGGTCTCTGTAATGGCCACAACATCATATGGAATCCCTATTACGTTGGAGGTTTTTATCTTCCAGGTGGTGGAGGCTGTGGTTTCACAGGAAGACAAAGGGCTGGATTCTCCAAAAATGGAACTCGAAGGTTCCTGAAGAAAGTTTAAGCATGTTCAATGCCCTGCACGGGGCTAGCAGGGACCTAGGGTGATTCACGCAGCTTCAGCTGCAGATACGGGCCCCTGCACCTCCGGTTTTGAGTCCGCGCATGCGCACGGAGGAGGCTGCAAGATGTAGGCACCCCCCGATTGGCCATGCGCCCAAAGATCTGACCTCCTCGATCTGTCCCCCTGCTGTCCGATCACTCCGCCCCCCCACCAGGGCGGCCCAGGACTGAGTGCGCAGCCGCCACGCGAGTTTCCCGAACGGCAATAGGTGATTAGAACCATGTCGTCGGGAACTCAGCCGGTTGGGAGCGGAGGATCGCTGGCCGGGCCTCTTGCAATGGCCCCCCCAGCTGCGCGGAGCACTCCGATAAAACGCCGATTCTCGGGTCCCGGAGAATCGCCGGACCGGCGCCGGGCCAGATTTCGGTGCAAAAGATGATTCTCTGCCCCCGCGCAAAACGCGATATCGGCGCGGGGCTGCGGAGAATCTAGCCCAAGATGTCTGGCAGCTCTGTATGCTGCAGCTACCACACCACTATAAAATGGATGCCGGTGTTAGATGGATATGTACATTGTAGCCTCATCCTGTACAATGTGCAATAGCTGCAGTACTGTTGGCACATACAATCATATTGGAAGGTTGTGAGTGTAAAGTTCTGCTTCCCACTGGCATTCTGTGCATAGTGGGTATAGTTTGAGTAAGCACAGGGTCATGATTTGGCAGACTTATTGACTGTCACTAACATGTATATGCAGGGTTCTGAAGGATTTTGTACAGTGTATTATGTTGAAGCCAAGGGTTGTGGTCGTCACCACTGTTGTATGTATCACATACGAGATGTAATACGGTAAGGCTCCTGTACTACAGGTACGGGGGTGGATCCCTGCCTGCTGGCTCTGCCCAGTAGGCGGAGTAGAAATGTGTGTGCTCACCGAGCTGTTCGGCAGCAGCTGCAGGAGGCTACACATCTCTGCTTAATGAAGCCTCGATTATACTCTACTCTCGTCTCGTCGTAATTGATAGTGCATCAATTTATTAAGCAGAGATTTTTTAACCATGGACCTCCGCACCAAGCCGGATCGCCTGCAGCTGCACCCTCAAGCAGACAACGCCAAGTCGGCTTCGCACATTGGCTAGCTTGCTTTGAAGCCTACATCGGATCTGCGACAGAACCACCCTCAGAGGCACAGAAGCTCCAGATCCTGTATACGCGGCTGAGCTCCGATATCTTTCCCCTCATCCGGGACGCGCCTACCTACGCTGAGGCCATGCCGCTGCTGAAACAGAACTACACTCAGCAGACCAACAAGCTCTACGCCAGGCACCTCCTGTCCACGTGGCATCAACTCCCCAGTGAGTCTGTGGACGATTTCTGGCATGCCCTGCACGCACTGGCGAGGGACTGCGATTGCCAGGCCGTTTCGGCCGTTGAACATTCCGAACTCCCAATTAGGGACGCTTTCGTTACGGGCATAGGGTCAGCGCCTTCGACCTTGCGGCGACCAAGAAACTCGCGATCTCACTAACGGTCGCCTCTCGTAATGTACAAGCGTATGCCCCCGATCACACGGCGCCCCCCTCCTGGACATCGTGGAACCCACCAGCGAACACCCCATCATGGACCCCACCCGCGACCACCCCCAGCCAACCCCAAGCCTGCGCCGCGCCGCAGCCAGCCAACCCCGGGGGACCCAAGTGCTACTTCTGCGGACAGACAAAGCACCCCCGGCAGCGTGGCCGGCGCGGAGCGCACTCTGCAAGACCTGCGGGAAGAAAGGACATTTCGCTGCGGTGTGCCAGGCCCGCTCGATCGCTGCTGCAACCAGGTGCGACCCGTGGGCGCCGCCATTTTCGCCCCTGCAACCCACGTGTGGCCCGTGGGCGCCGCCATCTTGCTTGCCTCAGGACACATGCGGCCCGTGGGCTCCGCCATCTTCCCCCCCATCAGGCCTTGTGCGGCCCGTGGGCGCCGCCATCTTTAATGCTGCCGCCATGGGCGCCGCCAACTTCCCCGCCTCAGGACCTCTGCTCGTCAGGCACCTCATCGGGCCGCTCATCGCCTACCGACGAGCCAGGGGCCTTCCAACACCAGCTGCAGCTCACCTCCATCACGATCGACCAGTCCCGGCCGTACAACCTCACAACCGCGTCGACGACGGTAAAGGTCGATGGGCACAAGACATAATGCCTTCTTGACTCCAGGAGCACAGAGAGCTTCATCCACTCCGATACGGTAAGGTGCTGCTCCCTCACGGTACACCCCATTAACCAGAGAATCTCCCTGGCCTCCGGATCCCACTCCGTGGAGATCCAGGGGTACTGCACCGCCACCCTCACCATCCAGGGTTTAGAGTTCAGCGACTTCCGGCTCTACGTCCTCCCCAACCTCTGCGCTGCCTTGCTACTCGGCCTGGACTTCCAGTGCAACCTCCAAAGTCTAACCCTGAAATTCGGCGGGCCCCTACCACCCCTTTCTGTATGCGGTCTCACGACCTTTAAGGTCGACCCGCCTTCTCTGGTTGCAAACCTCACCCCGGATTGCAAACTCGTCACCACCAAGAGCAGACGGTACAGTGCCCAGGACAGGACCTTCATCAGGTCCGAAGTCCAGTGGCTGCTGCTGGAAGGCATTATCGAGGCCAGCAACAGCCCCAAGATCAAAAATGATAAAATCTTGAGGTGGAGGATCAAGCTCTCCACCTACAATTACGAGATTTAGTATCGCCCCGGTAAGCTCAACGAGCCCCCCGATGCCCTATTCCGAGGTACAGGTGCCAGCGCACAAGTGGACCGACTCCGGACCCTACACGATGGTCTCTTGTCACCCAGGGGTCACCCGGTTCTTTCACTTCATAAAGGCTCGCAATCTGCCCTACTCCATTGAGGAGGTCAGGCCTATCACCAGAGACTGCCAGGTCTGCGCGGATCGCACTTCTACCGGCCAGATCGCGCGCATCTAGTGAAGGCCTCCCGCCCCTTTGAATGCCTGAGCGTGGATTTAAAAGGGCCCCTCACCTCCACCGACCGAAACACGTACTTCCTTAACGTGGTCGACGAATACTCCAGATTCCCCTTCGCCATCCCATGCCCCGATATGACGTCTGCCACCGTCATCAAAGCACTCAACACCATCTTCGCCCTGTTCGGTTTCCCCGCCTACATCCACAGCGACCGGGGATCCTCCTTTATGAGTGAAGAGCTGCGTCAGTACCTGCTCAGCAAGGGCATCGCCTCGAGCAGGACGACCAGCTACAACCCCCGGGGAAACGGGCAGGTGGAGCGGGAGAATGGGATGGTCTGGAAGGCTGTCCAGCTGGCCCTACGTCTCCCGCTGGCAGGAGGTCCTCCCCGACGCCCTTCACTCCATCCGATCGCTACTTGGCACGGCGACTAATGCAACGTCTCGTTGCCTTCCCCAGGAAGTCCACCTCCGGGGTTTCGCTCCCAACATGGCTGGCAGCTCCAGGACCCGTTCTCCTCCACAAGCACATGCGGCTCCACAAGGTGGACCCGTTGGTCGAGAGGGTACAGCTACTCCATGCAAACCCGCAGTACGGGGCGTACCCCGACGGCCGCCAAGACACATCTCCCTCAGGGACCTGGCACCAGCTGGGTCCTGCCCCGGCGCCACCCTTCTTCCCCCCAGTGCACCTCACCACAGTCCCCACTCTGTCGATCTGTCCTCCCCTTGGTCCCACCCGGGGATAAAGATGAGGTCTACATGCTCCCGGAGTCACCGGCGACCGAGCCGACGCCTGCATCGCCACCGGGACTGCGGCGCTCACAACAGAGGATCAAGGCACCCGATCGGCTGAATTTGTGAACTTTCCCCAAAATGTTAATCTTAAAATGCATGTAAATAGTTTTCCACCACCCCTACTGGACTCTTTTTTTAACAGGGGGTGAATGTGGTAGTCACCACTGTTGTACATATCACATATAAGATGTATTACGGTAAGGCTTCTGTACTACAGGTATGGGGGTAGATCCCTGCCTGCTGGCTCCACCCAGTAGGCGGAGTATAAATGTGTGTGCTCACCGAGCTGCAGCCATTTCAGCCGCAGCTGCAGGAGGCTACACATCTCTGCTTAATAAAGCCTCGATTACACTCTACTCTCATCTCGTCGTAATTGATAGTGCATCAAGGGTCATGATCGTCATGGTTTCAGCCACGTTGATGGCACTGACTTTCATTACATGCTGTTGGTGTTCTCTCTTGTTGAGGATGAGTATTTCCCTGAGGAAGTATGGCTTCCCTGTTAAACGTTTATGATATAGTAGCTGCTCCCTGGGGACTGGCTGATATGAATTGTTACCTTTCCCTAGGTGAACCTACTCTGGAGCAGACACCCTCCTGCAAAAAAGCAGCCATGGATAAATGAGCCTGCCCCTTCATGGTCTGCTGTTCTGTCTTCTACCCACTTGTTGTCAGATCCCTGAGCCTGGACTGAGCCTCCTCCTCCTACTTCTCATCTTCCTCATTGTCTTCCTCCTCAGATGTTGTAGCTTCTGTCCCCTCTGATTGTATGCACCTCTGAAGGCTCCTCTTCTGCACCATATTGTGTAGCATGCAGCACATTACTACTATTCTGGATACCCTTCGAGCTCACCCGGAATGATCAATGCTTCTGGAGCACATTTTCAGGGTCTCAGCCGCCATCTCTTTTCTATTGTGGGTAATCACATGGCTGTTGCTATAGTGCCGTTCCGGCTGTGTTCAAGGCCACTTAAAGGGATCATTTTCACCTCCTTAGGGGTATTCCTTACCCCCAGAAGCCAACGACAGACCTGTATCAGTGTTTGCAAATGCTGCACATATTCAGCAAGTCAGGCCGCATCAGAGGAGAGATAAACAAAATTAACTTTAACATTCTGATGAACTGTCATCAACCTGAAAAGTTAACTCTATTAACTTTCCACAGATGCTGCATGACTTGCTGAGCATTTCCAGCATTTTCTGTTCCTACTTCAGTTTTCCAGCATCCACAGTCTTTTGCTTTAGTCATCTTTGTGGAGCAGGCTCTGAAGTATACATGAAGCATTTCTCACAACCTGGTTCCCTGTCCTGTATCAGAACTTCAATAGATTATTTTAAAATATCTGTTATGATATTCAGTTTCTGTCTAAATTGTCTTTAATAATATATACAGCTTGACACCTTAAAAAACAGAGTGGACAGGACTGCAACTGACCTGGAAACCCTAAGAAGTCAAATAACAAATCTGAAAAGACAAAATATGGACAAATCAAACAAGTAAGAGTTTTACTTAGTGTCATGGTCTATTTATTTTTGTTTAAACATGTTGCTGATGTCTCTCTTTTAATAATTTAATATATTTTCTAATTGCTCAAGAAAAGTGTTTGTGGAACTTGAGGTACAGAATATACTTAGAACTCTTCCTAATAAATGTGTATCTGCAGGCAGCTAGTTTTAACTTTTCCCATTTCAAAAACATGGACTTCCAGGATAATATGTCTTTCATCTCCACATGTGCTTTCCTTTATGTCCCCCATCCTCCATAAAATCTCACACATCCACAACTCTTCATTTATTTATTTGTTTATGTGATGCAGGTTTGCTGGCTCGGCCAGCATTTATTAACCATCCCTAATTGTGCTTGAGAAGGAGGTGCTGAACTGTCTTCTTGAACCACTGAAGTGCATATGTTGTAGGAACATCCACAGTGCTGTTAGGGATGGAGTTCCAGGATTTCGACCCAGTGATAATGAAGAAACAGCGATATAATTCCAAGTCAGGATAGTATATGGCTGGAGGGGAACTTGAATGTGGTGGTGATTCCATGTATTTGTTGCCATTGTCCTTCTAGAGGGTAGAGATCCCAGATTTGTGTTGCTGTCAAAAGAGCCTTGGTAAGTTGCTGCAGTGCATCTTGTAGATGGTACAACACTGCTGCTGCTGTGCATCGGCAGTGAAGGAAGTGAATGTTGCAGGTGGTGGATGAGGTGCCAGTCAAACAAGCTGTTTTGTCCTGGATGTTGTCGAGCTCCTGGAGTGTTGTTGGAGTTAGACTCATACAGGCAAGTGAAGAGCATTCCATCACACTCCTGACTTGGTCATTGTAGTGGCAGACAGGCTTTGGGGAATCAGGAGGTTACTCACCGCAGAATTCCCAGCCTCTGACCTGCTCTTGTAGCCACAGTATTTAAATGGCTTGTCCAATTCAGTTTCTGGTCAGTGATGAAACCCCAGGATTCTGATTGTGGGGGAATTGATGATGGTAAGCCATTGAATGTTAAGGGGAGATGCTTAGATTCTCTCTTGTTGGAGATGCCCATTGTCCGGTATTTGTGAAGCACGAAGGTTACTCCCCACTTATCAGCCCAAGGCTGAATATTGTCCCGGTTTTGGTGCATTGAACATGGACTGCTTTAGTATCTGAGGACATGCAAAATGTGCTGAATATCGTGAAATCATCAGCGAGCATTCCCACTTCTGAGCTCCTGATAGAGGAAGATCATTGATGAAACAGATGAAAAATGGAACTCCTGCATTGATGTCCCAAGGCTGACGTGATTGACCTCCAACAACCAGAGTGGATATTCTAACTTGTCCCTTAGTGTCCAAAAGGTTAGGTAGGGTAACGGGGAAGCAGGCCCTGGGTGAATGAAATGAATGAATGAAAATCGCTTATTGTCACAAGTAGGCTTCGAATGAAGTTACTGTGAAAAGCCCCGAGACGCCACATTCCGGTGCCTGTTAGGGGAGGCTGGTACGGGATTTGAACCCGCGCTGCTGGCCTTGTTCTGCTTTACAAGCCAGCTGTTTAGCCCACTGGTGGGGTGGTCTTTCAGGGGTCTGCAGACTTGATGGGCCAAATGGCCTCCTTCTGCACTGTTGGGATTCTATGGTTCTATGTTATTTTTTTATTAGAAAATATTTTATTGAAGCATTTGTAATTTTCACAGTTTTAACACTTTAACATTTCATAAACAACCAAGCGGGCCGACACACGCAACAACATTAAAATAACATACCCTACTACCCCCGCCCTGTTTCCTAATTACCCGCACACAAAGTTCCCTGTCCTTGTCTTACACTACTATGCCTCCCATTTTCCACCACCCCCTCTCTTGCTGCTGACGTTCAATTTTCCTGGAAGAAGTCGATGAACAGCTGCCACCTGCGGGCGTACCCCTGAATTGAACCTCTCAAGGCGAACTTAATCCCTTCCAGCCTGAGAAACATTGCCAAGTCGCTGACCCACACTCCTGACTTTGGAGGCTCCAAGTCCCTCCATCCCAGCAAAATCCGTCTCCGGGCCACCAGGGAGGCAAAGGGCAAAACGCCGCCCCCCCCCCCCCCCCCCGCAGGGTGGCCTGGCCTGCGATCGGGGCCCACCGATCTGCGGGCGGGCCTGTACCGTGGGGGCACTCCTTCCTTCCGCGCCGGCCTCTGTAGGCTCCGCCATGGCTGGCGCGGAGAAGAACCCGCATGCGCAGGAACACGCCTACTGTTCTGCACATGCGCTAACTCGCGCCTGCCTTTCACCGCAGGTTGGCGCGGCGCCAACCCCTCTGGCGCCGGCCTAGCCCCCGGAGGTGCGGAGGATTCCGCAACTTCTGGTTGGCCCGACGCCGGAGTAGTTCATGCTGTTCTTGGCGCCCGCGTCGGGCCATCCCGTCAATTGCAGGAGAATCCCGCCCAGAGTCATCCTCCCTTCCAGGACCTCTGACATGACGTCCGCAAATCCCTGCCAGAAACCCCTCAACTTCGGACACGCCCAGAACATATGTACATGATTCGCCGGGCTTCCCCCACAGGGTCCACACCTATCCTCCACTCCCTCAAAAAACCTACTCATCCGGGCCCCAGTCATATGAGCCCTGTGGACCACCTTGAACTGGATCAGACTAAGCCTGGCACACAAAAGTCTGGCAGGATGAATTGACTCTCCTCAAGGCCTTTTACCATAGTCCGACTTCTAACACCCACTTCCTCTTCACCTCCCCGATTGGGACCCCTTCCAACTCCATCAACTCCTTGTATATCTCCAAAACCCTCCCCTTGACAACCCCCGTTTTGACATCACCTTATTCTGTAGTCCCCTCAGGGGGAGCCGAGGAAAGCTTGGAACCTGCCTCCGGACAAAATCCCGTACCTGCAGGTATCAAAACCCGTTCCCACCCGGCAACTCAAACTCCTTCTCTAAAGCCTCCAGTCTCAGGAAACCCTCCTGAATGAAGAGATCCCCAAATCTCTCAATCGTTGCACACTGCCACCTCCTAAAGCCCCCATCCAGCCCCCCCGGAACAAAGCCGTGATTGTCATAGATCGGTGACTACACTGACGCCCCCTTTAATCTCATGTGAAGTCTCCATTGCCCCCACAACCTCAGGGCTGCCACAACCACTGGGCTTGTGGAGGACCAAGCTGGTGAGAACGGCAGGGGCGCCGTTAATAAGGCCTCCAAACGCGTACCCTTACAAGATGCCGCCTTTACTCGCTCTCAAACCGACCCCTCCCCCCTACCCACTTCCTGACCCTCAATATGTTGGCTGCCCCGTAATAGTTAATAAAACTCGGGAGGGCCATTCACGCAACCCCATTCCAGGAGTGCCTTTTTCTCCATCGGGATTTTACAATCCCACACAAAACCCGAGATTATCGCATTCATTTTCCTAAAAACGGCCTTCGGGAAAAAAAGAACAGCAGACTCAGGAGGACTGTCATCTTCACTGTCTGCACCCTCGCTGCCAGTGTCAGCGGGAGCAAGTCCCACCTGTGGAAATCCCTTTTCATCTGATCGACCGCTTTACTCAAATTTAACTTGTGGAGCTGCCCCCAATCTTTAGCCACCTGAATCCCAGATACCTGAAGCTCTTCCCCACCACTTTAAAAGGTAACTCCCTCAGTCTCCTTTCCTGCCCCCGTGCCTGAATCGCAAGCACCTAGCTCTTTCCCATATTTAGTTTGTAGCCTGAAAACCCATGATCCGGCCATCCTCCCCAACGGGTCTGTAATATAAAGAAGTAAATCGTCCGCGTAGAGCGAGACCCTTTGCTCCATCCCCCCTCTCACTATCCCCCGCCAGACATTCGATGACCTGAGGGCCATTGCCAAGGGCTCTATGGCCAGGGCAAACAGTAGTGGGGAGAGCGGGCATCCCTGTCTTGTCCCCCTACAAAGACTAAAATATTCTGACCGGACCCGGCTGGTTCTTACATTCGCCACTCGAGCCTGATATAGCAACCAGACCCAATCCACAAATCCCTGCCCAAACCCAAACCTGCCTAGAATATCCCATAGTTACTTCCACTCCACCCGGTCAAAGGTCTTTTCTGCATCCATAGCTACTACCACCTCAACCTCACGCCCCTCCGCTGACATCATTATAACATTTAAGAGCCGTCTAATGTTGTTCGTCAGGTTCACAAATCCTGTTCTATGATATTATTGAACACACCTATTTGTGAAGCACTTCAGGACATTTCTTTTATACGTTTACTGGAAGTATTTTTCCTGAGGTCAGCAACAGAGGCCATTCCTGTTACCAATCTGTATTCCCTACAAACTGGAACCCCAATTTGCCGCACGTAAACCCAGATAGCCGTAGTGAATCCTCGAGTCAAAAAGAACACTTTGGAAATGGATTTTAGCTTCCTGGATAGGCCACATACTGTTATGTAATTTGCTCAGCTTTGGAAGATAAAAAGTAAAAGATGCTCCCAGGCAGTGGTTTGAGTTATAAGCTACTAGCAAGGTTTGTTGAAGCTTGAACAAATAAATCAACAGTTGTAAAAACAAGCTTTCATTAATTATCTATAAAATTTAGGATATATAAAACATGCAAAGTTGCTTCACTTGTGCTAACAGATACTGTAAAGTTGAACCTGAAATATGGACAGAATAGTCTATATCACAATTGTTTGATATAACTTGCAGTTTAATGAATGCCAAAAAACAAAACAAAACTCTTGAGGAAAAACTCAAAGCTGCGATTGAAACAATGCTGAGTGCTGAGGAACAAGTGGCTAGGATGGAGAAGATGCTGAAAAATGAAGAGAACATTGTAAAGGTGAGGAACTTCTGGATATTTTAAGGTAAAATCACAAGTTTATCATTTAGGCTTTTTGACAAATGATGTTCCATTTTATTTTTCTTGTATAGCCATCTATTTAAATAAAAGCTTTGAGAGTGGTTGTCAAACCCTAATGGTATATCTTGTACAAAGCTACCAACAAATCACATTGAACAATGTTAACAAAACTAAACAAAAACAAAATAAATCTTGTTACTTTCTGTTTATTTTTCTGATCTTGATAGAACCTGGAGAGGCTATTGAGGCAACATAGTATAGAGGAGCCAAGAACTGCCCGAACTAATCCTATAGATATTAAAGCTAACATCTTTTTGTTTTCCTAATTGCTTGTTGTACCTGCAAATTAACTTTGTGGAGGGCGGCACGGTGGCGCAGTGGTTAGCACTGCTGCCTCACAGCACTGAGCTCTCAGGTTCGATCCCGGCCCCTGGTCACTGACCATGTGGAGTTCGCACATTCTCCCCGTGTCTGTGTGGGTCTCACCACCACAATCTAAAGATGTGCAGGGTAGGTAAATTGGCCAAGCTAAATTGCCCCTTAATTGGGAAAAAGAATTGGGTACTCTAAACATTTTTCAAAAAATTGTGGAAAAGTGATTGCCCAAGCGCAGGAATGGAATTGTAATGAGGCGGTGATTGCTGCTCCTCAGAAGATCTGAGTCATTGGGAAAGCCTCTTACAGGAGGATTGTAAATACATCTAGGTTTAGATTACAAGTGGCTGGGATTATTTAACACAATGACCATCTCCAACAAGAAAAGGCCTAGCTACTTTCCCTTAAATTACCATCAACTGCTCCCTACCATTAACATCCTGCGGGTCACCTTGTTTAGAAACCTATTGGGATAGCCATATCATTACCATGGATATCAGTACTGAGACGAGATGCTCCATAATTAGTGACACATCCTGACCCCTCAAAGCCACTCCCCAACCGTAAGGTTAAAATGTGATAGAATACTCACTTCTCACCTGGATGGGTGCAACTCCAACAATATTTAGGAAACTCAATACATTCAAGACGTTAAGTTCACTTAATTGGTACTTGGGCCACAAGCTTCACTGTCCACTACCTTCGCCGCTGGCACATAGTGGCTGCAGTACGAATGAGCTACAAGATGCACAGCAGTGTGGTTAATTTGACAGAACCCACATTTCACGTAATCTCTATTACCAAGGACAAGGGTAGGAATATCATGGGATTCCCATCACTGTAAATTCCCATCCAAGTTACACAGCAATTTGATTTGGAAATATGCCACCGCTTCCATATCGTGGCTGGGTCAAAACTTTGAATTCCCTACTAAGAATTGCAGTGACTTAAGGAGATGATCGCCTTCACAAGATGACCGCCTCCTCAATAGGCAATAGGCACTAAACACCCAGCTTTGCCTAAGGTCCAACAACAATAGAAAACTGAAATATGGCAGAATTGAGGATTAAATATTCCTGGGTTTAACATTTTCAGGAGATAATGGGAAAGGCGCTATAGAGGGAGCGGTAAAATCAAAGACGTTATCATAGCTCTGGAGCATTGAGATTTATATACAGAAATGAACTTTGGATTGAGTTGAATAACAAAGGGATCTGGCCCATTTCTAAAGAGTGAGAAGAAAATCGAAGCTGAAATTCATAATCAGATTAGGCTAGCATGAAATATTATTTATTCTCAAATTCATAAATGTCACCAATTTTTAATTACTCTAACATGGTGGTGGTGGGCTGCATTCTTACATTCCAGCAATTGCAACTGAGTAACATGACTGGTCACATCAAAAGGCATTGAGTCAATCACATTTAAAATCCAACATAATGTTTGAGACTGATTATATTTGGGTAGTTCAGTAAGTAATTCTGCAAATGTCAATAGATAACATCTGTTATTTTATATCAATCGTTTATTTTTTGACTAATAGGAACTTGAGGATCAGATGAAGTATCTCAAAGACCAGAAATTTAAGAAGAGTGAGGAATTATATTCCTTGAATGGTACGGTGAGAACAGTTGCAAACCAAATATCAGGAAATAAGACAACACTTCGCAACCTCAGCAGTCGAATTGACAAACTTGACCATGAAAGTATCAAGCAACAAGAAGTAATTTACAGTCAGGTAAAAACAGGAATATTGTTATCTATGTTGCTTGGCGAGTAACAAATATTACTACAAGATGTTACATTACAACTGCTTCCATGTAACAATTTGCAAGTAATTGTATTTGTTACAAACATTTAAAAAACTCCATTTACAGCATTAGACAAATAGTCCTACATAATGATTTGGAATTAAATAAAACACTTCTATTGTAGTTGGAAAGGCCTGCAATTGAAAATTATATTAGATACCAATTAGTATTCAAAACTAAACTACATGCATCATAAATTATTTTATTGTGCAAGTAGGTGACAGTCAAAAATAACCAGCAAGAGAACATGTACTAATGGAATGCTACAATTAATTTTACACAATACGATACATTACAATTGTGCCTGATGTGTAATAGTTTATATCTCCTGTAAACCATGGCTGGAACCATGGACTGAATTTTAGCAGCCACCCCACCCCACTGTATTTGAAGGCCTGAGGCGCATAAATACAATAATTAGCCTCACCCCCGACAAGTGTCCCATTTTATTGTGGGCGGGAGAGGCATCAGGCCCTATTTTATCCACTGCAGGGGAAGGCCAAGTTGGTAACCCAGCAGCTTTCACTGCACAGGCTGCTGTTGGGCAATAAGTGGAAGGACATCCTTTTAGAGAGCCCTGGAGCTAATGGCTGCCCCCCCCTTTAGCCTCTCAAACTCAGCCACCAACCTTCTTACCCCTTAGCTGGGGTCTTCCAGCCAGACCCGGCTAATACCCAGACTTACTTGTGTCCAACTCCACAACCTCTTCTTCATTGGGACTGCCTATTGTCCCGGCATCACTTGAACTTGGTGCTACTGGGATGACAGATCTGCCAACTAATCAAATTGGCCAGCAGTCCTCTAAGGCAGGTCTTCCTTCTTAATGGGGGCCAAAGTCTCAATTGTAAACAATTTAAGTTGCGTCCAGCATAAGAAAAGCTGTGTGGCTTTTCAGTTTAGTGGTGGGAGGGGTCCTATATTGTCAGAATATAAAAATAATCTACCTCTATTGTTTTCACCAAAATAAACTCCAATATCTGTTTGAAAAAATATCAAATTTGTTCATAAATCCGAAGTCTTGGTTTTAAGCACTGAGTTTCAAAAATAATATATTGACCCAGATCTTCCAGTCTCCAGATCGCCAGAGACCGGACGCATGACCCAAGATGTGCCTTGGGTCCACCGAAGTCTTGATGCACTGATACTGTGAGAATTGCCTGGGAAGTTTGATCTGCTGGGTGGGCAATTGCCTTGCTCAACGGGATCCCCTGAAAAAGTCTTCAACTCTGAGACTTTGGACAGTTCCATGGTACTTAGCAGAATAGTTGTCCAAGAAATGTTGGAAAGAAAAATCCTAGTTTAACACCCAAGTAACTACACAACTGTTCCCTCAATCACCCACACTGACCTCACCGAACCCACGACTACCCCCATGATCGAACCCTACTAGCCCCCACAACCTAACTAACCCCTGACCTAACATAACTACCCTACCACCCTTTGATCTGACCTGACTAGCCCCCATCACTCGATTACCTATCCTGATCTGACCTGACTAACCCCCATGGTGGTACAGAGGTAGTGCCATTGGACTAGTAATTCAGAGGCCCAAGTTAAAGCTCTGGGGGACAACTCTCATCATGGCAACTGGTGGAATTTAAAATGCAATCAATAAATTTGAAATGATAAATTAAATGAAATGAAAATGAAAATCGCTTATTGTCACAAGTAGGCTTCAAATGAAGTTACTGTGAAAAGCCCCTAGTTGCCACATTCCGGCGCCTGTTCGGGGAGGCTGTTACGGGAATCGAACTGTGCTGCTGGCCTGCCTTGGTCTGCTTTCAAAGCCAGCGATTTAGCCCTGTGCTAAACAGCCCCTGCTGTTTTATCCACTAAAGAGAGTAAAGTTCAGTAATGGTGACCATGGAACTATCATCTGACATGTAAAAACCCATCTGGTTCACTAATGTCCTTTTGGGAAGTAAATCTGCTGTCTATACTTGATCTGGTGTTTATGTGACTCCAGACTCGCAGCATTGTGGATGACTCTTAAGTGTCCTCTGAAATGATCTCACAAGCCATTCAGTTTAAGGGCAATTAGGGATTGAGAACAAATATTGGCGCTTTGCCATAAACAGCCACATCCCATGAAAGAGTACAGAAAAAACTAACCTTCCAACCCAACATAACTATCCCCGACCCACCTGCCACCCATCCACTTTCTACCTTACCTCTGCCACCGTACACCTGCCACCCTAACCCCTGCCACCTCAACCAACCTGCCAGCCTACACACCCATTCACCAACATTCATTCATTACCCATTCATTAACATTCACACTGGACAAGTAAAGCTACCTTGAGGTGTAATATTCACTGTATACATTCAATGTGAGTCATTCAGCCCAAGGGGATTCTGTAAAATTCCCCTCTCCCTCGGTTCACAGTGGCTGAAAGGTTTTAGGCAGCACCTTCCCCATTGCGCCTCTGCGGCGGCTGCCTCAAGCTTCAGTGCATCCCTCAGCATGTAGTCCTGGGATTTGTAATGTGCCAGTCTGCAACACTCGGTCAGAAGATCGAAAGATTTGATCCATCATGAGTCACATTTTCATAGGCTCCATTTAGTTGGTAATATTTCTTGGCGAATGTTGTGCTTATCATGGTGAACTTGTCAGGACTTTAAAATAGAATGCATTCCTCTCTGGGTCACCCAGTGCCTGTGTCAAGTATTGTTCATTGAGTTATGTAACATGGTTAAATGCAGAATAAAGCTCCCATTACTCTGCCCAGCAATATGCAAATTCCTAACCTTCAAAGAATACCTTTCTACTGTGCTAGTGTGACTTTTTTTGCACTTCTCACATCACAATTCCTGCAGCACTTTGAGTAAAATTGTGAATTGGAGCCAAAATGGGAACAGTTTTGTACTGTATCAACAGCAGCTGGCATACACTTAACGACATTTAATGTAGTAAAATTCTCCAAACGCTTAAAAATAGCAAGATCAATAAAATCATTTTTGACACTGAGCCACAGAAGGAGATATTGGAACAGAGATGCAAAATGCTTGATAAAAGAGGTAGATTTTATGTAGCGCCTTAAAAGAGAAGAGAGAGGATAAGAGGTTAGGAAATTCCAGAGCCTAGGGCCTAGGCACCTAAAAGCACAGTCACCAATGTTGGAGCAGTTAAAATTAGTGAAACCAGAGGTGAGAATTGGAAGAGCATAGCATTTGCAAAGGTTTGCAGGGCTGAAAGAAGCTACAGAGATTGGAACGGCCAAGGTTAGGGAGGGATTCTTTAAAATGAAGCATTGTTACATGGGAAGCAAGCACACGGGTGATGAATGTGTGAGATTAAAAGCAAGTTAAGATGTGGGCACCAGTTTCTTGGCTGAGGGCAAGTTTATATAGAGCGGATGATGGGAGATAGTGTGGCTAGAAGAACATTGAAATTATCAAGTAGAGAAGTAACAAAAGCCTGGGTGAGTGTTTATTCAGCAGATTGTTTATTAAGTTGAGGCAGGAACGGAGTCGAGCGATCTTAAGAGGTGGAAGTAGGCAGTCTTGGTGATCTTGTGAGTCTGTGTTCGGAAATTCATCTTGCAGTCAAACCCAACATCAAGGCTGAAAACTTTCTTGCTTGGTTTAAGACAGTTGCCAGGGATGGAAGAGGTGAACCAGAAACCAAACATGTGACGAGTACCAAAGTCAATGGCTTTAGTCTTCCCAGTATTTAGTTGAAGGAATTTTCTTTTCACCCAATATTGGATGTCAGATAAGCAGTGTAACAAAGCTAGGACAGTGAAGGACTCCAAGGACGTGCTGGTGATATTAAGATGACCACCGCCAATGTACATGTAGGACATGATGTTCTGTTTTCAGATTATATCACCGGTATAGAATTTAGATCAGAAATTGAAGATGGCCAAGGATAAGCCTTGAGATAGTCTAGAGGTAACAGTACAAGTGTGGGTAGAGAAGCCATTGCAGATGATTTTAGACAGATAAGAAATAGATAGATAAGAATTAAGCCAAACTAGGTATAATTCAGCTGTGCCAACAGCTGCAGATAGATCAAAAAGGATGAGAAAAAATAGCTTGTTACAGTCTCAAAGAAAATAGACATTTCAATGAAACCTTTTTGGAGGGATTCAAATATGGAATTGTGGCAAAGATGGGTAATGGATTTAAGAGACTGCAACATGATCAAGCACTTTGGAGAGGATGGGGGATTGAAAATGGGGGGATAGTTTGCAGGTACAGAAGTGTCAAGAATACATTTTGTGAGGAGAGGGTTGATGGAAGTAGATTTGAAGAGGGTGGTCAGATTTGAAGAAGGAGAGCCATTAACAATATCAGCTAACATGGGGCCCAGGAAGGAATTTGAGTGGTCAACAATTGGGACGGAGTAGTTTTCAAGGAGCAGGAAGTAGGTCGTATGAACAAATCGAGGACAGGGAAAGCATTGCACCATCGCAAAGGATGGGATAGAACTGAGTGAAATACGTGAATTCAGAGCTAGGACAGAGCGTAAAATTGGGAAATTTGTTCAAAGGGTCATGTGATGCAGCAGAGGCAGTTGGGAGATTGAAAACTGTGCAAGAGGAGAGACTGGCAGGAGATTGAAAAAAGCACGAGTGAAGAGGAAGTTGTGGGATTGTAAACAGCGCAAAAGGGGGAGCAGTCGGGTGATTGGAAAAAGCACGAGTGGAGAGGCAATGGGGAGATTGAAAACAGCCCAAGAAAACAAATAGTGCATCACAGCAAAGAAGCAATTTGATTGGTTGGAGAAGAAGCTAGCTGTTTGTTAAGTATCTGGTGAGTATCTAATAAGTATTTAAGGTTTATTCCATTCCCATGGTTTAAAATCATACGGTAGCACAGTGGTTAGCACTGTTGCTTCATAGCACCTGGGTCTCAGGTTCGGTTCCCGGCTTGGGTCACTGTCTGTGCGGAGTCTGCACGTTCTCCTTGTGTCTACGTGGGTTTCCTTCGGGTGCTCCGGTTTCCTCTCACACATCCCGAAAGACGAGCTGTTAGGTAATTTGAACATCTGGGGTGGGATTCTCCGACCCCCCCGCCGGGTCGGAGAATCGCCGGGGGCTGGCGTGAATCCCGCCCCCGCCGGTAGCTAAATTCTCCGGCACCGGATATTCGTCGGTGGCGGGAATTGTGCCACGCCAGTCGGCGGGCCCCCCCTGGCGATTCTCCGGCCCGCGATGGGCCGAAGCCCCGCTGCTGGAATGCCTGTCCCGCCGGCGAGGATCAAACCACCTCTCTTACCGGCGGGACCTGGCGGCGCGGGCAGGCTCTGGGGTCCTGGGGGGGGGCGCGGGACGATCTAGCCCCGGGGGGTGCCCCCACGATGGCCTGGCCCGCGAGCGGGGCCCACCGGTTGGCGGGCGGGCCTGTGCCGTGGGGGCATTCTTTTCCCTCCGCCTTGGCCACAGCATTTACCATGGCCGACGCGGAAGAGACACCCCCCCCCTGCGCATGCACGGGGATGACGTCAGTAGCCGCTGGTGCTCCCGCGCATGCGCGGACTCGCGTCGGCCGGCAGAGTCCTTTAGGCCCCGGCTGGCGTGGCGCCGAAGGCCTTCCACGCCAGCCGGGGGAGCTGAAACCACTCCGGCGCGGGCCTAGCCCCTCAAGGCCTTCTCCGCACCTTTGGGGCAGCCCGACGCCGGAGTGGTTCCCGCCACTCCATCCGGCCGGGACCCCCCCGCCCCGCCGGGTAGGGGAGAATCCTGCCCCAGAATTCTCCCTCCGTGTACCTGAACAGGCGATGGAATGTGGCGACTAGGGACTTTTCACAGTAACTTCATTGCAGTGTTAACGTAAGCCTACAATAAATAAAAGATTATTATGATTATTTAATAAAATACATAAAAAGTACAATAATAAGTGAATAAGTAATTAAGTAATTATTAAAACACATTAACGATGGCAAGATAGCCGATGTGTCAAGGCTGAAGCATGCGAGAACTCCTGGGTAACATTGTGATCCAGGGCAATCAGGTCTGCAATAAGTGTTTGCAGCTTGAGGAACTTTGGCTCAGTGTCATTGAGGTGGAGGCTGAGCTGCGGACACTGCAACTCATCAGGAAGGGAGAGAGTTAACTGGACATGGTTTCGGGCGGTGGTTACACCCCTTAGGATAGGATCTTCTGGTTTGGAATGTGGTCAGGGACAGGGGAGTATGACTGTAGCTAAGGTAAGTAAGGGGACCCAGGGTGCAGGAGTATCAGCCTCTAGGTTTCTCACAGGCTTGAGGTTCTTGCAGCTTGTTTGCATAAGGGTGGGGCTGCAGGGTGAATGAGCTGACTGGTCATGGCACAGTGAAACAGGAAGCCATTCAACTGGGGGGAGCACATAAGAATGTAGTGGTTGTAGGAGACAGTATGGTGAGAGGGATTGACACTCTCTTCTGCAGTAAAGAGTCAGAGTCTAGAAGGCTGTATTGCCTGTTCAGTGCCAGGGTTCAGGAGATCTGCTGCAGGTTGGAGAGGAACGTGCACTGGGCGAGGCAGGATCCCGTTATTGTGGTCCATGTCGGTACCAGAAACATAGGTAGAATGAGGAAAGAGTTTGAGGCACTAAGATTTATTATCTGCACCATGTGCAAATTAGCATAGGGTCCACAAAATTAGAGAGATGAATACATGGCTCAAAGACTGATGTGGGAGAAGTGGGTTTCAGTTTGTAGAATGCTGGCGTCTGTACTTGGACAAGTGGGAGCTGTACTGTTGGGACGGCCTGAACTGTGCTGGGAAAAATGTTCTTGCAAACCACATAACTAGGGAATTGGAGAGGGCTTTAAACTAAATAGAGGAACAAATGGTTCTGGATAGGGGATAGGTAGGTTGTTAAAGCAAAAGGATATGGCAGAATTTCAAGGCAGCTATTTAGGTAATTGACAGACAGTCAGAGTGTACAAACATTTAAAAAAATTAACAAAAAGGGTCAAAGGGGGAGGTAATTGTAAAAAGGCAAAATTAATGGCTGTTTACTGAAATGCATGTGTTCAGCAAAAAATAAATGAATTAATAGCACAAATTGAGGTTAATGGATATGTTCTTAAAGCCATTATAGGTATGTGGCTACAAGGAGATCAAAGCTGGGAACTAAATATTCAGGGGTATGTGACTTTTTGTCACAGGCCGGAAAGAAAGATAGTCAGGTAACTTTGTAAGAGATGGAATAAGTACAAGAGCAAGAAATTATCTTGGATTGGAAGATTTGGAATCCATATGGGTGGAGGTAAGAAATAACAAAGGCGGAAGGCACCAGTGGGAATAGTCTTCAGGCCCTGTAACGTAGAAAAATTGTACGATCGAGAATAAATCAGGACATTTGCCTGAGTTGGTGGTAGAGGCAGAGACCCTAAACTCTTTTAATAAGTACCTGCATCTGCACCTTAAGTGCTGTAAGAAACAGGGCTATGGACCAGGTGCTGGAAGGTGGGATTAGAAAGTGCACCTGGGTGTTCTTGGGCTGGCATGGACAAGATGGGCCGAATGGCCTCCTTGGACAAGATGGGCCGAATGGCCTCCTTGTGTGCTGTGATCTTTCTATGATGAGGGCATGTTAAAAAAGACAGTCATAGGTGGCTTTAATCTTCATGTGGATTGGGAAAATCAAATTGACGGGAGTGGCCATGAGGAAGAATTCACAGTGTATTCGGGACAGCTTCCTAGAACAATGGGCGGGATTCTCCACTCCCACGCCGAAGTGGCCGCGCCGTCGTGAACGCCGTCGAGGTTCACGACGGCGCAGAACGGCCCCGCTCCCGACCGATTCAGGCCCTGACAATGGGCCAGTATCAGGGCCGCGTCATCTACCCGCGCCAGGCCTTGTCGCCCGCGTAAAAGCGGCGCCGCATAGATGACGCGGCCAGCGCCGCATAATGGACGTCATCCGCGCATGCGCGGGTTGGCCGGCGCCAACCCGCGCATGCGTGGTTGCCGTCCTGTCCAAATCCGCCCCGCAAGAAGACGGGGGACGGATCTTGCGGGGCCGCGGAAGGAAGGCGGTCCTCCTTCAGAGAGGACGGCCCGACGATCGGTGGGCACCGATCGCGGGCCACCCCACGTTCCAGGTGAAGCCCGGTGCAGGATCCCCCCTAGCCCCCCCACAGGCCGCCCCCCCCCCAGCGTTCACGCACCGCCCACGACTGTAGCGACCAGGTGTGGACGGCGCTGGGGGGAACCCGCCGTTTTGGCCTGGCCACTCGGCCCATCTGGGCCTCAGAATAGCGGGGGTGCCGGAGAATCGCCATTTTGGGTATCTCCGGCGATTCTCCGGCCTGCGGCCCGCGAAACTCGACCGGGCCGTTCCTGCCGCTTGGGAGAATCGCGGGAGGGCGTCGACCCGGCGTCCCAGGAAATTTCGGCGGCCCAGGCGATTCTCCCAACCGGCGTGGGAGTGGGGAATCGCGCCCAATATGTTGTGGATCCAAACAAAGAACAAAGAAATGTACAGCACAGGAACAGGCCCTTCGGCCCTCCAAGCCCGTGCCGACCATACTGCCCGACTAAACTACAATCTTCTACACTTCCTGGGTCCGTATCCTTCTATTCCCATCCTATTCATATATTTGTCAAGATGCCCCTTAAATGTCCCTATCGTCCCTGCCTCCACTACCACCTCCGGTAGTGAGTTCCAGGCACCCACTACCCTCTGCGTAAAAAACTTGCCTCGTACATCTACTCTAAACTTTGCCCCTCTCACCTTAAACCTATGCCCCCTAGTAATTGACCCCTCTACCCTGGGGAAAAGCCTCTGACTATCCACTCTGTCTATGCCCCTCATAATTTTGTATACCTCTATCAGGTCGCCCCTCAACCTCCTTCGTTCCAGTGAGAACAAACCGAGTTTATTCAATCGCTCCTCATAGCTTATGCCCTCCATACCAGGCAACATTCTGGTAAATCTCTTCTGCACCCTCTCTAAAGCCTCCACATCCTTCTGGTAGTGTGGCGACCAGAATTGAACACTATACTCCAAGTGTGGCCTAACTAAGGTTCTATACAGCTGCAACATGACTTGCCAATTCTTATACTCAATGCCCCGGCCAATGAAGGCAAGCATGCCGTATGCCTTCTTGACTACCTTCTCCACCTGTGTAGCCCCTTTCAGTGATCTGTGGACCTGTACTCCTAGATCTCTTTGACTTTCAATACTCTTGAGGGTTCTACCATTCACTGTATATTCCCTACCTGCATTAGCCCTTCCAAAATGCATTACCTCACATTTGTCCAGGTTAAACTCCATCTGCCATCTCTCCGCCCAAGTCTCCAGACAATCTAAATCCTGCTGTATCCTCAGACAGTCCTCATCGCTATCCGCAATTCCACCAACCTTTGTGTCGTCTGCAAACTTACTAATCAGACCAGTTACATTTTCCTCCAAATCATTTATATATACTACAAAGAGCAAAGGTCCCAGCACTGATCCCTGTGGAACACCACTGGTCACAGCCCTCCAATTAGAAAAGCATCCCTCCATTGCTACCCTCTGCCTTCTATGGCCTAGCCAGTTCTGTATCCACCTTGCCAGTTCACCCCTGATCCCGTGTGACTTCACCTTTTGTACTAGTCTACCATGAGGGACCTTGTCAAAGGCCTTACTGAAGTCCATATAGACAACATCTACTGCCCTACCTGCATCAATCATCTTAGTGACCTCCTCGAAAAACTCTATCAAGTTAGTGAGACACGACCTCCCCTTCACAAAACCGTGCTGCCTCTCACTAATACGTCCATTTGCTTCCAAATGGGAGTAGATCCTGTCTCGAAGAATTCTCTCCAGTAATTTCCCTACCACTGAAGTAAGGCTCACCGGCCTGTAGTTCCCGGGATTATCCCTGCCACCCTTCTTAAACAGAGGAACAACATTGGCTATTCTCCAGTCCTCCGGGACATCCCCTGAAGACAGCGAGGATCCAAAGATTTCTGTCAAGGCCTCAGCAATTTCCTCTCCAGCCTCCTTCAGTATTCTGGGGTAGATCCCATCCGGCCCTGGGGACTTATCTACCTTAATATTTTTTAAGACACCCAACACCTCGTCTTTTTGGATCACAATGTGACCCAGGCTATCTACACCCCCTTCTCCAGACTCAACATCTACCAATTCCTTCTCTTTGGTGAATACTGATGCAAAGTATTCATTTAGTACCTCGCCCATTTCCTCTGGCTCCACACATAGATTCCCTTGCCTATCCTTCAGTGGGCCAACCCTTTCCCTGGCTACCCTCTTACTTTTAATGTAAGTGTAAAAAGCCTTGGGATTTTCCTTAACCCTATTTGCCAATGCCTTTTCATGACCCCTTCTAGCCCTCCTGACTCCTTGCTTAAGTTCCTTCCTACTTTCCTTATATGCCACACAGGCTTCGTCTGTTCCCAGCCTTTTAGCCCTGACAAATGCCTCCTTTTTCTTTTTGACGAGGCCTACAATATCACTCGTCATCCAAGGTTCTCGTCATCCACTCGTCATCCAACCAGGGATCAGTCTATTTTAGATCTCGGACTGTGTAATGAGGCAGGTTTAATGAAAATTTTCAGGTTAAAAGATCCCCTTGGAAACAATGACCACAACATGCTGGAATTTAGCATTCAGTTTGAGAGTGCGTGATCATCTCGACTGCTTGTTGATTTTTGAAAACCAGTAATGATTCATGCTGGCACTTCCTGGACGTGAACCTGGAGAAAGACTGCAGAAAACTGCAGCACAGACGTATTTGAGGGTCCTTGTGCACAAATCACAAAAAGCTACCATGCAAGTTCAGGAGGTAATTGGGAAGGCAAATGGAATGTTGGCCTTTATTTTAAAGGGAATAGAGTTTGTTTAAGAAGAGTAGCAAGGATAATCCAGGAAATTACAGGCCAGTGAACCTTACGTCAATGATAGGGAAATTATTGGAAAGGATTCTTCAGGACAGGATTTACTTCCTTTTGGAGGCAAGTGGATGTATGAGCGAGAGGCAACATGGTTTTGAGAAGGGGAGGATGTGTCTCACTAATTTGATCTAATTTTTCGAGGAAGTGACAAAGATGATTGATGAAGTTAGGGCAGTAGATATTGTCTACACGGACTTCAGAAGGCCTTTGACAAGGTCTCTCATGGCAGACTGGTACAGAAGGTAAAGTCACATGGGATCAGAGGTGAGCTGGCAAGATGGATACAGAACTGACCAAGGAGTGAAAAATGTGCATCAGGGGGCAGAAGCTCCTCCTTGATTCCTTTGCTGATTTAAAATCTGTTTGTCTCAGCCTTGAAAATACTTAACGACCCAGCTTCTATTGCTTTCTTTGGAAGGAATCCCACAGATTTACTACCCTCTAAGAGAAGAAATTCCTCCTCATCTCGGTCTTAAGTGGCGAACCCCTACTCTGAGATTCTGCCCTCTGGTCCTTGACTCACCCACAAGGAGAAATATCCTCTCAGCACCTTTCCTGTCAAGCCCCCTGAGAATCCTATGTGTCTCGATAAGGTCACCTCTCATTCTTCTGAACTCCAATGAGTACAGGCCCGATCTACTCAACCTCCTATTATAAGACAATCCGTCTATACCCCGGATCAACCTCGTAAACCGTCTCTGGATTGCTTCCAATACCAGTATATTTTTCTTTAGATAAAGGGACCAAAACTGTTCACAGCATTCCAGGTGTGGTCTAACTAGTGCCTTGTATAGTTTTAGCAAGGCCATCCTATTTTTATATTTCATTCCCTTTGAAATAAAGAGCAACATTCCATTAGTCTTCCCAATTATTTGCTGAACTTGCATACTAGCCTTTCGTGTTTTAAGCACAAGTACTCCCTAATCCCTCTGTGTTGCAGTTTTCTGCAGTCTTTCTCCATTTAAATAATATTCAGCTCCTGAATATTTGTCCTACCAAAATGCATAACTTCACATTGTGCTCTCTTTGGTTGGCTCTGAATATGGCGGTCAATATGGTCGCCTTCCTTAATTCTAATTACGTTTGCTCTAGAGTCACCTGGTATCTTTCGATAACGCCATAAGGTTCAAAACCAAATACTGATCAAAGACTCGGTACACCAGTTAGTTAGTTCAAAGTCAGTGCTTATCTATTTACACACACAGTTAAATCTACTCATGCACAACTACTCTACAGACTAAACTATCACTACTGCTAAAGCCTATACTTAGCTTCGGGCGCCCACTCAGTCAGAGGAACAATGGCCGTTGTTCGGATCTGAGGCTGCTGGGGTCGAAGTGGTGAAGGGGAAACTGCTACGGTCGTCCGTCTGGGAGTGAGCGTTGACCTTGGACTTACTTGCTTCTGGTGCAGCTGGTGGACCGGTCTCTCCGCTGTGAGAGCCAAGTCCAAGAGAGCGATTCTCTCTCGGGGCCTTCTTATACACACAGGGGCTTTGCGCTCTTTTGGGCGGGCCTTGAACTTGGCCCCAATCAATTGGGCCATTTCTTGATCATTCCTATTGATTTCATCCAATAAAGAGGTGGGTGCCCTGATGGGTGGGCGTGTCCTAGGTGGCCGTTGGCCTGCTTTGTTTCGGTCTCCTCTGGTGCCGGGGTGTCTGCCTTAGTATCGGTTACTCAAATGTTACTCTTTTGTTCCCGGAGATGGGCCATTAGTATGCTAATGGACCTACAGGTTTGGTCTTGTCTGGGAGCGACGGCTCCAATATACAGACAAGCTCTGAACCTGCTTGTTTTCTCAGCATTGTCCATTTTCCCTGCAATCTTTGCAAAGCGTCCATTTTGTAATCGGGAGGTGGCCATCCCAGATGGCTACACACCCTCCTTGTGATCCTCAACGCGAAGCGTGAAGGATCAAATAACTGCGTCGTCTTAGTTTTCCTCACAAGTTGGGCACCCGTAAGCACTTCATAGGCTCTTCACTGCCCTATCCTATGAATTGCAACCTTTACATAAATTATTTTATATACATACATCATTATAAACTCTACGGGGTGCTATGACATTCAGGCACGCATTACAAAATAAAAACTGGAACCTCTAACTACCCTAAATAAACTATCCTCACTTAAACAATCAATAATAATCTACAATATTTTAAACTGTACAAATTGCAGCAACACAAGTCTCTCTGGCTGGGCAGTCAAGCACAGAGGTTTACATTTCTTTATTAAACGAACAAAACACACAAAATAACCGGATGCACTTTAATTCACTAAAAGGGGTTGGGGGGTTTGTTGGAGTCCGAAGATAGGGGATCTAAATGTGTATACCGGAGTGCGGTTGCGGGAGGCTCTCCTCCGCCATTTTCTGAGTCTAAGTGTCTGCACGACACTGCAGAGTATCCCCAGTACTAAGAGTGCTTCTATGATGTAAGATAGTGAATACCAGGTGATAAACTTGTCACACCAGGTCGGGGTGTCGGTAACTATCTCGGGGCTAACTATCTCGGGGTACAGTGTATGGCAGGGGTGGGGATCATTCACGGCCCGTGTGGTAGGTGTCAGGGGGGTAGCGTCCGCGCGCCACTGAAGGGATTCCGCTAAGTTCCAGGTGAGGCTATATGGGTAGAGATCAGGAATAAGAAGGGTGCAGTCACAATGTTGGGGGTTTACTACAGGCCTCCCAACAGCCAGTGGGAGATAGAGGAGCAGATAAGTAGACAGATTTTGGAAAAGAGTAAAAACAACAGGGTTGTGGTGATGGGAGACTTCAATTTCCCCAATATTGACTGGGACTCACTTTGTGCCAGGGGCTTAGATGGGGCAGAGTTTGTAAGCAGCATCCAGGAGGGCTTCTTAAAACAATATGTAGACAGTCCAACTAGGGAAGGGGCGGTACTGACCTGGTATTGGGGAATGAGCCCGGCCAGATGGTAGAAGTTTCAGTAGGGGAGCATTTCGGGAACAGTGACCACAATTCAGTAAGTTTTAAAGTGCTGGTGGACAAGGATAAGAGTGGTCCTAGGGTGAATGTGCTGAATTGGGGGAAGGCTAATTATAACAATATTAGGCGGGAACTGAAGAACCTAGATTGGGGGCGGATGTTTGAGGGCAAATCAACATCTGACATGTGGGAGGCTTTCAAGTGTCAGTTGAAAGGAATTCAGGACCGGCATGTTCCTGCGAGGAAGAAGGATAAATACAGCAATTTTCGGGAACCTTGGATAACGAAAGATATTGTAGGCCTCGTCAAAAAGAAAAAGGAGGCATTTGTCAGGGCTAAAAGGCTGGGGAGAGACGAAGCCTGTGTGGAAAATAAGGAAAGTAGGAAGGAACTTAAGCAAGGAGTCAGGAGGGCTAGAAGGGGTCACGGAAAGTCATTGGCAAATAGGGTTAAGGAAAATCCCAAGGCTTTTTACACGTACATAAAAAACAAGGAGGTAGCCAGGGAAAGGGTTGGCCCACTGAAGGATAAGCAAGGGAATCTATGTGTGGAGCCAGAGGAAATGGGTGAGGTACTAAATGAATACTTTGCATCAGTATTCACCAAAGAGAAGGAATTAGTAGATGTTGAGTCTGGAGAAGGGTGTGTAGATAGCCTGGGTCACATTGAGATCCAAAAAGACGAGGTGTTGGGCGTCTTAAAAAATATTAAGGTAGATATGTCCCCAGGGCTGTACCCCAGAATACTGAAGGAGGCTGGAGAGGAAATTGCTGAGGCCTTGACAGAAATCTTTGGATCCTCACTGTCTTCAGGTGATGTCCCGGAGGACTGGAGAATAGCCAATGTTGTTCCTCTGTTTAAGAAGGGTAGCAAGGATAATCCAGGGAACTACAGGCCGGTGAGCCTTACTTCAGTGGTAGGGAAATGACTGGAGAGAATTCTTCGAGACAGGATCTACTCCCATTTGGAAGCAAATGGACGTATTAGTGAGAGGCAGCATGGTTTTGTGAAGGGGAGGTCGTGTCTCACTAACTTGATAGAGTTTTTCGAGGAGGTCACAAAGATGATTGATGCAGGTAGGGCAGTGGATGTTGTCTATATGGACTTCAGTAAGGCCTTTGACAAGGTCCCTCATGGTAGACCAGTACAAAAGGTGAAGTCACACGGGATCAGGGGTGAGCTGGCAAGGTGGATACAGAACTGGCTAGGTCATAGAAGGCAGAGAGTAGCAATGGAAGGATGCTTGTCTAATTGGAGGGCTGTGACCAGTAGTGTTCCACAGGGATCAGTGCTGGGACCTTTGCTGTTTGTAGTATATATAACTGATTTGGAGGAAAATGTAACTGGTCTGATTAGTGAGTTTGCAGACGACACAAAGGTTAGTGGAATTGCGGATAGCGATGAGGACTGTCAGAGGATACAGCAGGATTTAGATTGTTTGGAGACTTGGGCGGAGAGATGGCAGATGGAGTTTAATCCGGACAAATGTGAGGTAATGCATTTTGGAAGGTCTAATGCAGGTAGGGAATATACAGTGAATGGTAGAACCCTCAAGATTATTGAAAGTCAGAGAGATCTAGGAGTACAGGTCCACAGGTCACTGAAAGGGGCAACACAGGTGGCGAAGGTAGTCAAGAAGGCATACGGCATGCTTGCCTTCATTGGCCGGGGCATTGAGTATAAGAATTGGCAAGTCATGTTGCAGCTGTATAGAACATTAGTTAGGCCACACTTGGAGTATAGTGTTCAATTCTGGTCGCCACACTACCAGAAGGATGTGGAGGCTTTAGAGAGGGTGCAGAAGAGATTTACCAGAATGTTGCCTGGTATGGAGGGCATTAGCTATGAGGAGCGGTTGAATAAACTCGGTTTGTTCTCACTGGAACGACAGAGGTTTAGGGGCGACCTGATAGAGGTCTACAAAATTATGAGGGGCATAGACAGAGTGGATCGTTAGAGACTTTTCCCCAGGGTAGAGGAGTCAATTACTAGGGGGCATAGGTTTAAGGTGAGAGGGGCAAGGTTTAGAGTAGATGTATGAGGCAAGTTTTTTACACAGAGGGTAGTGGGTGCCTGGAACTCGCTACCGGAGGAGGTGGTGGAAGCAGGGACGATAGTGACATTTAAGGGACATCTTGACAAATACATTTTGGATGGGAATAGAGGGATACGGACCCAGGAAGTGTAGAAGATTGTAGTTTAGTCGGGCAGCATGGTCGGCACGGGCTTGGAGGGCTGAAGGGCCTGTTCCTGTGCTGTACATTTCTTTGTTCTTTGTTCTTTTTGTTCTATCGTTCCTTTGTCGGTCTGTTTCTTCCTCTGGGGTTCCCGAGGTTCCGGAGTTCTGTGGACACAAGCATAATATCTGTTATTATCTTGCTTAAGATCTCGTATGTCTGTCTGTCTGTCCTTTGTTGCCAATTACCCATTATAATTGGTCACCATCTGTGACTCCCTCATTTAAAAAAAAAACAGATCATTTGGACAAGACATCCGAGAAAAATACTGACACAGTGTGAGCCGCCTCGCAGCCTGTGCGATCTACCATCCTAGTGTTTGAGGATGTAAATAGCATACGGAAGCAACCTAAGGGTCGCCAGAAACAAACAAAAAGGTTTTAAACTAAAAGTGCAAAAATGGGGTGCGTATGGGCCACAGCGAGTAAGAATGGGTGGAATCTCCGGGTAGGACGGTGATCAGTGCCGTTTGTGCTCTACCCGAGCGTAGCTGACCAGAGGGGGTCCTCAGGCAGGGCGGGGACCAGTGCCGTTTCTCCACTGCCTGAGCGACCGGCAAGAGCGGAACGAATATGTGGTCGTCGTGGGGGCTGCCTCTCGTGATTACCTGCAAATCAGGAGATGATTGGTTGTCTGCCGACAAACTAGTTCCTCTGAACGGTTATCTGTCAACAAACTTGTTCCATTAATTGCCAGTGGGTATTAAGAGAGTGGTGGCCATGAAAACTTTTAAATTCACAAACAACATTTAGCATGTACATTAAATGAACAAACATATGACAAACATGGTGCAGGTTCCATCAGAAAGGACACCGTATCTCTCCATCGGTTCCTTTTTACCATCATGTGGACACCTCATTGCTCAATAACGAACAGGGATTCAGCAAAGGGATTCGTTTGGTGGGAGTCAGACTCTATGTCATCATCATCTCCTGGCTGCCATACTCTTGACTGGAGTAGTTTGGCTAAAGCTGCTTGGGGTGAATTGGGGTCCATCTCATCATTCCGGATGAGCCTGAACGAATTGTCTCGGTGCCAGAATCGTGTGTCGAGGTTGGAGCTACTAGGTTTTAATCCATAATCGTCGGGCGGTGGATCTGGGTCAGGGGCTTTGATATACGTGATTTCGAAGGGGTCACTGGAATCATGCTCGGAATCGCTGGGAGTGGGGCCTGGTGCAGGGATGTAATCATAACGTGGTGTGCTGTGGCTGTCGTCATTGCTATTGCTATCACTGTCGCTGTCGCTGCTGATTGAAGGAAGGGAGAGGCGGAGTCGTGCCTCTGGGGGTGGAGTTGATAAGTGTCTGAGGACGGGCTGGACTGGCTGGGGGAGGGTAGGAATATATCATCTGTGGGCGGGACGTGCTCGTCTGCTGCTGCGAGCGAGATGTGGTGTGCATGGTTGTTCTGCGAGCCATAAACATTAAGCTGGTTTATGTGAAAACAAACCACGCAGACTTGCCGTTGGGATATGTGATCTTGTATACCGAGGGGCTGACTTTATCTGAAATGGAGTACGGTCCGGAAAATTTGGGGGAAAGGAATGAACTGGGGTTGTATAGGGAAAGCATCACTTGCTGCCCTACTACAAACTCGGTGGCGTGTACCGTTTTATCGAAACTAGCTTTGCTTTGTTTCCTCCTGGTCCCAAGTCTCAAAGCTGCTGCGAGCTGGGCTGCCTTTATATTCTCAATAAGCTGCTGTACAGCATTTTCATGCGTGAGGGCGGTGACTGCGGGGTTAGCCAAATCCAGTCCTAATAAATACTCTGTCCCTTTCATGGGGCGTCCGGTCATGAGGGTGTGGGGGGTGTATCATGTGGACGTGGATACCGTGTTTCGTAAGAACATTAAAGCAAATGGGAGAACTGAATCCCAGGTGCTGTTATCTGTTGCACCATTTTCCTGAGAGTGGCTTTTAGAGTTCTGTTCATCCTCTCTACAATGCCGCTTGACTGGCGATGGTATGCTATGTGAAACTTCTGCCTAATTCCGAAAATTGTGAGGACGTTCTTCATTACTCGTCCTGCAAAATGGCAGCCTTGATCGGACTCTGTACTGCGTGGGAGGCCCCATCTTGTGTAGATGTGTTGTGTTAGGATTTTATCTGTCGTTTTGGCCGTATTCGTTCTGGATGGAAAAGCTTCCACCCATTTTGTGAAGGTGTCGATGACCACCAATACATACTTAAAACCATTTCTGCAGGGGGGTAGGGGTCCTATATAATCTATCTGCAAATTCGTCCAGGGGCCATTAAAGGGGCGGGTGTGACTAAGCTGAGCCTTTCCTGCATATCTGTCCGGATTGTTCTGGGCACAGATCAAGCAATTTTCAATGTAATGGGTTACATCGGCTTTTAAATCAGTCCACCAGCAGAGAGGTCTGAGGTGGGTTAGGGTGAGTTCAATGTCTTGGTGTCCATGATTGTCATGGAACTGACAAATAATCTGGTTCCTGTCCTGGCTGGGAACTACATAAATGCCTTCTTTCAAAATCACACCGTCATGTGTGGTTATTGCATTCTTAAACTTATCGTACGGGGCTGGGAAGGTTCCTTTTAAAACTTCCCTGAGCTTTTCATCTTCCTTTTGGGCTTTCGCTAGATCCTGAATGTTGGTCTGTGAGACCTGAACCGCGTGTACTGGGGCGCTTTCGGGGGGGTTCCAAAAGTAACCATGTCTGGAACCTGCCTTCGCTAGGGCGTCTGCTTTAACGTTACAGGGGGGGGGAGGGGAAGAACGGTGATGACTGCGAACCTTAATGATACCATATTTCCTATCTTTAGCTGTCTCTAGGATATGCCGGAGTAATGGGGCTAAGGATAGGGGCTTTCCGTCTGCGGAAACAAATCCTCTAGTTTCCCACAGGGGGAGGAATTCTGTTAAACTATTGCAGACACATAAACTGTCCGAATATATGTCCGCTGGGATCGGAAACGAGTCAGGGTGATCAACAATGTAAGCTATGGCTGCCAGTTCTGCTGCCTGCGAGCCTAGATGTCCTGGCAACTTTAATGAAATCTCTTCAAGGGCGCATCCCTGCGCGTCCTCTCATGAATTCCGCAAATGGTGATTCTCTTTCCATTCAAAACTGTGTAGGAGCCATCCACATAAATTTTCAGGGGTGCGCACTGTTGCTAACTTTAGGTTGGTTCAATTGGCTCTGTTTTATAACCTTTGCTCTCGAGTCACCAGGTATCTTTATGATACCGCCACGAGGTTCAAGTTCAAGTAATGATCAATAACTTAACACACCAATT
Organism: Scyliorhinus torazame; assembly: GCF_047496885.1. Lineage (NCBI taxonomy): Eukaryota > Metazoa > Chordata > Chondrichthyes > Carcharhiniformes > Scyliorhinidae > Scyliorhinus > Scyliorhinus torazame. Next base: position 52,722,856 of record NC_092720.1, on the reverse strand, counting down.
AGTAAGATTCAAATCAAAGCACATTTATTATACACAGTAATCGCTACTCATGCACAAATTCTACGTCTAAGCTACTTCTACAACTAACAGACCTATACTTAACTTCGGACTGGCCCACCAGGTCAGGGGAACAAACGGCCTTTCGTTCGGAATCTGCAACTACGGGATTCAAAGCCGGTATGGATTGGTAGCTAGGAGCGCCTATCTCGTAGCAAGCGTTGACTTGAGACTTACTTCAGGGATGCGGCAGCTTGGACCGTTCACCCTCAGGGGTTGCTTCGTGTTGCTGAGTGACCCGGTCAAGGAGAGCGATTTGAACTTGGGGCTTAACTTTTATAGTCCCCAGGGGTTTCCCGCCTTTTGGTGCGGTCCCTGTACTGGCTCTAGGTGATTGGAGTTCGTTCCAATCGCTTGGTTGGATTTCTCCAATACTGGAGCAGTTCCCTGATCGATGGGCGGTCTTGAAGTGTTCGTGAACCTCTTTTGTGTTGGCTCCAGCTGGCGCCGGGGAGTCTGGCTTAGTTTTGTGTGTCCCAAATGTTGCTATTGTTCCCGGGGGGTTGCTCATTAGTATGTAGATGGCTGCTACTTTATTATGCTGATGGTCGCTGGTATCGATGCTGTCTGGGCTTTTGCAGAGTTAAATACACAGCAAACCTGCACCTGCTGGTTTCTGCCTGTGTTGGCTGAATTTCCCTTCAGCCTTTGCCGTTAGCCATTTTAAATCGGGACTTGGCCAACTCAGGTGGCTACACACCCTCCTTGTGATCCTAACGCGAAGCATGAAGGATCACATAACTGCGTTGCTTTCCATTCCCTGACCCGGCGAGCACTTCTTCTATGGCCTCTACACTGACCATAACTATGCAAAAAAATTTTAACTAACAAGGAGAGCGATTTGAACTTGGGGCTTAACTTTTATAGTCCCCAAGGGCTTCCCGCCTTTCGGGGCGGACCCTGTACTGGTGCTAGGTGATTGGACTTCATTCCAATCGCTTGATTCGATTGGTTGGAAATTAGCAAACGTGACACCACTGTTTAAAAAAGGAGGATGGCAGAAAGCGGGTAATTATAGGCCAGTGAGCTTAACTTCGGTAGTAGGGAAGATGCTGGAATTTATCATCAAGGAAGAAATAGCGAGGCATCTGGATGGAAATTGTCCCATTGGGCAGGCGCAGCATTGGTTCATAAAGGGCAGGTCGTGCCTAACTAATTTAGTGGAATTTTTTGAGGACATTAACAGTGCGGTAGATAACGGGGAGCCAATGGATGTGGTATATCTGGATTTCCAGAAAGCCTTTGACAAGATGCCACATAAAAGGCTGTTGCATACGATAAAGATGCATGGCATTAAGGGGAAAGTAGTAGCATGGATAGAGGATTGGTTAATTAATAGAAAGCAAAGAGTGGGGATTAATGGGTGTTTCTCTGGTTGGCAAACAGTAGCTAGTGGTGTCCCTCAGGGATCAGTGTTGGGCCCACAACTGTTCACAATTTACATAGATGATTTGGAGTTGGGACCAAGGGCAATGTGTCCAAGTTTGCACACGACACTAAGATATGTGGTAAAGCAAAAAGTGCAGAGGATACTGGAAGTCTGCAGAGGGATTTGGATAGGCTAAGTGAATGGGCTAGGGTCTGGCAGATGGAATACAATGTTGACAAATGTGAGGTTATCCATTTTGGTAGGAATAACAGCAAAAGGGATTATTATTTAAATGATAAAATATTAAAACATGCTGCTGTGCAGAGACCTGGGTGTGCTAGTGCATGAGTCGCAAAAAGTTGGTTTACAGGTGCAACAGGTGATTAAGAAGGCAAATGGAATTTTGTCCTTCATTGCTAGAGGGATGGAATTTAAGACTAGGGAGGTTCTGCTGCAATTGTATACGGTGTTAGTGAGGCCACACCTGGAGTATTGTGTTCAGTTTTGGTCTCCTTACTTGAGAAAGGACGTACTGGCACTGGAGGGTGTGCAAAGGAGATTCACTAGGTTAATCCCAGAGCTGAAGGGGTTGGATTACGAGGAGAGGTTGAGTAGACTGGGACTGTACTCGTTGGAATTTAGAAGGATGAGGGGGGATCTTATAGAAACATATAAGATTATGAAGGGAATAGATAGGATAGATACGGGCAGGTTGTTTCCACTGGCGGGTGAAAGCAGAACTAGGGGGCATCGCCTCAAAATAAGGGGAAGTAGATTTAGGACTGAGTTTAGGAGGAACGTCTTCGCCCAAAGGGTTGTGAATCTATGGAATTCCTTGCCCAGTGATGCAGTAGAGGCTCCTTCATTAAATGTTTTTAAGATAAAGATAGATAATTTTTTGAAGAATAAAGGGATTAAGGGTTATGGTGTTCGGGCCGGAAAGTGGAGCTGAGTCCACAAAAGATCAGCCATGATCTCATTGAATGGTGGAGCAGGCTCGAGGGGCCAGATGGCCTACTCTTGCTCCTAGTTCTTATGTTAATTCTGAGGGGCGCTATGTCAAACAGGGACATGCATTACAAAACAGGAAAATGGGAACCTCTAACTATCCTTAATAAACTACACTCACTTCAACATTTCATCACTCGTAACTTCCTCAACCATACCAGCAAAATCATAGCAGTTTTATACACATTTTCCTGGCTTGGCAGTCAAGCTCAGGACTGTACAATTGCTCATGAACATTTCTTTATTTACAACAAATCGCAAATGAATGCTCTTTATTATAGATCTCGGGGGTCTGGTCGTATCCGAAAATAGGGGATCTGATCCTATACACCAGGGTGTGAGCGCGGTAGGCTCTCCTTCTCCATTTTCTCAGACGGATAGTCTGCACGACGCAGCAGAGTATCGCCAATACCAATAAGGATTCTATCAAGTAGGACAGGGAATACCAGGTTATAAATCTGTCACACCAAGATGGTGTGGTGTCGCTTGTGACTGGGCTCTGGGTACTGTGGGGACGTGAATCATTAACAGCTGGGGGGGGGAGGGGGGGGGGGGTTGAGGTCAGGGGGTTCGCAACCAAATGTCCATTATAACGATGAGCCACGCGGAGGATATCCTTATGGTTCTTCTTCTTTCACTTCTCTTCTCTTCTCTTCTCCGGTCCTGGAGCTTCTGGAGTTCTGTGTGATCAAGCATAGTGTCTGTTACTACCTTGTGTTCATATCTCGTACGATAGCCTGTCTGTCCTTTAGTGCCAATTACTCCCTTTATAATTGGTCACTATGTGGGACTCCCTCATTTTTTTTTCTTTCAGAAACCGAATTTCAGGACAAGACACACATACAGATAATGAACCAGTGCGAGCCGTCTCGCAGACTGCGGTTTACCATCCCAATATTTCAGGATGTAAATAGCAGAGGGTTGGCAACCTAAGGGTTACCTGAAACAAAACAAACTTTTTGAACCAAATTTTCCGAAATGAGATGCGTATGGGCCGCGACGGGTAAGATTTGGATGGAGTCACCGGGTAGGACGGCGACCAATGCCGTGTGTTCCCTACCCGAGCGTAGCTGACCAGAGGGTGGGGGGTCCTCAGGCAGGGCGGAGACCAATGCCGTTTCTCCACTGCCTGAGCAACCGACAAGAACGGGCAAGAAATGTAGTCATCGTGACGGGTTGCCGTATTGGTTCTACCTTCGAACCAGAAGGGCAGTTACGAACGGGCGTCTGGCAAGCTCTCAGATGTTTCTGCCGAAAGGGTGTGGGGCGGTGGAAAAAAAAATTCCGGTCTGACATACAACATTTAACAGTACAAGTGCAAACAACATCAAACATTCTGCAGGTTCTATCAGAAAACACACCGTTTCTCCCAAGCGGTTCCTTTTAAAACATCATCTGGACACCTCAGTTATCGGTTGTGAACAGGGTCGCAAAGGGGTTCTCGTTTTGGGAGTCAGACTCAAGATCGTCATCTTCTCCCGAATGCCAAACTCTCGAGTGTATCAGGGCTGATAGGGCTGCTTGGTATGATCTGGGATCGCTCTCGTCATTCCGGACGAGTCTGTACGAATTATCTCTGTGCCAATAGGTGGTGTCTAGTTGTGTGGGGACGGAATCGGGGTCGTCATTGTAGGTCGGTGGTCGGTGGTGGGGTTTGTTTGGGAATGTGATCATGAAGGGATTACTCGAATCGTCAGATTCGCTGGGTGTGGGTCCTGTTGCATGGGGATAGTAGGGAGGTGTGCTGTGGTTATCGTCCGAGTCACAGTCGCTGTCTCTGCTGCTGCAGTCTGTGGGCGTTCCGGGGCGGAGTCTAAAGTTCGGGGGTGGAGTCGAGGTTGAGTCCGTGGCTGGGCTGGACGTGTTGGGGGATGGTAGGGTTACGTTGGCTGTGGGCGGGGTGTGGTGTGCTGCGTCGAGCATGACGTGGTGTGCGTGGTTAGATTGTGTTCCATATGCCTTCAGCTGGTTGATATGGAACCACGCAGTCTTTCCATTGG